>NW_020172627.1:2742293-3144667 GCF_003031525.2 Neophocaena asiaeorientalis asiaeorientalis
CGCTTCTGCTGATGGAAAGCGGGAACTCTGTCCCTCTGTCCAGGCCTGCTCCCTGACTTTGTATCTGGTGACTTCTCCCTCCCCTCCCCCCCCTCCAGGGGAGGTGACTGTGTCCTGCCTGCACTTTTGTAAGGAATTCCTTTATTAAACTCTCCTGAAATGATGTTAACTGGAGTGTGTCGTCTCATCTCTGCTGGGACCCTGATTGCTACATTTACTTTCACATTTTCAGATTATATTTTTCCATGATGTTTGCATTTCTTATAACAAGCCCATGTTACTTTTACAGTAGAAGAAGTAAACAGCAAAGAGGAGAAGCGAGGAAAGGCAGCAGTCAGTATGCTGCATGGGGCGGAGAGCTGCTCCCTGACCTGGCCCACTCTGGGCCTAGGTTTCAACCCCCAAGGGGACACAGAACTGACCCAGGTCCCTGCATCTGTGCATAAAATACCCAGGGGAAGATTTTAACTCAGTGAATTATGATGATGCAAAAGGATTTGCCAAGAACGACTCAATTCACCCTCTGGAGTGAGAAGGTTATAACTTTATTCTGCATTCATTTCAAGGTCTACATCAAGCTCAGAGGCTACAGGGCCAGGCTTTGGAGTTAGGCAGACCTGGGCTCCAGCCTGTGTGACCTCAGAGAAGTCACCTAACTTCTCTGAACCCCAACCTTGTCATTGGCAGAATATCAGCTGTGGAGAGAATTAAATGAGATAATATATTTTCAATCTTTAGCAAAATGAGCACCCAGCAAGTCCTCAAAACACGGAGATAATTCTCATATAATTATTATAAATGCTATTCCATACCTTGAGCAATCGTGAGTACAGTAAGATGGATGATGATATACACACTTCTAGTTTTTCACATGGCATGTGTGGCAAGAGGCATTTTTGGTCCCAGTCTGGCCTGGGCTGCTGCAAGGTCTTCAGCCCCTATTCTGTCCATCCTCAGCTGAGGGTCCCTAAATACCTGAGGCCCAATTTGCTCTGCCTTGGGGTGGCAAGCCCTCCTCTCAAGGGCTTTGCCACAGTTGGCAGAAGATCCGCAGTCGAGGATCTATAGTCATTCAAAGGTCACTTCACGCACAGATGTGTTACCACCTGATGTCTGAGGAAGGAAGCTTCCCTCCAGTGAGTTTCCCAGGACTCCAGCCGCCAGCCTGGTGGTCAGTTGGGACAGGCATCTTGCTGTCAGTCACGCGAAGGCTCTGTGTCTGGCTCAGTGTGGTTTTGGGGCTGCCATCTTAAATGTTTGCTGTTTGGGAGCAGTCTTTTCTGGAATGAGATTCAAGCTCAGTGCTCCCACAGGACATGGGACAATTCCCCTATAAAGGCACCTTGTCCTCTCTGTACATACAACCACTCCTCCATGGTCAGAGGGCCTCAGTGGAAAAAGCACTATGTGTTTGACCCTGTCCCTCAGGGGTTCATCGGAGGTGAAGGTAGGAATGGTCACCTTGAAGCTCTACGTCTCCAGGCCTGAAAGACCGAAGCGACTTCCTTGTCCCACCCCTATGGGCTGGGAGCAAAGGCTCGCACAGGAGCCTCTCGGGATGGCACTCGAAGGACAGCTGGTCTCCATGGACTATGTCACACTCTTGTTTCTGTCCTTCCCTGGCCACTCTCCCTCTATGGCCCAGGTCTGTGGGAGGATCACGGAGATCATGGGTGTAGGGTCCGCGTGGCTCGGGGCTCAGCTCTTGGTGTTCACTATGCAACCCCAGACCCAGCTGCAGGACACGAGTCCACCAGTGGGGTTCTCTATGGCACCAGACCCTCTACTGGGCATCCAACAGCTCCCAGCTGCCAGACTGATCTTTAAAATATAAATTTGTTCATACCCTTCTCCCTGAGTAAAATTCTTCAATGCTTTTTTTCTGCACCTTTATAATAAAATTCAAGCATCTCTCTAGAGCCCACCCACAGGCTCAGGAAGCTCTGCCTCTGGTTACCTTCCAGTGCTCATCAAAAAACACCCCATCACCTGTTTCCTGAGATCCAATCTCCCCACCATTTCTCTGTCCCTTGACCAAGCCCCACTTGCTCCCTCCTCAGGACCAGGACGTTTGTACTTAGGGTTCCCTTGCCTAGAGCACTGTCCCCTACATCTTCCCACACTGCCCCCCTTCACCCCCAACTTAAAGAAGCCCCCCCAGGGAGCCGTCTTCTGGTCCTCAGGCAGACACCCTCTCCTCTTCAGTCCTGCCTGCACCCTAACTTCCCCCAACCCATTTATCATTTGACATTTTCTCCCTCATTGTCTGTCTGTGAACGTAAGTGTGTAAAGGCAGAGAGCCTGTTCATTTCCACCTGTGTCAGCAGGCCCCTAGGACAGTGAAGAGAACATAGTAGGGGTATAATAAATAGGTGAGGATGGGTGATGATTCCCCAAGTGCCTTACAGTTTAGAGACGGGGGGTCCTGGCTCCAGGCCAGAGAGCCCGGAGAAGCCCAGGCAGCCATGCCCCCTGTGGACCAGTTACACAACAGGGAAATAGAGGTAGGAAGTGTCCCAGCCTGGCTTCTGAAGAGTGCAGGCCCCCAGTGCACCTGATGGAGAGAGACTGGGGATGCAGGAGAAGTGGGTATTCAGAAACCGAGGACACTCAGGTGTGGGGAGCACACTCAGGTGTGGCAGAGGACAGGTGTGGATGCTGTGGGTTTCCAGCAAGCCTGAGCCCGACACCAACCAGTGGGATGCTGGGCTTTGGAGCTAGGCGGCTTGCCCAGGCCACAGCTGGCCAGGCTCAGCAGAGCCTCCCCAGAGGGGGAGAGCTGTGTAAACAGGAAGTCCACTGCCCTGACGCTGATGTGCCTTTGATAAGGGCAGAATCCTCGGAGGTCTCTTTCTCCCAAAGAGTTTCTCTGTTGGTTTGAAGCCACAGCTCCAGTGCAGGAAAACAAACTGGAAAGTGTGGACACTTTCCTCCTTCCTGACTCAATCTCCATGGGGGAGGGAAGGGAGGGGAGAAGAGGAGAGGGAAGGGAGGGAGGGACTAGGGATACATGAGAAAAAGGGTGAAAAGCGGAAGAAAATAAGACGAGGAAAATGAAGGAGAGGGTAAGACACCGAGGAAGAAGCAAAGGAAGAGCTGAGTGATTATGTAATTTCTCTGAAGTAAAACCAACTAAACAAAATGGAACTTTGAAAAGCTAGAGGTACTTTGAAGGGATCAACATATGAAGTTTCATAGGTGAGAACTTCTGTGGAGCCCCTGC
Source organism: Neophocaena asiaeorientalis asiaeorientalis (assembly GCF_003031525.2). Lineage (NCBI taxonomy): Eukaryota > Metazoa > Chordata > Mammalia > Artiodactyla > Phocoenidae > Neophocaena > Neophocaena asiaeorientalis. Next base: position 2,745,517 of record NW_020172627.1, read on the forward strand.
TTGCAAACACCCGAGTCAGAAGAACTCTCTTTCCAGGAACGGGTCTCTCCAGAAATTCCGTTTTCTAGTGTGTGCTCTTTGTGGAGAAGAGAGATAAGGCAGCTTAGTGCCATCCCTGCCGGGTCTGTCCAGCCCTCTTCTCCCTGCTTCCTACGCAGTCTCCCACCCAGAGCTTATCTAGCCCAATTGTTCCATTTAAATCGTTCCCACATCTCCACTCTGTCCTCATGTCACTTCCAAAATCCAGTCTCACATTTTCTACTACCACCTCCAGCCTGATGCCCCATCGACCCCTCAAACTTACTAAAATCTGGCCTCTGAGCTTCAAGTAATATACAGAAATAGAAGGAATGCATCAGAAATGAGAAGTAGAAGCACTGCTTGGAAAGCAATTGTATTTCTGCAGTATTCCTCCACCTCCCCACGCATTACTAGGTCCTTTGCATGAAGCAGGTGATCAATGGCTGTTCACTGAGTAAATAAATTGATAACGGACACCACCATCCACCCTTGTGAAGCTCAGTGAACCCCACCCCTGCCACCCTCCCTGTCCCCTCTCTGCCTCCCCAACTCGTCTTCTTCTTCAAACAGTACTATGCGGTAGCATCTTCATTTGTCCCCCTCTTCAGTTTTCCTCCATTCCAATGCATTTGGCGAGCTAAATCTTTCTCAAGCCAAGGTTTAATATTTGACACGTACACATATGTCCTACTGTGTGCCTGGCCCTGTGCTAAGCATCTCACATACATGGTATCAACCTGCTCATCAAAGTCACCACGTTACGCAGGTACCCCTATTTCTCCCCCCATCCCTGTACAAGAGGAAAACTGAAACCCTCATGCAATATTAGTGGGATTGTCAATTGGTACAGACACTATGGAAAACAGTACAGAGGGTTCTCAAAAACCTGAAAATAGAACTGCCATATGATCCAACAATTTCACTTCTGTGTATTTACCCAAAGAAAACAAAAACACTAATCTGAAAAGAGAAATGAACTCCGGTGTTCATTGTAGCTTTACAATTGCCAAGATGTGGAAGCAAACTAATTGTCCATCAATAGACAAATGGATAGAGAAGATGTGGTGTGTATATACACATACATACATACATACATATATATATATATATGTATGTGTATATACACCTTGGAATATTATTCATCCATAGAAATAAAATATTGCAATATGTGGCAATATGGATGGACCCAGAGGATACTATGCTAATGAAATAAATCAGACAGAGAAAGACAAATACCATGGAATTTCACTTACATTCTAAAAAACAAAACAAACAAATCAAAACAAAAACAGACTCATAGATACAGAGAACAAAGGGGTGCTTGCCAGAGGGGAGGGGAATGGAGGAGCGGATAAAATAGGTGAAGGGGATTAAGAGGTAAAAACATCCAGTTATATAATAAATAAGTTACAGGGATGTAATACACAGCATAAGAAATATGGTTAATAATATTGTAACTTTGTATGGGGATAGATGGTAACTAGCCTTATGTTGGTGATCATTTCATAATGTATGCAAATGTCAAATCATCATGTAGTATACCTGAAACTAACATATTCTTGTAGGTCAACTATATTTCAATTAAAAAATAAATAAATACATACATAAATAAATAAGAGGAAAACTGAGCTTAGAGGTGACACAGCTCACCAGGTTAAAGCAGGGAGCCTGCGGTGACTCCACAGCTGATCACTACATTGCTCTCTTGAGTTCTCACTTAGTGCTCCCCAACGCTGGAGAACATAATAGTAAGTCCTTCCCTCTGACGTTCCAGACCTTCCCAGTCTGCGCCCCGCCCCCTTTCCAGGAGGATGCCCCCTGGAGGTCTTCCAGTTTGGCTCCTCTGAGCTCCTTCCCCACATGCTTACCTTTGTTCTTTCCCCTGCCTAAAGGGTCGTTTCTCAACATATTCAAACCCCACGCATTGTGGAGGGCCAAGATCATATAACACATGACATCTCCTTTTGGAGGTACTTCCATGTGACTTTCCTCTGTAGCCAGTACCTAGCCCTCTTGTACTGATGTAGCCTCTTGGGGAAGTATGTCCTGGCAGCACCATGGTGTCTCTCTCTCCCGGGCCTTGGGGCAGAAAGGAATATCCACCCTCTAGTGGTCAAACTGCAGGAGACCTCCCAGCTGTTCCTGCTGCCTCCTCCTAGCAACCGGACTAAAAGGGGGGCTATTCCTCAGAGCTCACTATGAACGCCCCTTAAAGAGACATCGTCACCGGGGAACTCCATCTGACCAGCTTGCACCCAGGGAAGTCAGTACGTCCAAACCCTTTCAAAAGAATTCCAGAGCAGAAATAAATAATTGCTCTTCCAATACGCACTCTGACTTTATTGCCAATTAAGTAATTTTGGTGTTTTTAAACTTTGGACTCATTACTCGAGGTCATTAAAAATAATCGTGAGCTTCAATATGCGGTACACTAATTAAGAGTTTGTGGCAGATTCCTGTCATTTCCTTCAAGTCCCTGAAATCCAAGTTCTCTCTTTCCCCAGTTTATTGAAATTCGAAAGCACGTCTTGTGTTCTGTCAAGTTCCAGGTGACCCTGTATTAAGAAGCCACTTTTTGGGTGGGATGAGTGGTTGGTATGAATCTGAATGTAAGAACAGATTGATTAATTTTTAAATTTTTAAAAAGTATAGGACATGTAATTTTTTATCCTTTCAGAGTCCCCCCACCCCCTAAAAAAAAGTCATGGGATTCTTCCCCCAAAGAGCCCCAGGGACAATTTAACAAAGTACAGGAAATTCAGAGGAATCTATGTTAGTTTGATGCTTCCAAGCCCCACCTTGGAAGAAAGTACAGAAAGTTAAATGCAAGAAAAGTTATGCCCTGAAGCTACGCTAGTTTAACTAAGAAATGAGATGTGGCAGGTCAGGTTGGGAAGCTAGATCTGGGCAGCTGCCACGTCCAGGTTCACATGTAGCTGGCACCCTGTGGAGGCACTCTTAACGGCCCATGCACCCACAGCTGTCCTGCCCTCTGCCCTGGGGCTCTGCCTTTTCAGACCGACAGTCTCCAAAATGTGGGGTGAAAGGGCTGGTCCCTGAGCAGTGCAGAGGAGAAGTGTGCGTGCATTCGGAAGGCTGCAGCTGATCTACATGCCCCAAGATCTCAGTAACCTTCAAGGCAGCCCTAAGATGCAAGATTGCTGCATGTCCAAGGCTTTCAAGTTCTCACCCGTCTTTTTCTCTGCAGTAGGGCTTGCTAAATTGTGTACATATTTCTGGGTTGGTAGGTTAACTTTGGATCTTGGTTCTTTCATCCAAGGCAGTTGAAATTCCTCCCATCTACACGCGGTCAAAGTCTTGATCAGAACTTCTATAGTGGACCAACGTATCAAATGCCCTTTCGGCACCTCAACCCTTCTTCCCCTAGTCTGCAGGTGAGGAGAGAGACCTGGGCGACAGGTCTTGTTGAGGACTAACTTGCATTATGTCCCCTTCTTTCCTTTGGGACGTGTCTTTTAATTCCTTCACTATTGCCATGGATCTCTTCCGTACTGTTCAAGTTTTTTAGGTGCCTTTTCAGAAATGGCACCAAGAGCTGAGTTTGGACTAGAAAGCAGGACTCTGAGACTCCCCGCTCCCTCAGGGGAAAAGGTGGAATGAAGGATTCCCCTTCATCTAATCCATTTGACAGTCATCCTTGCCTCTCTCAGCTGGATTGTGACTCATTTACACCCCATGTGGAAAGGATGCCCCATGCTGCCCACTGCAATCCCATTTCCATATCTTAGAGATACACCAAGGTTCTAATGACATTTTTCCAAACATTCTTGCTCAGAAAAGTTTAAAGAGAAAGGATGAGCCTAGAGTCCTTCTGCAGGCGGGATGTGGAGAGCCAGATTTTCTATCCCCTTGTTCCCACCCCTCAACAAAACTGGGCATGGCTCTTTACACCGGTCTGGGCTGGGCGGTGGAGTCTGGGAAACAAATAGTCTGTTCCTTTCTCTTCCCTCCCTAAAGAAATGCATTTCCCTCCAAAGCAATCTTATTATTTGTGTACGTTCTCAGTGTCCTTCATTACAAGTGGCTCGCAGCCAGCTCAAGGGAAACTGTGAAATTCACAAGAGAGCCCCTGTAGATGGAAAGAATCACTCACTAACTCCAGTAATTATGATGGGTTTTTTTCTTTTTATTAATAGAGTAACCCCCAATGCAGCCTCAGCTAAGTAATTTATCAAATATAAATTCCAGAGCCTATATATAACTGGATTCCTTTTAAAGCTTTTAACGGATCCATCCTATAGACTTCTTTTGTTGAGGGTTCAGTGGAACACGAGAAGATGAAATGAGGGGAACTCGGGAGTTAACCCTTTAAAATTGAGATTTCTTGAGCTGGTTCAGAGAAGGCTATGTTTCTGGGGAAGAAAAACAAAGAAAGATGAGACAGGAAGAGGTGAGAAGTCTTAGTATTTGGTGTAATGAATACTGTTTGGGGAGCTATAGGCCTTCAGCCATGCCAACAAAATCCTCCCTCAGCAATGTTTCAGGACTACGTAGGAATATTTCTCCTAAAGATGTGAGTAGTTCAGTTATGTATTACTGTCTACCAAACCATCCCAAACACAGTGACATAAAGACACTTGACCACCACTTCACTGTGCTCATGGAGTCTGTGGCTCATGAGTTTGAACAGGGAAGAAGGGGGTGACTGGTCTCCCCTCCATGCACTTGGGGGCCTCAGCTGGAAAGAACTGAATGGCCAGGAGTGATGCTCACAGCTGAGGGCTGAACTGAAGTCATCTGGAGGTGCCTTCTCTCAATGTTTGGCACCTGGGCTAGACAGCCGGCAGGTTAGGCTCCACTGTGACTTGCCAACCACAGCACGAAGGCCTTGCCTTTCCATGTAGCCTTTCTTGGATTCCAAGCGAAAGGGCTTGTGATGGTTAATTTTATGTGTCAACTTGACACGGCCATAGTACCTAGATATTTGGTTAAACACTGTCTGTATGTCACTGTGAAGCGTTTTTTTTGTTTTGTTTTGTTTTATTGTGGTTTTGGTTTTGTTTTTTCTTAGGTGAGATTAACATTTAAATCAGGACTTTGAATAAAGCAGATCATCCTCCATAATGTGGGTGGGCCTCATCCAATCAGGTGAAGGCCTTAAGAGAAAAAGACTAACCTCTCCCAAAGAGGGAATTCTGCCTCCAGACTTCCCTGGAACTCAAGACTGTAACATCAACTCTTCCCTGGGTCTTCAGCCTGCCTATCCACCTACCCTGCCGATTTTGGATTTGCCAGGCTCCACAATCAGGTGAGATAATTCCTTAAAACATGTTATTAGTTCTGTTTATTTGTTCTGTTTCTATTAGTTCTGTTTCTCTAGAGAACCCTACCACCTAGGGGCTCAAGACGGACAATCCCGAGAGACCTAATCGGAAGGCTGAAGCATCTGGGCCTTTCCTGGCTGAGCCCCAGCAGTCACAGAGCGTCACTGCTCCATGCTCTGTTGGTTAAGCCCAGATTCAGGGGGAGGGCGTGTAGACCACCTCTCAACAGGAAGCATGTCAAGGAATGTGGGTCCATGTCTTACAGCCTGCCCACTATAAAATCCACAATGGCCCCTTGAGAACTAGGATAAGACACAGGGTAAAGTTTCCCAATAATTATCTAAGGAGCCAGACGAAGTACAGATTGAAGATGGTGTCTGTGCCAAGAGCCCTGGCATCATCACACAGCCTCCGAATGCATTTCCTTACTGGAGACAAGAGGGGATGGTCAAGGTCACATTTGTCCTGGGTCTTGGGTAGGACCAACTGTCGAGAGAACAGCTGCCTTGCTCTGAGCTTTGGGAGAAGACCGTGGCTTGTGTACCATGGGTCTAATCTGTGTGACAGAGTAGACAACTTGGAAGAGGGCATATAGGCAGAACCGAAAATTTTAATATGGGTCGGGTTGAGGGGATGGCCGAGTGCATGCACCACAAGATGCCTCCTCTCAGTGTGCTTACTGTATAAGTTTGTACTCAAACTCTTTCATTGTCTCATTTAACTTTTCATATAAGCATGTAGAGTAGTTATCCGTTGTTGCTGAACCAATCACCCCCAGATCTAGTGGCGTGCGGCAGGAACAATCATTTCGTTATCCATCCCCGTGGTTCTGGGTGGACTCAGCTCAGCTGGCAGTGCTCCATGGACGTGTCTCAGGTGGCAGTGACGGCCGAAGTCACCGGAGGCTCACTCGCTCACAGGTCTGGCTGCTGAGGCTGTCACGGAACCTCCACTGGGACCGTCAGCTGGAACGTCTGCATTGGTCCTTCATGGAGAGTGACTGGGTGCTGAGAGGGAACAGCCCAAGAGAACCAGGCAGAAGCTGGCCAGCTTCTTGTGACCTCACTTTGGAATCACGTAGCATCACTTCCACTGCATTCTATCAGCTGCGAGCATCACTGAGGTCAGGCCATATTTAAGGGAAGGAGTATCAAAGCACTTTCAGACATGCTAAGAACCATCACAGGTTATTGCTCCTCTCCTTTTACAGATGAGGAAACTAAGATCTGGAGAGGCTGAGGTAAGTGGTGGTTCACACAGCTAGTAAGCAGCAGAGAGGAGACCTGAACGAGCTCAGCTATACCCTGCCTCTATGTGAGCCCACATTCTAGTAGGGCACGTAAAACACAGATGTATAGGACCAGAAATTGAGGTTGAAATTGATAAGTACTAGAAGAAAGGAGCCGATAAATTATTCTAAGAGCAAAGAAGGAATGAACCTGTCCTGCTCAGAGAAGTAAGGCAAGGCTTCCTGAAGCAGGTGGCTTGGAGCAGAGGGGGGAAGGATCTGTGTAAGATACAGATGTGCAGAGAAGCTGGGGGAATGGTGGGGAAGGTGGAGAGGCACAGGCATTTCTGTCAGAGACACAGGATGAGTGGATATGCAGAGGCAGGAACACACACGGCAGCCCTAACTGTTAACAGCTGAATGTGCCTAAGACATTCCATGGAAGTAGATGCAGGACACGAGGACTGCCACCTGACGATGAAAAAGGGCTGGGATGCCAGGTTGAGGCCTTTGGCTTTTATTGAAAGCTGTGCTTCTCAAAATGTGATCCCTGGACCAGCAGCATGGGCAGCAGAGCACCACCTGGGAACTTACAAGAAATACAAACTCTCAGTCCCGCCCCAGACCTACTCAATGAGACACTCTGGGGAGGGGGCCCAGCGAGCTCTGAGGCAGGCTCTTGTTTGAGACCCTCTGCTCCCAGGTCCTGGGGGATCCCGCAGCAGTTTTGAGCAAGAGAGTACTGTGATCTAAGATCCTCTTAAAGCAGATTGCCCTGGTTGTGGTGTGTTGGGCAGGCTGAAATGAGAAAGCAGATACTTGTCTCCAGGAAAGAGGTCCTGCACAATCGTACAAGTGCAGGAGGAGTGGAGGATGGGGCAGAAGTGATGGGCGAGGCACCGGGACAGGCAAAGCCCTGGGACTTGGAAACTGGTGAGGATTGTGGTCCCTTCCCCACAGCATCCCCTCTAAGGACAAATAGTTAACAGGCACAGTTGGGCTATTTAGAATTTCTCTAAATATTTGAACCACGTGGCCCAGGAACCTGAGTATAAACTGAGGACCCGGGGGTTGGATTACAGACGCGGTTTCCTGTTACACAATCAAGCTACTCTCTGCAGTTTTCCTGGGGGAAAGCATTGCTTGGTCCAGCGTTTTCTTCTTGCTTCATTACAAGGTCTGTTGGTTCCATCATGCTGTTGCAGAATGGGTTTAATAATATGAACTATCACATATGGTTGAAAATTAAATAATTCCTGCAAACTCAATATATGTTAGCTATTTTAATTACTATTGTCATCATCAGTATTCATTTATTAAGGACACATTTTCTGTGCACCTACCATGTGCAAAGCACTGAGACCATAGTGGTCCATCCTCTGGATCTGTCTATCCTTTACTGAGAGCTCACCTGTGAAACAGACAAGAACATGGATCTTAGACTCTAAAAAATTGGGTTTGAGCTTTAAGTTCTGTAAAGTCTTAACTAATCTTGGTAAACCACATCTCTAGGCTTGTTTAATCTTCTGCAAATGGAATTAAAAGACTTGTGTGAGGATCAAATGAGAAAAAAAAGGGAAGACAGTTCTTCACGTTTTTTTTTTTTTTTTTTTTTCCTTACGGGAAATCATAGTCAAGGCTATGCAGACTCAGAGAGGTGCCGCAGAATCAGTGTTTCTTGCCCCTTCCTCCCCCATCCGCACATGCCCCTCAGCTCCGAGGCCACATCCATTCCTGGTGCCTCCCTCTCCCTCCCTGCTCAAGGCCCGGTTCCCCACTGGAGTGTTGCAGATTTCATTGTCTCTTTTTCTGGGCTGTCCCCAGCTGCACTGCCAATTCAATGAAAGCCAATTAAGTCACAAATCAATTGGCAAAATGACTAATTCAGTGACCATATAAATAAACAGATTTATCAACAACTTGTTTCTTTTGATTCTTTATTGAGACTTTGGCAATCTTACTGGATGTGATGATTTTATCAGCTTATTGATGTTTTAAGGGATGTTTCACTTGTGCTGCTGTAGGGATCCTGGAAGGCACCGGGACGTAAAGGAATTCTCTGATGGAGGACAGGCAAAGGCAATCAGCACATGGACCCCCCTGGACTGCCTGACTCAGAGAGGGAGGGGCTGGCAGTATCAGCAGAATATGGAGGCCCCACAGCCCAGACTCCTACAGCTCTCTTAGGCCCTGCCAATCCGTCAAATGTAAATCGCTAGAGACTTTAATAAATATTTTGGTAAATCTGCCAAGTTTGCAGATTTGAAATACTGAAACATTAAAACATTAAAAGCTTTACATTTAAAACATTAAATTAGCCCTCCAGTGCCCAGTGGTCCAGTCACCCATCCGTGTGTGGTCAACTGGTTTTTAGGGACTTGTTGAGGCCTGGACAGACATTTCCGAGTGGACTTTCAGCACATGTGGCCGAGCCTGGTCTTCAGTGCACTGCGATTAGCTTCATCTCTGGCAGTCGCCTGGCTCTGACTTGAGCCCGCAGACCTGCTCACTGACCAATGTTTCAGCAGAAGCCACAGAAGCAAAAGTGGGGGGACCTGCTCTCCAGGACTCCATACCCGAGTGAGATTTGGTACCACCTGGAAGAGTTCTGGCCTGAAAATGATTGTGTTAGCTCTCCTGGGGGCCTGCGTTTTGGGAATTGTTTACTTCTGGGGAAACTGAGGGCTGTAGGCCAGGAGGAACGTGCTGAAGACACGTGTCAGTAAGAGACGAAGGTGAAAGTGAACAGCGGGATTCTGAGCCGCTCCATCAGCTGTGCTGGGTGTCTCCGCTGGGTCTCTCCGAGCCCACTTGCTTCCTACTCTACCCAGCAGAGAAACTGGCTAAAACTCCAACCTGATCAGATGTCTCAGGCCCCACTTCACCTCCCGGCATCCCCTCGTCCTTGAGGACAATTCCCAAACTCCTTAGTTTGGCACATGTGGCTTTAACTATTGGAGTCCTGGCCGTGTCTCTGGCCTGACCACCTATTTTGGTGTTTTACTAAACCACAATGTCACTGCCACTTGTGTGTCTTCTCACATGCTGGACCCCTTGAATGAATGACCCCCATCTTGTTTCAAGCCTACCTCTCACCCAGTGTATTTGTCTGCCAGGGCAGCCATAATAAAATACCACCGTCTGGGGGGCTGCTACAACAGGTATTTATTCTCTCACAGTTCTGGAGGCTGGAAAGACGGAGGTCAAGGTGTGGGCAGGGTTGATTCCTTCTGAGGGCCGTGAGGGAAAGGTTTGTTCCAGGTCCCTCTCCCTGGCTTGCAGATGACCACCTTCTCCCTGGGTCTTCACAAGGTCTTTCCTCTGTACGTACATGTCTCTGTCCCAACCTCTGTTCCTTATAAGGACACTGGTCATGTTGAATTAGGGCCCACCCTAGGAACCTTCTTTTAACTTACCTCTTTAAAGGCCTTATTTCTAAATTCAGCCACATTCTGAGGTATAGGGGGTTAGGACTTCAACATATGAATTTTGGGGGACACAGTTCAGTTCAGCCCAAATCACCAAGCCCCAAGTAGGGAAGTAATTGCCCTGGGTTGAAGGGGATTGAGGGGTTTTCTACAACGTGAGACTGTGGATGCTAAAACTGGGACAGTCCTGAGCAGACCAGAGCCGTTGGTTCCCCAGCCCTAAATCTCCGCTGGTGGGGCTCCCCGCACGTCTATCGCATCCTTCATCCCATTGTTCTCCCAAGTGTCTCCGCCCGCCTAGTAGGAGCTCCTTGCTTACTCATCTTTGCATATACCTAGCATAATTCAGTGTTCATATATGCAGAGGAACTAATAAATATTCCCTGATTATGTTCCAGACTCTTCCTTCCCTCGTTCCTGGAGTGCCTCTCACCCTCCCCCTTTTAACTTGCAGTTTTAATATCAGATCCATGATAAAGGCTCAGCTTGAATGCAGAAAACCATTCCAGATTTGTCCACCAGAGCTGACTGGGAAGGTTTCTCCATCATTTGTGCCTGGCCCTCTGCATCCGCTGTCCTCTGCTTTGGGCTTGGTTATGTGGCAGGAGGCTTAACTGTGAATGTGTCTCATTCTCTCCAAAGGCTTGAGTGCAGGAAGCAAGCCCAGCCCCCACCCCCCTAAGGTGACAGTGCTTGGTCGGTTAGACCAACAGTGCTCAGAAAGCTGGTCCTCATCTCAGCCTGAGAAGTGGGGTCCAGAGAAAGTCAACGGCCTGGGCAGGTCACACAGGGGCAGGGGTGGAGCTGGGAGGTTGCACTTCCAGTTGCAAATCTGTGGCGGGTGGCTGGAGTCCCCTGAACACCGAGCCAGGTGACCTCTGGGCCTACCTGCTCTGCCCGCCTTATGTCTTGCTTCCCCACAGGCGTTGTTTGAAGCCCCTGCTGGCCTGGGGCTTGATGAGTGTGCGGGTCTCTGACTCCTCCCTGCATCTATAGTGGCCGGGCACAGTGCCCACGAGATGCCTCTGGCACTTCCTGGTTGATTTTTGATCACCTGCTCTGTGCCCACCTGTGATGTGCAGGCAGAGGCACTCATTTTAGGAACGTGAGAGTTGAAGGCTCTCAGACTGTAGCTGTAGATCGTGGACTGATCTAAATTTAAATTATAGGCATCCCTGTAATAACAGCTAACATTTATTCTGTGCCAGACCCCTCGGTGAGGGGGCTCCCATGTATTAATGTGTGTGAGCAGACTAGAACCCAGTGAGGCTGCTTCCCTTGTTACACTGCAAATGAGGAAACTGAGGCACTGGGAGATTACATGATCTTTTCAAGGACACAGACCAGGCGTGACCCACTGAAATTCACACCCACCAGCCCTCTCACAACCACAGTTACACTCTTGAAGTTTGTGTTCCACTCTCAACTGGAATTTAAATGGGAAACCTTCAAACTAAGAGTTTACAAACACACACTCCTACAGGATGGGGCCCCCTGAGCTTGCCCAGTGCTGGCAGGCTCTGTGTGTCCCAGGCTGGGAGCTCGGGCTGGTGCACCTGCACGCAGCCACCTGCATCCCTCCCCTCAGTGTTCCCTCCACGTCCATCCTCCTCTCCTCCCAGCTCCGTCCCTCTACTCCGTGGTCACGCTGGCCTCACTGCAGCCCGCTTTCACCACAGCTGTGGTCCGGGCCACAGGATTTTGCAGGGAATCAGTCTCTAATTGTATCCTATGAGTCACGACCATCTCCCAGCTAAAAATAACTATGGCTACCCCTGCACAAGACCTCGAAAATCTCAGAGCTCTTTTACCTGGGAAAGTGCAATTGATCCTTCTCGTGGCCTCATTAGGGAAGCAGGTGGCAGTGCTGATTTTCGTCTTCTAGGTAATCCAAGGGCCGGGCAAAGGGACAGAGGAGAGTGGCTCCTTTGCCCTGTGCCTGAAACGTGATGCTGGGCTTCAGTGTGGGGTGGAGCCTGTGGAATGTGGACGCTGTGGCTCATTCTATGTGCACTTTCAGAGACCACACAGATGGGACAGACGCTTTACCCCCAATATGCATCATTGCAAAAGGCACAGAATGTAGTCTCTACAAAAGAATCTGTAAAGAGACAGAGAGGAAGAAGACAAAACAAAGCCAGAAAGGAGAAGGCCCTGCTCAGCAGGCACGTGGAAGTGATTGGAGCCTTAGTGGATCGCCTTACACCCCTGGGAAATCAAGCAGGTGGTGATGCTGGGGATCTAAGGGGGTTTGAAAGTAACTATCCCCAGTTTATTATTCAGAACAGCATCGTTTATAGCTGAGCAAGAAGAAAGCAAATCCACCTTTCCTGAACTTTGGCCTTCTTGCCTCCATGACGTCTAGACCTGGACTGTAACCTGGGCTGTGAGGACATCTGTACTGGACAGCTGGATCTGGGAGAAAGGCGTGCATGCGTCAAGGAAGGATGCAAGCCTGTGTTATCTAGGAGAATCTCACAGCTGCAAGACAGAGTGTCTTGGGGTCTTCATTTGTGGCAACTTGAAGGGACAGAGGGGACTTGGAGGATTAGGGAAAGGCTCCCTGACACCCAGATGCAGGGGCAGGGCTGGGCCTGGAATCAGAGGTCTGCCTCCCAGCTGGGTGCCTGCTAGGACCCTGCAGACTAGAACGGCCCCTCACTTTATTGATTCGTTGATTCATTTATTTATTTTTGGCTGCGTTGGGTCTTCGTTGCTGTGTGCGGGCTTTCTCTAGTTGCAGCGAGCGGGGCCTATACTTTGTTGCGGTGCGTGGGCTTCTCATTGCGGTGGTTTCTCTTGTTGCAGAGCACAGGCTCTAGGCCCGTGGGCTTCTGTAGTTGTGGCACGTGGGCTCAGTAGTTGTGGCTTGCAGTCTCTAGAGTGCAGGCTCAGTGGTTGTGGCGAACAGGCTTAGTTTCTCCCCAGCATGTGGGATCTTCCCGGACCAGGGCTCGAACCCGTGTCCCCTGCATTGGCAGGCGGATTTTTAACCACTGCGCCACCAGGGAAGTCCCAGCTCCTCACTTTGAAATGCTCCCGGGGTGTGGGCCGACCTGGTCTCAAGCACCTGAGCTCAGCTTCTGCAGCAGGAAGCATGTCTTTCTCTCCAGCCCAGCCTGTGATCCACCCACACAGTGCAGGACGTGAGGGGGTGTTTTTTTCCTTTCGGAAGAAAGTTGGGCTTTGTTTTCCTTTTTTCCCCCTTTCTCCTTCTCTATTTCTTCACTTAGAACAGACCAGTACCAGGCATATAATGAGTATTCAAGAAACAGCTGTTAAGTATAGTACTTTATTCTTCTTTTTAAGTAACACCTTTTGTGTTTAGTTATGGAATTAATATGAGTTCAACTGTAGGAACTCTTGAAAATATAGATAAGTATAAAGAGGAAAATAAAAACTCTAAATTTCCACACTTGGACAAATACATGTTAACATCTAAACATATCTTCTTCTGGTCTTTTATAGATGCATACATTTACATACATAGTTAACAAAGCTGGGGGGCATCATTTATATAAAGTTTTAGATAGATAGATAGATAAACATAAAATATATTTGAGGGCTTCCCTGGTGGCGCAGTGGTTGAGAGTCCGCCTGCCGATGCAGGGGGACCCCCATGCACAAAAAAAAAAAAAAAAAAAAAAAAAAAAAAAAAAAATATATATATATATTTGATTTTCACTTATTATTTACTTATAGTTTTATATATATATATATATATGCAGAGATTTGATTTTCACTTATTATTTTAACAGAAACATTTTCCCCACATTTTGTTTTTTTGGCTGCACCATGGCGTGTGGGATCTTAGTTCCCCCACCAGGGATCGGACCCGTGCGCCCTGCACTGGAAGTGAGGAGTCCTAACCAATGCACCACCAGGGAATTCCCCATTTTCCCCACATTATTCAAGTTTCTTAGAAAAAAATGCATCTGAGAGCATGCTTACCATTTCATTATACAATGGGCCGTAATTTATCTAACCCTTCTCTTCCTATAAACACTGCTGCTATGAACAGCACCACGCACAAATCATCGTGTGTCCTTGGTTGGGAGCGGGTTCTTTAGGGTCATTCCTAGAAGGGAAGTGAGTGGCTTTAGGGCCCCGTGCACACTGCACTCCAGACTGCTCCAAGGGCTGTGTGGGTGGGTCTCTGTGACTTGCTCACTTCTCTGGAGCTTGAGAACACTTCAGGAGTGTCAGGTTCCATGGGTACTTAGCAATCTGTGCCTGTGAGTCATTAAAAATATAAAATAAATAACGGAAGGTGGAGCAAAGACATGGGCTGTGAGAGAGGAAAGAGGCAAAGTGCACACACCAGGAGTCTGGCTCAAGGACAGTGAACTCTTTGTCAGCAACTAGGTCTTCCCAAGGTGTAGACAAGCCGATGCTCCTATAGAGGTGCGTGTGGTCACTTTCCTATGATCGAGTGACTCTGTAAGGCAGTAAAAGGGTGCCTATTTCCTGTAGCCTGGGTAGCTCAATAAGTATTGATATTAAAATAAATCCCAGTGATTCCTCTACTTTGCTCTGAAAATGATTATGGTTTTCGTTCTCAATAGATAGAAGTACCAATTTCTCAGACCTCCAAAAAAGGACCCTGGCTTATCTTTCAGACCTTATTTTCTACTTATTCACTTGCATAAATTTCAGACTCCAGCTAAGAGAGAAATCTCTCTGTGATCCAATCATGTCTGCCCCCCCACACCATGCCATCACATTTCTACTTCCTGACTGTTGCTGGGCCAACTCTCTGCCCCTAGAAGACCCCGTCCTCTCATAGTTCCTCTCACTTCTTGTAGAGGTCCTGACTTCTCAAAACCTGGGATTTACCCAAGAGTCTGGTTTTAAGAGTCTCGTTTGAGGTCCCTGCTGTGTCAAGAATCAATGGATCACAGCAATCCCACTCCTGGGCATATACTCAGATAAAACTACAATTTGAAAAGATACATGCACCCCTATGTTCATAGCAGCACTATTTACAATAGCCAAGACATGGAAACAACCTAAATGTCCATTGACAGATGAATGGATAAAGAAGATGTGGTATATATATATATACATTGGAATACTACTCAGCCATAAAAAAGAATGAAATTTTGCCATTTGCAGCAACATGGATGAACCTAGAGATTATTATACTAAGCAAAGTAAGTCAGAAAGAGAAAGACGAATACCATATGATAACACTTATATATGGAATCTAAAATATGACACAAATGAACACATCTACAAAACAGAAACAGACTCACAGACAAAGAGTTTGGGGTTAATAGATGCAAACTATTATATATAGAATGGATAAACAACAAGGTCCTACTGTATAGCACAGGGAACTATATTCAGTATCCTGTGATAAACCATAACAGAAAAAATATGAAAAAGAATGTATATATATAGATATATAGATATATCTATAACCGATATATGTGTAACTGAGTCACTTTGCTGTATAGCAGAAATTAACACAACATTGTAAATCAATCATACTTCAATAAAATTTAAATTTAAAAAAAGAATTGACGGATCAGATGAGTAGCAAAACGTCATACATCCAACACATCACCTGGTAAGAGGAGAGGCAGAACTACTGTGAATGCTGTGTCTCTGCTCAGTCGAGAAGGAAACACAGCAGAGGATGAGATGTAACCAAGCCTAGTACCGGGGGACAGAGGGAGACGTGTTAACTTGCCTTAACCATGGCTCTGGGCCCCAGGTTGAAGCAAGGTCCTCTCACCTCTGATGAAGGTGCTCCTCAGTGCAGCTGAGAAATGAGACTTGATATGGAGTGAAATTCAACATTTGGGTCTGGGTATCCCCAAATTGAATTTTTTGCTCAAGCTGGACCACTTCCCAATGGAAACAGCAGCACTGGCTTGTAACTGGGCTCTCACCCCTAGGACTTCCCATGAACAAAGCTTAGAGTTAGAATTCTGGGGAGACTGTGGGTTGAAACTTTGTTTCTTATGCAGGAGGAGCTCTGGAAACCTGGGTCTGAGAGGCCACAGATGCTCAGGCCAGGCTGAGCAGGTTTAAACATTTGAACCATCTGCCCATCACAGAGATGGTAAAGAAGGGAAGGGTCCAGCTATGATGCAGAAGAACAGATTCCTGGAACTAAAAATGAGAACAGATGTTTTAAATGGGGCTGGAGATGATGGTCCGTGTAGAGGGGAGGGTAACCAGGCAATTCCCAGAGGCGTCAAGGAAACTGAAGCCTCTTCCTTTTTTTTTTTTTTTGCGGTACGCGGGCTTCTCACTGTTGCGGCCTATCCCATTGCGGAGCACAGGCTCCGGACGCGCAGGCTCAGCGGCCATGGCTCACGGGCCCAGCCGTTCCGCGGTATGTGGAATCCTCCCGGACCGGGGCACAAACGCGTGTCCCCTGCATCGGCAGGCGGACTCTCAACCACTGCGCCACCAGGGAAGCCCTAGTTTTACTCTTTTACCAGGAAAGGAGACAGGTAGTGAGAGAGGAGTTGATAGTTGGAAGCAAAACCCGGAGGAATTCCATGAAGTTCCAGAGAAGCAGTATTCAGCTCAGCCAAGGATGAGCTGTTAAGCATTTTGAGCTCTTCAGATCTCTCTCCCCACCTCCACTTCTCTCTCAATCAAGCTCTTGCTTCAGGTAAAATAGGTCTCTCAGGTCCAGTGGGAAGACCCTACCATTTCTGGAGTAATCTGAACGTGGGAGGGAGTTCTGATTTCCTTTCACCCCAGCCATATTCCTCCCAGTAAACCAGGTAGCAGAGCTCACTGTAGCCTTCCCATGGGTCTTGTGATTCTTTCCCTTTACCGCTATTACTAAAGCTACTATTTAAAAACATTCAATTATTACCTAATTTAATCCTCTCAGTAACCCTGTGAGTTATACATACCCATTCTACAGATGAGGAAACTGAGATTTTCCTAAAGTGACTTTCCTAAAACCTCATTAGTTGGTAGTAGAGCTGAAAATTAACCCCATGCTAGTCTGGTCCAGATCTCATTCATGCTGACCACTGGGTTGACACCCTCCCCTAGCTAAGTAAGAGTGTTGGAGCACCGGGTCCATTGTCCTGGGTGTCCAGGTCTGAAGTAAGATTACTTGCCCAAGGGTTTAGATTCATGGGGCAAGATAGTGACTCCAAGGACTTTCCAACTAAGATTTTTCTTAAGTCAAGAGGTACAGGATCAGAAAAGGGAGCATCAAGACACAAATTTGGGGAACTAGTAGATAGTCGTGTTGGTAGCAAGGGGGTAGATGAGAAGCCAAGCTAGGTTTTCCCTCATTTCTTTCCTACTATGGTGGGTTGATTAGTGTCCCCCACCCCCACCCCATCTCAAATACATGTCCACCTTGAACCTCAGACTGTGACCTTATTTAGAGATGAGACCTTTGCAGATGTAACGGTTAAGATGAGGCTATCCTGGATTAGGGTGAGCCCTAAATATGACTTGTGTCCTTATAGGAAAAGGAGTAGACATGCAGAAATACATGTATTATAGATAAGAAGGTCATGTGAAGACAGAAGCAGAAATGCTGCTGCCACAAGCCAAGGGACACCAAGGATTGACTGCAACAATCAGAACCTGAAAGGGGCAAGAAAGGATTTTCCCCTAGAGGCTTCGGAGGCAGTGTGGCTCTGCTGACACCTTGATTTCTGACTCTGTCCTCATGAATCGTGAGACAAGAAATTTCTGATGTGTTAAGCTGCCCAATTTGTGGTAATTTGTCATGATAGCCCTAGGACACTGACACACCTACTCAGGAGTGAGAAGGGATATCCCTGTTGAAACAGTTGAAGTGACATTTCCAGATACCTCTAATTTCTTATTCTTTGGATGACCTGACTTGCGAAATTATCTCTGCTTCTTGGCATGTGAGATGCAAATGAAATAAAATCCTAGATCTGAAGCTGCTTCTCAGTACGTTTGGTTCTGGCTGGGATGGGCTTCTCAAAATGAGCAATGTGTAGCAGGCAGTAGACCCTGCATATTCATATTTGTTAAATGGATGAATTAATTTATGTGTGATGGGTATGGGAAGTAGAAGAGATCATTATACTTCTTTATGGAAATCGGGCCTCTTCATATTTTTCTTTGACTCACTTGTCTGTTTTGCTGAAGTGGTCTGGTTTGCTGAAGTGGTAGAGAATGTGCTTGGTAATCAGATAAACTTCAAGTTCCTTGCTGTGTGACTTTGAGCCAATAACTTAGCCTCACTGAGCCTTTGTTTCCTTACCTGTGAATAAAGAGGACAATGCCTGCCTCAAAGGGTTAGTTATCTGAGTACCTGGGCTATCATATAAGTATACATATTCACACCTGCTATAATGTTGATCCACTTGCTCCTCAAGTGGGTGGTACCTAACGGTAATACTTGCAATGGCCTTTTGCAATTGGAAGATGCGTGCACACGTTTTGCGGTGTGTGTCTGTGTGATGTGTGTATTCTTAGGTGTGAGGTGTGTACAAAGTAGTGTGTGTGCATCGACTGGCTGTTCTTGAATAAACCTGAAAAACTGTGACCACCCTCAGCTGTTGCTGAATTCAGCTCTAGAAAAATCCAAGTCTTCCAAGTAGCCCTCTTCTGAGACTGGAGCATCAAAGAACTGAGTCACTTAGTCACACATTTTAAATCTCTGTAACATTTTCCTCATTCATCCCAGGACTGTCAACACAGCTGTTATGCAACGTAGGTGTAGACAGCTTTCTAAATGGAATGCTAAGTCCATTGGTTTTGGTTTAATAGACACAGTATTAGATGTTTTCCACTTTTGACTACTGTACTCAATAAATCATCTCCTCTGGAGGAAATATAAAGGAATAAAAAAGAAGAGGGAGAAGAGAAAAGGCATCAGTCTTGACTGATAATGATCCCAGGAGCGTCTCTCCCAGGGAGGAGTTTAGGAGGAGCGTGTGAAGGCAAGTACCGGAGGTGGACACAATTAACCTGTCTGGAGATCTATATGTCAACATTCCTAACGCCGAGCTGTGCCCCGGGGAACACACCCCCAAGTGGAGAGGAAGGTGAGGGAGAGTGGAAAATCTGACGCTGAAGAAAGTGGCTCCAGGTACCGTGGAAGCAGATGCTGGCAAACAAATACTATGCACGACCTGGTCCCCAGCCAGTTTCTTAAGCTTCACCAGATCCTATAACCAGAGCAATGTGGCTTAAGCCTCATTTGGCTGATTTTAAATCCAGACATACACACAAACTATTAGATGACATTGCCCTGGTATTTTTATGGCTTTGTAAATCCATTCTTTGTCTAATGCCTTAGACACCTTGGACAACTGTTTGGGTGGCTGGAAGGAGGGGGAAGCAAGGAATCCCCTACACAAGGCAGTGCTGGTATGAAAACTAGATCTGATTCCACTGCCTGTGCTCTTTCTACCCAGCGCACTGCTTGGGAAATGGCAGAGACTTAGGGCCTTCCATCATCCGACCCTTGCTTCTCTCCTTGGTCTAATTTGCCATAAATCTATACTTGCCTTCCCGGTCTCCAGCCACACGGAATTCCTCGCCTTTCATGGACGCACATCAGCGCTCAAGTCAGTGTCTTTGCACTTGCTGTTCCTTCTGTCTGGAACACTTCTCTGTTTAGAACAGCTTTGGCCCTTTTGGCTGCCTGCCACAATTCTGAATAAAGGCCAGCCACTTCTGAAAAATTCTCTTCAGCTCTCTTTTCTATCTCCAGGCTTTTCATAGCTCCCTTTTCGATCGTATATCTCTGAGTCTCTGTTTACCTGGCTGCCTACCTCACCTTTCAGTTTTATATCTCCATAGTCAGGAGTATTCTTGGGCTCTGGTGGCATTTGACAAAGACTGTTTAATGCGTGAAGGAAGTAATGAATGGATAAATCCAAGGAAAGCTCTCAGCGAAAGTCCCCAAAGCTTTGGGAGGAGGTAAACTATAATCACTATACATCACACACAACATTCCATGTCATGCTGAATAAACCATGACTGAGTCAGGTCTCCCTGAATCAGACTACATGCTCCTTTCTGAGAAGGCAGAAGTCTCAGTTTGGGTTATAAATTAAGCACCAGAAATAATCAGCATTGCAGATATCAGCTGGTGTAGTTGATTATCTCACATATCCAAGGAGGGAGTTTAACTCCTAATTCAACTCCTGGCTTAGCATGTGACTTCGAGCAAGTATCTGTTGTTCTTTAATCTTCCCACTCATACGAGAGGGATAAAGACTTTGATCTTTAACTTAAGGACTAATGAGGTTGAGAGTGTGAGTGCTCTGAGCATCTTGGGGGAAAATGCTTGCCGCAGGACTATGAACATGCACTTTCATCTCCTGTCGGGCGTGTAGGGTGGCTGAAGTTGTCTCCATCCTTCTCTACCATCTAAGGCAGATAATCTGGATTCCAAATGTCACTACATGGAAGGTTGCAGTTAGACGCTATTTCTGGCTAAGGAAAAGATAGAATTGGCATTTCTAGAATAGTTTTCACTAGATTGGGGTACAAACTAAGGCCAACACAGCTTTATAGGATTAAATTTGGAGCACTCATCCTGCAAGCTGTGGGAAAGTCTATCTTCCCCATCTGGCATCTCCCTCCCATGATAAATGTGAGAAATCCTTTCTCAGCCCTGGTGATTATTGTCATCCAGAGGCTCCACTGCTGCAGACACTAAGTTCTGTCAAAGGTTCCTCATGCTGAAGGGTGGAAAAAGCCCTGAACTCAGTTATGGGTGATCCACCCCAAGACACCTGGGCCATGGGTGCTGTGGCTTTTGCCTTAGTCACATGCAGTGCCTGGAATGAGCCTTTCCCACAGAAAAGCTCATGACATCTAGATGGCAGCTCCTCTCAATTAAATAAAGAAAGTCACTACAAGTAAATCAAGATGGGATCCTAAGATATTGTTCAAGTAACCTAAAGGAAGGCAAGAAGAGAGAAACAAAGGAATAAAAAATAGAGGAAAACAACAAAATGATAACTTAGGTCCTGCCACAACAATAATTGCCTTAAGTGTGAATGATCTAAACGCCAATCAAAAGAGAGAAATTGACAGAGTGGATTTAACAATAGGGTCAAAAATACACTATGTACAAGACATAGACAAATACAAACATCAAATACAATGACCTAGGTAGGTTGAAGTAAAAAAATGGATAAAGATATGCCATGAAAACATTAATTAAAACAGAAGTCAGGAGCAGCTACATTAATATCACATAAAGTAGACTTCAGAGGAAAGAAGAGAGACAAAAAGGGACATCACATAACAATTAAAAAAGTATACCACAATGAAGACATAATGATCTTAAATGTGCTTGCACCAAACAACAGAGCCTCAAATACATGAAGCAAAAACTGATAGAGCTGAAAGGTGAATAGGCAAGTCCACAATTACAGTTGGAGACTTCAACACCTCACTCTCAGCAACTGATAGAACGACAAGAGAGAAAATCAGCAGGCATGTAAGAACTGCACAACTACTGTCAACAAACAGGATTTGACTGACATAAGTATTCTACTTAATAACAGCCAAATACACATCATTTTCAAGCACCCATGGAACATTCACCAAGATAGAACCATATGCTGAGTCATAAACAAACCTCAATAAATTTAAAAGAATTAGAATCATACCAAGTATGTTTTCTGACCATAATGGAAATCAAACTAGAAATCAATAACAGAAAGACAACAGGAAAATCTCCAACTTAGAAGTTAACACAGGACTTCCCTGGTGGCTCAGTGGTTAATGCAGGGGACACAGGTTTGATCCCTGGTCCGGGAAGATCCCACAAGCTGCAACGAAACTAAGCCTATGTGCCACAACTACTGAGCCTGCACTCTAGAGTCCACGAGCCACAACTACTGAGCCTGTGTGCCACAACTACTGAAGCTCACATGCCCTAGAGCCTGTGCTCCACAACAAGAGAAGCCACCGCAATGAGAAGTCCATGCACCACAACGAAGAGTAATCCCTGCTCGCCACAACTAGAGAAAGCCCATGTGCAGCAACAGACTCAACACAGCCAAAAATAAAATTAATTAATTTAATTTGTTTTTTTTTTAAAAAAAGAAGTTAACACAGTTGTAAATAACCCATGGGGCAAAGAGAAATCTCAAAAGAAGTAAAAAGTATATAGAGCTGAATCAAAATGAAAATATAACACATCAAACTATGTGGGCTGCAGTTAATGCAGTGCTTAGAGAGAAACTTGTCCTAAATTCTTAGTTTAGAAAAGAGAAAAGTTCTCAAATCAGTAATTTATGCTTCTACTTCAAGTAACTGGAAAAAAAAAAAAAAAGAGCAAAATAAGCCCAAAAACAAGCAGAAGAAAGAAAATAAAGAAGAGCAGAAATTTACAAAGTTCAAAATAGGAAAATAAATTAAAGAAAATCAATAAACAAACAACTGGTTCTTCAAAAAAATAATAAAATCGATAAAACTCTTGCAAGGCTAACAAGAAAAAAGAGAGAAAACACATCTCATCAATATCAGTTATGAAACAGAGAATGTCACTACAGATTCTGAAGCCATTAAAAGGATAAGAGGGAAGTACTTTGAGCAATTTTACTCTCATAAATTCAATAACTTAGAAGAAATGGGTCCAGGTTAAGAAATGGGTCCAGTCCTCAAAAACCACAAGCTAGCAAAACTTAATGAGGATAAAATATTCAACCCGAATAACCCTATAACTTGTGGAATAAATTGAATTCATAAATTAAAAGCTCCTAAAAAACCAAAGACAGTACAAAAAAATTAGGAAACTACAAACTAATATCTCATGAATTTTGATGCAAAAATCCTCAACAAAGTAGGAGGGAGGTGCAAGAGGGAGGGGATATGGGGTATATGTATACATATAGCTGATTCACTTTGTTATACAGCAGAAACTAACACACCATTGTAAAGCAATTATACTCCAATAAAGATGTTTAAAAAATAAAATAAAATGCTCATAACTGAAAGATAAATATTAGTAAAGCAAATCCAGTAATGCATAAAATGAGTTATAAACCACCACTAAGTGGGATTTATTTCAGGTGTGCAAGGCTGGTTTAACATTTAAAAGTCATCAGTGTAATATGCCATATCAGCGGCCGAAGAAGAAAATCCATATGAGCATATCAATTGGTGAAAAAAATAACTGGCCAGAAAAAAAAAGGAAAGAAAACTTCTGTTTCACCGAAAAACCAGTATGGGTTGTGCTGGCCTTGTCCAACTGTGGCAAAGGTCAAGATGAACAGTCTTTGGTTCCCTGTCCTTGGAGAAACAGGAAGTCTGGAATGGAGCAGAGATATGCAGAAGGGCGGAGATAGAGCATTTGCATTATGGGCTCAGGAAGGCTAAATCATTTGCTAAATGCCATCTAGCCAGTAACGGAGAATAAGAGTTTTTGATATAGCAAATCCAGAGATCTCCGCACTGGGGTACCCTGGAACTGTACTCCAGATCAAATTATTTCATAAAATTACACACACACACACACCCGTGTGTATGTGTATGTCAGAGATGAAAAATACGTCTCAAGACAAGAAGATAGTGAACACAGCAACTAGAAATCCTTGAAATAATATGAAGTGGTGACTCTTATTCTTACAGTATTTGGCATCACAGAACTCTTTCATATGCCTAGTTTTACAATGATGGAATCAAAGCTCTGAAGATTGTCTTGCCAGAAGTCACACAGCTACTTACAGGCACAGAGAAAACTAGATCTAGTGACTGGAAGGAAAATTGTTTTTTACTCTGCAGCTCACTAAAATGTTAATTATGAATGCACTATATGTATTAATTGTATAAGAGAACCCCATGTACTTTTAAAAATGTTAATGCCATGTCAAAATCCAGCCTCACTGTATCATTCGTTGGAATTGTAAAAGGGGCTTGTACTGTAAACTGTCTCAAATTCTTTAAAATTATGTAAGAACTGCTTTATAAACACACAGGATTACATCTCATGTATATGATCTCTGATATGAGCATTTCAGCAAATATGGTAAATATTAATAAATATTTAATAATAAAATCTGGGGGCTTCCCTGGTGGCACAGTGGTTGAGAGTCCGCCTGCCGATGCAGGGGACACGGGTTCGTGCCCCGGTCCGGGAGGATCCCACATGTTGCGGAGCAGCTGGGCCCGTGAGCCATGGCCGCTGAGCCTGCGCGTCCGGAGCCTGTGCTCCGCAATGGGAGAGGCCACAACAGTGAAAGGTCCACGTACCAGAAAAAAAAAAAAAAAAAAATCTGGGTATTTTCAGAGGGTATGAAAGGGATTGGTTTGGTGGGATTGCCCATATTATTTTAAAAAGTTGTTCATAAAAATGGGGACAACGTCTTAGTTTTCCTTCAATACATTTCCTCAAAACGAAAAGCTGTTCAAAATCCTTCCATGAACTATTCTTTTCACAAGGATTTTGAGCATCTGGAGAGGAAAGCAGTTTTTAAATCTTATCTCATCAACATTAATGATGATTTTTCTCAGGGCACAGCTCTGGGCCCTTTCTATATTTTTCTTTTTTTTTTTTTTTTTTTAATCTTCACAACACTCTTCCAAGGTAAGTATTACTAATAGTAATATTATTGCAATTTTACAGGCAGGTGAACTCACTGGCTCACCCAGCATCACAGGGGGCTGGTGGGAAAGCTGCGACTGGATCCAGAAACCCATGCCCTTTCTCATTCCTATGGTTCCTCCCCTCTACCCTCCCCATCCACCCCTAGCATCAGAGGTCCGTGTGACATTACCTTCCAGGATACTACAGGGGGAAAATTTGAAGGGACTGTTCAGAAGGAGGGGGAGACCAGGGCGGTATGTAGAGTTCATGTTCTTGGGCTGATGTAAATGCCTGGTATTTTGTAGAAGGAGTCAAGATGGTGATGACTAACCATTACCTGGGTGCACAGCTGAAATTGTGCCCACTGCCATGCAGATCCACCACACACAGCCAGCCAGATACCCCCAAACTTCCACCCTAAAAGGAATGGCTGCTTTGACAGGAGGGATGATCCCAGTTGCACCTGGTTTTGGATCAGTCCACAATTGACATTCATTCTTTTGCTTCATATTTTCCCAAACTTAGGGAGGAACTAGAACTAGACCTAAGAGGAACAATAAATGATTAAAGGGAAAATTAAAATTCACCCTTTTAAAGTATACAATTGAATGGTTTTTAGTATATTCACAAGGTTGTGCAACCATCACCACTATCTAATTCCAGGACATTGCATCACCTCAAAAGAAAATCTATACCCATTAACAGTCACTCCCCACCCCCACCCTCAAACACCTCCACCCTTGGCAAGGGTAATCTATTTTCTGGCTCTATGGATTTGCCTATTCTGGACACTTCATGTAAAAGGAATCATATATATGTGGTCTTCTATGTCCGGCTTCTTTCACTTAGCATGTTTTCAAGGTTATCCATATTGTAGCATGTTTCAGTATTTCATTTTTATTGCCAAGTAATATTCCATTTTTGTATATACCACATTTTTTTATCCATTCATCAGTTGATGGGCACTTGGGTTGTTTCCACTTTCTGGCTGTTATGAATAACGTCACTATGAACGTTCAAGGACAAGTCTTTGTGTGCACATATGTTTTAAATTTTCTTGGGCATATACTCAGGAGTGGAATTACTGGGTCAAATGGTAATTCTCTTTTTAACTTTTTCAGAAATTGCTAAACTGTTTTCCAAAGTGACTGCACCATTTTACATTCCTACCAACAATGTATAAAAGTTCCAATTTCTCTACATCCTTGTCAACTCTTGTTATTATCTGTTTTTTTTTTTAATTACAGTTGTCCTAGTGGGTATAAAGTGGTTTTGATTTGCATTTCCCTAAAGCTGTTGAGCATCCTTTCAAGTACTCATTGGCAATTTGCTTATCTTCTTTGGAGAAATGTCTATTTAAATTCTTTGCCCATTTTTTAAATTGGGTTATATGTCTGGATACTAGACCCTTATCTGATATAAGATTTACAGATATTTTAGATACTTTCTCCCGCATTGGCTGTCTTCTCACTTTCTTAATAGTGTCCTTTGATGTACACGTTTTTAATTTCATTGAAGGCTGATTTAACAACTTTTTAATTTTCTTGCATGTGCTTTTGGTATCGTATCCAAAAATTCATTGACAAATCCAAAGTTATTCAGATTTACCCTATGTTTCCTTCTAAGAATTTTATAGTTTTAGCTCTTACATTTGTATCTTTGATCTATTTTGAGTCAATTTTTCTATGGAGTATGAGGGTAGGGGTCCAACTTCATTCTTTTGCGTGAGGATATCCAGTGGTCCCAGCACCATTTGTTGAGGAGGTTATGCTTTCCCCCACTGAATGGTCTTGACACCCATCTATTGATCATAAATGTAAGGATTTACTTATGGAACCCTTTCATGAGGGAACTTGCCTCTGCTTTTACTTTCCAACCAAGTATGTGACTATCCAGTGATAAGAATGGATGTGAAAATGTGTGGTAACCTTATAGTGCTGTGCACATCAGAGGGTGATGACGTTGATGATGAAGACTGGTCAGGTAGAAAATAGAGAGGTCTGGTTTGCCCCCTGCCTCATGGCCGAACAAGTTGGATCTGTGCTCTCAATTTATGATTTTCACATTCTGGGTGCAAAATGCGTGTGACCAATGTCTGCATGAACTGAAATAGGACATCAGGGAAGAAGGATGCCTAGAACAGGCAATGTTCTTTGGGGCAGAGGGAGCATAGGACAACGATAAAATAATAAGAAAGCCTGGAGATTTGCTTCCCTGCACACCTGCAGGAAGGAACGGAACATTCACTGCAGCCCCTAAGGGCCTGTGACCCCTTCACCGCAGCTTCCTCTACAGTGTGCAGTGAGGCCACGTGTCAGAAGGAAAGGGATGTGGAAGCACTTCTTTGTCACAGGACGACGCAGGGCACCCGACTCAGGGTACAGGGGAAGGGAAGTGGGGGCAGGCAGTGTCTCGTCCCTCCCAGCCAGGTTGTCTTAGGGGACTGAACGCTGCTCAGCCCCTCCTAAGGGGTCGGTTGACTTCGTGAGCCTTGGGTTCACCAAAAGCTTTCTTGACCTCGGTATTTCCTGGAATAAAGCCCTTTCTTTGGGGTGATTACCCATGATGGGACCCAAATGTAGCATTTTCTACTAAGTGATTTGGTGCTGAAATTATAAACTTAAATTATAATTGAAACATATTTTCAAGAGGAAATCTGGAAGTTGTCAGGGGCGTGTCACTGCAGTCACAACACTCACAGCTGGCTCATTTGAAAGATGGAGCCGGAAGACTTCTTCAAACAATGACCAAAAATAAAATGTCCGGGGTTCTTGGCGCAGTAATAGCCAACAGCTTCAGAGAATAGAGAGGCTTACTTTCTCTTGCTGGCCATTCTTGGTGCACCAGAACTGGGCTAGTAATGTCCCTTGTGTCAGCACTGGGGACGAAGGCACCAATAGGATGTACAATGGGACGCATATTGGATGGTATTCTCACCCTGGACCTTACCAGATATAGTCCAAAGTAAAGCACTGCTTTGTGTCTGTGAGTGTGCAGTGCAGTAAAAACAAAACAAACCCCAAATTCATTTTCTTTGGCCTCTGAACCTGAATTAGTGGAGCAATTTCACTACAGAGTAGATGGTCTTTGCTTAGCAAAATACTTTGGTACGGTACACCGTTGTAACATGAAAGAGGAGGCTCCCAAGATGTTATTTGGAAAGGGACAATGGAAGATATAGTTAAAAGACATTGTCTAGAAAATCAAAGGGAATGCAGGGGTGGGGAAGGCCACAGAGGAGAGGACACATCTTAGAGGAGGGGAGAAAAAAAGCGGGGTGGGAGGGAGGGACAGCCACATGGCCCACTTAGAAGAGAGATGTGCAGTGACAAATTCCCAGAGGCACAGGGTGGCTGACTACTTTGAAACACAGGGCTAGCATACATTAGTTTTATTTTTTTTTATTACATGCTACTGACATTTCACCTCCCCCTACCCTCTCAAACCTTTAAGGATCAGCTAAACTCCTACATCCTTTTGAGGTGGTGGTCTGGAAACACGATATTAGCAGCAAAGGAAAAGAGGTTTCCACCCCCTTTTCGGGGCCATGATCCCAGAAAGTGGTATCTAAAGAAAAGGTCAGAGGTCCTGAAGAGGCCCGCAGTCACCAGAAGCAAAGAGAGCTGAGGGAATGCCTAGAGGAGCCAGGGCTGCTGGGAGGAGCTGGGGCTGGTGGGAGGGGCAACTGCCAAGTTACTGCAGGAAGGAACGAAACATTCAGGAGCACTTTCAGAACCAATCCTATTTGTCTCATCACAGAAGGAAGTGGGTGGTGCAGGGGAGAGCTACATAGGTATCCTCTCCTTAATGTCATTAAAGCAATGAAAATAGAGAATTGATTCAAAGTAAGAGCAGAAAGCTGGGAAAATTGGTGCTAGTTTTATGGTTGAGAGGCTACAAGTAGTGTTGGATGTTGCCTGGACTTCAGAGGCAGCACAGATCGAATGGGAACCCTACTTCTGTCACCTGTGAGCTGGGTAATCTTGAACGGAACAGAGCCTCACGGGACCCCAAGAAATGGAAGTAAGAATAATGATCTTGCTGGGAATCATGCCCCCTTTATCCCCCTTCTCCTCACCACTCCCAGAGGAAGAAGCCAATTTCCCCCTTCACCATGGCCACCCAAGGCATTAAGAGAGCCAGGGGATCTGAATTAAGGAGACCCTATCTAAAGGAGCTCCAGCTCCCTCTGTAGTCTTTTCTTCCTAAACCTGTGCTATCCCAAGGGCCCCCAGCTTCTCTCTCTGCTTGTGGCTGCTAGGGAGCCCCTTTTCATGCTACGTGGACCAACTCCCCTCTCACTCTCCAGCATCATGCAAGCCGGCAGCTCTAGGGCAGTATCTCAGAAGTGGGTTTGCAGTGGATTCCAACACAAACTGAGCAGCCCTTTATTTTTTTTAGCAACATGTTTGGAAACGTAGGAAGTGGATGGGTGGGGAGAGGTACAAAGAACCCACCCTGTATGAATCAGATACAGCAGGAGACAATGATTATGTCCCGAAATGGGTAAAAGGAAGTTCTGGGACATACCCCGCACTCTCAGCGTTCCCTGATTTCTTTATGATGCCAGGATTGGACAAACATTCCCCAGTGGAAGAGGCTTTCTAAGTCAGAGAGCAGAAGCACCACACGCCTGGGCTGGGGAAGCCCTCAGGGCAAAGATACAGTTTCTCTGACCAATACACTTTGCAGAACCCAAAGGTTACCTTGACAGCTTACCATTGAAAGTCTTCCTTGGTGCTCATTTCACAGCTCAGTGATGACCATCTTTGTTAGCTGGTGTCCTGACTTTCTCAGTCCAAACTTGCCTGTCCCCTACCCTCTTCTGCCACGCCAGGCATCTAAAGCCCTCTCAAGCTTCTTAAAAGGGTCACAGGCTGGGCTTCCCTGGTGGCGCAGTAGTTGGGAGTCCGCCTGCCGATGCAGGGAACATGGGTTCGTGCCCCGGTCCGGGAAGATCCCACATGCCGCGGAACGGCTGGGCCCGTGAGCCATGGCCGCTGAGCCTGCACGTCCGGAGCCTGTGCTCCGCAACGGGAGAGGCCACAACAGTGAGAGGCCCGTGTACCGCAAAAAAAAAAACAAACAAAAAAGGGTCACAGGCTGTAATGCAGCTACCTGGGGTGCCCTACCTGCCTGGAAGACTAGGTCCTGTCCTTCATTTGCTCTGCTTTATTTTCTTCTGTCCTTCCTCCAGATTTTGAGCTCCTCAAGGACAGTCACTTGCTGGAGGTACCTGGGCATAAAAACATTTTGCTGAATGAGTGATCCTTTGCTGTTCGTTGTTGTACATGTACGCACACACACGCATTAGTCAGTGTTTACTGACTTCACCATGTGCCAGGCATTTTGCTGAGCATTTTATATGCATTTTCTCATTTCATCCTAAAAACACATTGTCCCAATCTAAAACCAAGAAACAAAGTAATTGACCTAAAGTCAGACGACTTGTAAGTAGCAGAGTCACGACTCTGACCAGATTCATCCACCTGCCCTCCAGAGTTGTTTGAAGGTAGAAAACTTCAGAAATCATTCTAAGCAAATTGGAGAGATGAAATCCAGTGAGCTGTGCAGTTCAAGGAATGTGCATGAGCTTATTCACTGTGTGACTTTGAACCTGAGCCTCAGTGTCTTCTATCTATAAAATGGGGATAAGGGTTTTGAACAACAGGCTTTTGTACGAATTAAATAGGCTAATGTTAATGGGTCTTACCAAACCTCCTGATCAGGGCTAGCACTAGGGTGAAGCCAGCCGGCCACCCACCAAGGGCCCAACTTTGAAAGAAGGTGGTCTCTCTCAGGAGCCGACCTCCACCCAGCATGACCTTGACCTTGAGCACCTGTGTATGCCTCACCCTGGTCCTGCTCCTGGCCCTCAGGAGGTGAGGAAGCATTATCAGTGCCTCTCTTTCTTATTTCTCCCTAACGAAGCTGAGTTTTCTCAGGCACCAGGGTGGAATTGTTCTATCTGTAGGAGGAGCTATTTCCTCCAATCATCTCTCTTTCCTCGTAGTCATACATACTTCAGTACTATTACTGTATTTATTAGGAAACCCCCCTGACCCCAGAACTACCTTCATATCTTCAGTGCAGTTTCCACACACGGGGGGAGTGGTTTACAGTGGGTCTAGTTTTCTATGGTAGCTCAAAGGGTGCCCTTGTGCAGATGTGGTCCCAGGCACAGTCTCTCCAGGAATCACGCTTTTCTTTCCATTTCTATAACCTTCGCAGCTTACCCCAGACATAGGGATCTTACCAAGGCTTCAGCAGAAACTCTGCCCTGGGCTGTGGATGCCGTGCTTGTGCCCTCAGCCCTGTGCTGGGCCTGAGGCTTTTGACTCCTCTTTAACTGTTGGACATGCAGGTAGCTCTGGGGCCACGTCGGAACGTCAGCCAGGCCCTGGTTGCTATAAAGTTGCTGAATGACGTCTGGGTTCTCTGGGAATCATTGCCCTGCAGAGCTGTAAGGGAAAGGCCGCTGGCTGCCGGGTGGAGGAGATAGGGCAGGCGGTGGGCCACGTGCCCCCAGGACTGGGAGCTGCTGCAGGAGTTGGGGCTCAGTGCCGGGTGGAGGAGGGACTCCTGTCCCCTCGTTGAGAGCTCTGTGCGTTCATAAAGTAAATGTGAAGATAGGCCTCGGGGAGCTTAAAAAAATATTCAATCTTTTTATTTTGTTAGCATTCACTCAATATTTTCATCCTCCCCCCTTTTCTCTCCCTCTTGTTCTTAATAAAATGGCATATTTTTTCCCTAGAAGTTTCTGAAATGTAGCTTGAGAAATAACCCTGCCCAAGGACAGAAGAAACTAAGTTATATGGCTAATGCCCCTTTCTGTTTTTGGAAATATTTCTTTGGGCATTTATTCCCGTTTGCCCTTCCTGTCTTGAAAAGCCAAACAAGAAAATGGAGCTTCGATTCTCGATGCAAGCTCTCCATCACTCTGTCCACCAGAAATGTGTGAACCACACATGGGAGCCACACCCGTTATTTTCAGTTTTCTTATAGCCGCATCCAGAAGAGTGAAAAAAGCAACAGTGAAATGAATGTTCATAATATATTTGCTTTAACTCAATATATCCAAAAGAATATTTCAACATACGATCAATATAAAAAATTATTGAGATATTTTACATTTACACAAAACCCAGTGTGCATTTCACACTTACAGCACATCTGCATTTCAGCTGGCCACGCTTCCAGTGCTCTGTAGCCACATGCGGCTAGTGACTTCCACACTGGACTGCACAGTTCTAGATCGTCTCTGTATCCACTGAGTTAGAACCGCCACGCCTGGCAAGGCAGCGTGACGGATTCAGGCGGACCCGGCCCACCAGCTGCCACATGATGGTGTGTCACTTTGAGCAAGTGACCTGAGCATGCTGAACCTCAGTCTTTCTCATCTATAAACGAGAACAGCATCTCTACCTCCTAAGTCTGTTATAAGGATTTAAAACATTGCTGAATTCAAAGTCACAGAGGCATAGTCAATGAGTGTCGATCACTGTTACCAGTACTAGTAGTAACAGCATCCAGGTAGGGATCTCACAGACAGCGGGTCTGTATTGCGAGTGATCACCTCAGGACGTGGTGGGAGACTTGGAAGGGATGTTTGACATCATCCAGTCCCAGCCATCCATCACATGAGCAAGAAGACTGAGGCCCAGAGACAGGAAGTGATGCCGCAACACCACGCGGCAGGTTAGAGTGGACCCCTGACATCTAGTCACATGTTCTCACGTATTCCTCCACCTCCCAAAGGCTCATATTAGGCTCTGACATCAACTCCACATTTTTTATTTTATTTATTTATGTTTTTATTGAAGTATAGTTGATGTACAATATTTATTATATAAATTACAGGTATACAATAGTAATTCACAATTTTTAAAGGTTATACTCCATTTATATTATGATAATTTAAGGAGAGATACAAGTTCTCACGTTTAATGTATTATACAATTAATAGGTAATACAGTATATAATAAGTATAGTCTAGTAGGTAGTATGAAATATAGTATAGTCTAGCATACAGTGTGTACTATATATTATAAAATAAATCTAAAACAGTAGCTATCTTCTATAAGATCCTTGTCATACATACCATACACATAGCACACATATTCGGGCATACCCTGAAGAGATGGATGTTATTTGTATTAAGAACAAAAGGTGTAAGAAGACATAATAGTATGAAATCAGTGCAGGACAATTTATGAGTAATATCAGGAAGTCTTTGTTAAGTGTGCCATCTATTATTAGACTAAAATAGCCTCCCCAGGGACACAGAGGAGGCCCCGTGACTTGAGACATTTCAGCCAGGACAAGGCACTGCTAAGCACAGAGAGAAACAAAGTGCCCCCCTCCCAGGGGATGCTCCCAGGGACAAAGCTTGAGTCTTAGCCTCCTTTCTGAGTCTAGGATGTAGAGCAGAAGTTTGAGCCCGAACAGAGCATGCCTCTGTGTGTAGCAGCCTCATCTAGTGTCCGACCGTGTGAGCTGAGCTATAGGCTTAGAAACTACCGAGGGCAACTTAACAGATGTTATGTCAGAAACCCACAGCAGGGCAGGGGAGCACGAAGGCAATGACTAGCTGCATGTAGAGATATGTGATGGGCTCGGCGTCTCTGGATTTCTGTGAGGTGTGTGACAAGGTGACACGTGGAAGCTTTTTGATCTAAGGATGACAGAACAAGAGCCTCATGGGCCCCTCATAAAAGCTTTGGTAGTTGATTGAACAATCTCTCACAAAGGGGAGTGATGAATGTGGACCCAAGGGAGCTCTCTAGGAGGTGCAGAGTCTCCTTAAATAAATATTAAGATGGATTGTGGTAATCAGAGGCACTAGGATAGAAAGGCTGCCTGCCAAACTCACTAAATTGTTTTGGAAAGCACTACAGATACACTGGGTATCAAAAAAATAAATCACATCCCAAATGATGATACAAAAATTGTGAAGAAACACCAAGACTGAGCAACAGTAACAGCAACTGCCTGGCGTGTACTATTCAATAGGAATGAAATGTTTGCTGGCTCAGTTAATGGATGGGATTAATTAATAGCATGTATAAAAATAAAAAGTTGAACATAAACTCGAAGTGTGTCAGAAGTGCAAAGGTTGTGCCACATCAACTGCTGTGACCTCCACTGTGTGCCCAAGTCCAGCCGTCAGCCCTGGGAGGTGACATCTCATCTCGTGCACTGGTCAGACCCTGCCTACAGGGTCAGGTGGGCTTCTGGGCACCACTGTGTGAGAGAGGGTTGGAGAAATGAATTGCGTCTGGAATCGAGGGATCACATCACAGCCCGACGGCTGAAGGACTTAGGAAGGTTTAGAAAGAGGGGAGGAACTCGGGTTAGGTGATGGTTGGGTTCAAATTCCGGAAGGATTGTTGTGAGAAACAGAACTATTTTTGCTCAGGGTGACTTAAAAGGACAGAGTCAGGGGAAGTGGAACAAATGCTAAAGGGCAGATATCGGCTTAACATAGGGAGCTATTTCCAATGGTGGGAGTTAACAACAGTGGAACGGACTGCTGATGAACTCCCCGTCACTGCAAGTGTTCAGTCAGAGGCTGAACAGTTACTTCCCGTGTTTGGCACGAGCAGATTCGATTCACGCCTGAGGTGGACCATCAGACTGGTTTGTATGCCCTTTAGGGTTGAGTCTAGAGGAAGGCTGCCACCTTGCTGGCCCAGGCAGAAGAAGCCATTGCCAGCAGAGGGCGTGCTTACTGATGACCGGTGCGCGGGCTGCCTGGACCACGGGCTGGTGTTGTAAGGAGATGTGATGGGATTCGAAGTGAAAACAGCTGGCAGGGGCCTGGTCACCGGGTCCAGAGAGAAGTTGATGAAGCAGGCAGGGCCCAGGGTGAAGAAACTTGTTCACCTGAGTTAGGGGGCCACGGGTTTCTAGCGCTGGCATGAATGCAAAGGCCTGCAGGCCATAGGCAGCTGCGGTCAATAGCTGAAGTGGGCCGGGAGGGGCCATGGGAGAGCTTGGGGCCCCTCTGGAGGGGACAGTGGCCACTCAACTCCAGACCACCCACTCTTGCCCCTTCCTCTGTGCAGCATGTCAGGAACTCTTACTAAGCCACAGTCCTTGCATTTCTCACGTTTCCACTTTGGATTTTTTTTCCATACACCATTCTCTTCGGGCCTGCCTTCCTTCTCCCCCTGCCCCCAGTTGGGTCCCCTCCATATCCACACATTCCTGGTCTCACGATGGGCACCTACAGGCAGTGGGGGAAAGGGGGTTTCTCCCCCTGGACCTCTGGGAATCAGCTGCTCAGAAATGAACCCTCTGACTCTGTGTACATCTCTCTCGTGCTAAGAGGTGAAGAGAAGCCAATCAGCCCTAGAGGCAAAAAAACCATCTTTTCGGTGCCACCCTCTCTGGTTTCCTTAGTGGCTTTTCACTTTTACACACCTTAATGTGAAAATTCCTCTGCAGGTTTCCCTGGGGGTAAGCCCAGTCGAGTCACACCTGGACTGCACTATTAGACACCAGCATCCCACCGGTTTAGCAAACCCCACCATCTCAAGTGCCTTCCCCACAGGGAAAAAGGGATGAAGGGAAGTGAGACTCATACTGAGTCTCCCAGGGCCAAGTCTCTGGTCTGTGTCAGTCACATCAGGCAGCCAAGTTTTTACAGAGACGTCTGCCCCTTGCTGGGGCACATTTCATCTTTATGAAACGTGTCCTTTTCCCTCTGCCCCCTAGCCCACCCTCCCTCACCGTGTGTCCAGTGGGCAGCAAAGGTGGTACTTCTGCTGATGCCCCAACCTGTGGGAGAGTCCAGCTTATGAAAGCGGGCAGCCTGACTTCAGGCTTTCATTTGTGGACTGAATAAGCAGGCGGGGTTTCTCCGCATCACCCAGAATCCTCAGCACCAAGCTTGGAATAGTCTGCACCAGGAAGAGAGTCAGGGTGGCTTTATCTGGGGTCAGGAGGCTGAATGGGGAGGTGAAGAGCTGAAATTCCTCCATGCACACCAGGACCAGTTCACTTGGTCGGGGTGTCTCTCTCTCTCACACACACACACACACACACACACACACACACAAAACCACATGGATTATTCCTCTAAAAAGTTCTCTGATTTTTTGAACCACACGATGTTTTCAGTGGATAAACTGTTTATGATTCAAAAGGGCCACAGTTCATTAGCCTTTGCTTGTGACAAACTGACTGTTTTCACTTTCTCTAGGCAGCCAGCAGCTCCCAAATGAGTAGCACCACAGTGCCCGTTTGTACCTGACAGCGCTGCATGATTGCGTATGTTCTGCCCTTAAACTTCCCGATGGCAGAGCCCTGGAAACTAGACAGTGGACCAGAGGAGGAGTAATGACAGCCAATGAAAGGGGAGCCAAGGCAGGCCTCCAAAGCGAGTCGGTTACAGACTGAGGGGGACATTTATCAAAATCCAAATCGTCCATACGGTTTCCATCATAACCAGCCAACCCCAACTGTAACACTTGATTTTCGGGGAAAAAAAAGTAAACACAGCACCCAGCTACAACACTATACTTTTAAACAAATTATTATGTAAACAATTTGGAAGATTTCTGCCAACGATTCACTGGGAAAGATGAAGAGGGCTCGTAAGTTCAAGATTTTTTTGTTTTTTAATTAGCAGAGGACTCTTCTATTTGTTTGTGTTATGAAGATTTAATCAGCTAGGTAGGCCCAAAGCAAAGGCGGTCACTCTGCTGCCCTTTCCCGTGTTGAAGGCTTTACTCTCTATTTCTTATTTCTAGGCATTACTGAATTACCTTAGAGCCTCATGACGGATTGAGTTAATTATTCACACGAGAGGGCACAGGTAAAACATCAGAGAGGACACTGAAGCTTAACGGGGACAATTGCTTAGAGGTCCAAAAATATCTCCCGTTTGTACAGGGCTTGGGGCGGGGTTGGGAGTGAGACTTAGCTCGTGTTAATCAGAAGCACAAGAAGTTGGTAGATGACCAAAGTATCAATTGTTAATACGATATGGGAGTGTAATGTCTCACACTCCCGTGGACTTGGCTGGCACACTGTTTTTTCTGAGCTGACCAAATTCAAGCCAGAAGGTTATATTCTGTGCACTGCCCCCTGGATGAGCCCTGGGTGCTGTTCTGGCTCAGAGGCAGATGAGAGGATGATGGGAAAGGCTGAGTAAATAGCTAAAATATCAACAAAAGATTTTATCATCGCCCATCAACAATGGTTAATAGGCTCATGGCTTTTATGAGCCACCACCCAGTGTGAGAATATCTAGCAATCAGTACTTTTTTGGTAATATTATTTTACGGATGCAGGCAAAGGACACTGGATATTTTTTGAGAGAAGAAACTATTTCAGAGGATATATTAACCATGTCTCTTACTTTATTTATTCTGGTGCTTTGACGTCTTAGGACCTTGCTGACCTTGGAGGGACTCCCCCTCCCAAGGTCAGAAAATTCCTGGAGATAGCCAACAACTTGCCTTTCAGCATGCCTGTCAAATGCTGTAAATTGGTCCTATGTCATTTTAAAAATTATAATAATATACATTCATAGTAATAAATCAAATAGTAAAAAAGGCTTATAATACAAAGTGGCAGTTTCTTACCAGATGCCTCCATAGCCCAGACCAGCCTACAGAGACTGTTCACTCTTTCTGTTGGTAATTGTTCTGAAGTATCTCCCCATAACTCTAAATAGCATGCATTATCCACTTATCGCTCCCCATTCTGCTGGAGATGCAGAGGGGTTTGGCCCCCTTACAACCAACCCCTTCCCTCCTCTCTCTTTGAAATGTTAGAGAATTGTATTATTATTTGTATTATTGTTGTTATTTCTAGCATCTCTATTGTTAAATTGTAACTTTAACACACTCCCCCTTTACCTCTAGTTCCAGTTACTTTTGACACACTTTCTCTTTTGTAAAATGAGGGTATTCATTTCTGGGCACTTTCTTCTACTTTTCTTCTCCCTCTCCCCACTCTTCAAGTCATCTCAGCCCCCCCATCTTCTGTCGGTTGTGCATTTACTCGTCCCAATTAATGTGATGTAGCTGACACTCTCCTGCTCGAACTGCAAGTCCAGCATCAGCGTACTACAGCGGCCAGACCAGGAGCTCCTGAGAAGGGAACCGAGGCTAATTTCCACTAGTGATTTTCTCTGCTCCCCCGAGGAAGCCAGCCAATTCCTTGTAGCAATTCACTACTCTTTGCAAACGATCGCTCCGGTGGAGAACCCATTAATTTTCTTCCACCACCTCATCAGAGACCCTCTAAGCCTCACAGCATGAGAGGTTTTGGCTTTTATGAGAGTGGGGAGATGGTAGGGGTTAGGGAAGAGAATATCTGGTTATTTACTATATCTCTATTTCTTAATTTTTCAATTTACTTGGTGACAGTAATAAATAGAGAGAGCTGGAAAAATGCCAAGCATGTGTCAGACAACACGGGTATTTTTGTCCTGGTGCAAGTTTTGATTCCTCTTAATATCCTATATTAATAGAATATTTAAGAGACTACATTGTAGACGAACTGAGTGCTTTGATCTAGAAGGACCTGCAGCGCCCTCAGATGGAAGCACTGAGCATCTCCACAGCTGCTGCTCCCCACCTCCTGCAAAGATTCCCTGATATCCTGTCTTAAACTTTGATGCTGTCTTGGCCTCCTTTGGCATAGACCTTAAGATTTCCTTATTGGGGCTGCTAAAAATCTTGGGATTGGCTCTTCTCTCAAGGATCACCACCCACTTGCCACTCTGCCCAAAGGTCTAGGACCATTGCAGGCTCTCAACTTGACTCCTCTTCATTATTCAAGTCTTGACTTCCTGTGCTGGCTCTTGGCTTCCCACTCTGCCTGGTTCACTGAGCTGGCCCCAGCCTCCCCTGCAGATGGCTCAGGGCCAACAGATTGCTGACAACAGGAGATTAATTAGGTCCAGGGAAGCTGGAAGCAGGTGGCTTGAGTGACTTGGCCACTCGTTTGCTGCTCTTTCTCTAGGATAGAATGCAAACACACATACACATTCCTAGTGTCATCACGACCATCATAACCCAGAAGACCCTGGCCACAGGGATCTTAACTCCAATAGTAATGGGCAGTCAGTTTAGCTGCATCTCAAGCAAAGAAGTACAAGTCAGTAAACCAGCTCTGGAGAATCAGAACCATTGACCACATGTAATTCCGGGGAACAGATCATAGGCTCAAGTCCGAAGGCATGTCTGTCAATAAGTCTGGCCCAGTGCTGAATCATTTAGTTTCTGGTAATTAGGCATCTTCTGTTCAAGCAAAAAGTAACCAGATAAATATCTGCTGAGGTGAGCCAGTAATAACAACAGGAACAGTAATAATCGATTTGCATTGTAATCTCTGGATCTAAAAGCACCTCTCTTTATTTGTTTATGTATTTATATATTCATTCATTCAATGGACAAGTTTAGGCTCAAAAGATGAATGAAGCTCTGTGCAGGGGGCTGTGCTGCACACAAAGCCCTTGCCACCCAGGAACTCAGTGTGTCTGGGGACACGCTATCAACACAAGGATCCACAGCCTGCAGTTAAAATGCCGAGACAGAAGTTACACCACATGCCATGGGAACAGCGTGGGGACTCAAGAACTCTGCTTCTTGATGAGTTCCTTCACGTCCAAACTTATCTCTACATTACTTACTCTCTTTACCTCTGGCAAGGTTGAATGGCCTTATTTTACCCAACACCAGGAATCTTCCAGGAACTCCAGACAGACTCAGGCAGGTGAGGTCAGGCAGGCATGTGTTCATGGAAGGAAGTGGGCAAGCAGCTGCGGGGGCAGACAGGCCTGCCGATAGCCTCTCACTCAGGAAGAACTCTGCCTGCCACCCTTCCCGGAGCTGGGGAGTAGACATCCAAGGGTGGACCATGGAGAGAAATGACTTTAGCAAAGCCCCACCATATGAGCAGAGCCTGTGTCCACGACATTTCAGTAAGGAATTTTAATTCTCCGTTGTGTAATGTGGCACAGAAAGTCATCTTTGGGGATGGATTAAAGACACCTCGGTAGTCATCAGCTGAAAGCTTTTACCCTGAGCGCTCACATGTCTACGGGAGCCGGGCCTTTCAGAGTCGGATTGTTAACAGGAATTCTCTCCTAGGTACCAGCGCTTCTCTGGGAAAAGATCCAAAGTTTGGGTCAGTCCTCCCGGCATATGCATTCCTGGCCTGGGCCATCAGATCTGTGCCAGCCTGTGCAGGCTCAGTGCACCTGCCCTCTTTGCTCCGGACTCCCGACCCGGAGTTGGACTGTGGGGGATGGCCGCCTGTACTGGTGCCAAGAAAGACCCACTCTGACTCTCTGCTCTCTCCCTTCTCCCTCTGTTCTAACATCTTCCTTGGATTATGGCACGTGCCCACCTTGGAAAACTGAGGAAATACAAATTTCAAAGGAGGAAACAACACTTTTTCTAAACCATACCATGCAGCAAAAAATTCAGTTAATATTTTAGTGATTTTTCTTGTAATTTTAAAATCCACGTTGTATATATAGCGAGAATTTTGAGGCTGTGGGGGGCTAGAGATGATATTCTATAACCAATTTGTCTTCTCATTTCATATTACACGAGTGTTTCCCAAAATCAATAGGAGTGTCCGATCACTTAAACACTGAAGGTATTTGGGGTCATGCTTTTCTAGACAGACCCACACACACCTTATTTTCGTTCTATTATACATACTATTCTTTTTTTTTTGCGGTACGCGGGCCTCTCACTGTTGTGGCCTCTCCCGTTGCGGAGCACAGGCTCAGGACGCGCAGGCTCAGCAGCCATGGCTCACGGGCCCAGCCGCTCCGCGGCATGTGGGATCTTCCCGGACCGGGGCACGAACCCGTGTCCTCTGCATCGGCAGGCGGACTCTTAACCACTGCGCCACCAGGGAAGCCCCATACTATTCTTTAATCATATTTTTTACTTAATAGCCATTATGGGTAGGTCTTTATGTTAGTAAATATAGATCATATGTCAATTTCTTTATAATATTTTGTAGAACAGAGGTTACACAATTTCCTTGATACTATATCGATAGACATTTAAAAT
The DNA here is from genome assembly GCF_003031525.2 of Neophocaena asiaeorientalis asiaeorientalis. Taxonomy (NCBI): domain Eukaryota; kingdom Metazoa; phylum Chordata; class Mammalia; order Artiodactyla; family Phocoenidae; genus Neophocaena; species Neophocaena asiaeorientalis. The sequence continues at coordinate 2,786,049 of NW_020172627.1, forward strand.
TTGTCCTTTTCTTTTTTAGTCAAATTAAAAAAAGCATCACGATGGGTCCCTGAATTATTTCTTTAGAACAGGCTCCTGAAGCTGGAGTCCCTAGCGTCAGCAGGAGTGTGCTTTGAATTCCTGCCCTTGCCCTGCAGGTAGGCTGTAACACTATTTCTAGCAGCAGTTTATGAGCACGAACAGCTACGGTCCTTGTTAACATTTAAGATCTTTTTAAATCTATGCTGATCTGGGGCTATAAATATCTCACTAAGGCTTTTTCACATTTATTGATCATTTGCATTTCATTATATTCTCTCTGAATTGCCTTTTTGTATTCTCTCTGCTTTTAAAAACAGTTGTTTACCTTTTTCTTAATGTTTTATAAGACCTTTTTATATAATAGCTATATTAATCCTTTTATACGCATTTGACAAGTCCTTTCCTGCCCACACCCTCTTACAAATTTTCCTTATCTCTTGACTTTATATCTGGCAGATGGTTGTTTTATTTCAAAGCACATTTAAAATTTTTATGTATTAACATGTATTAATCTTTTCCTTAGAATATGTCAGATTTTGGTTACGTGCTTAGAAAGAACTTTCGCTATCTAAATTTTCATACAACTTTTCACTCTATATTTTCTTCTATTGCCTTTATGGTTTCTCCTTTTTTTTTTTTTCTAACTTTAAAATATTTAGCCCATCTGGAATTCATTTCAGTCTGAGGTATGAATTTAACAATATTTTCCCCTGAAATGATTAGTAGCCTGTCACAACACGTCCCCTGGCTAATCCTTCCTTTTTCCATAGATTTAAAGAGACATCTTTACACATGTACCTCATCCCATGTGCTTCTGTGGCACTTCTTGTGGGCATCACATCATGATGAGAGATGGTGACACCTGTTAGGGGAACCTCTCTGACTCAGCACTTCTGTTGCTTCCAGGTAAAAACTCTGGAATACACATACACACGTTGGGAGGTTGACTGGCGTTTTGTTATATTTGCAGATTACAGAGAATTATGATAGTCTCATTAAATATAATAAACATTTTGTTTCTTCCTTTCCAATATTTATGTAATTTATTTATGTCTCCTTCCTTCTGGGAGTAGCTAAAATGTGGCTCCACAGCAATGCTGAGACATAATACCGAGTGGGGACATCCTTATTTTACTTTACCCACAGATCCCTCTGTTTCACAGCTAAGTATAACACAGGCAGGGTATTTGTGACAAATATTCTCCATAATGTGGGGAGAACACAGGAGCAGTTATTGAATTATTATCAATAGCAGTTATTATCTGTCACTTAAGCAATAAATGAGATTGGGGGGTGGATTTTCTCCTTTAGCAAATATAATTTTTAAAATATAAATTATATTAACATACTTCATGCTGATAAACTATTCCCATATTCCTTGGAATAAATCTGGCTAGTTCATGTTACTTTGTTATTTGAATGTGTTCCCAGGTTTAATGTGAAAATATCTCATTAATAAATGTTATATCTATATTCATAAGTGCATTTTTTCTATAGATGCTTTTTATTTTTATTAAGTTCAGGCTTCAGTGTGATACTAGCCTTATATAACCAGTTAAGACAATTTTAAAAAACATTCTATGTTTTGGAATCTTTAAAATAGCGTTACATTTAAGTATCTCATCAAGGTCTGATAAAATCATCTGTGACTTGTATTATTTATATGGAATCTGAAGGAGGGTGGACAGTAATTTGCATTTTTAAAAGCCCTCCCTTCTTGGGGTTGGGGTTCTTTGATAGAAAGAGTAGTTTTACAATTTCCATGTGATTAAATACTGATATTTTTTTGGCCATTACTTTCTAATTTTATTACACTGTGGTCAAAGAATAAGGCTTGAAAATTTCTACTTTATTTAAAGTAGAACTTACAAAAGCTTTTGGGCCTAGTTCATGATCATTATTTATAAATATTTCATTAACATGTTAATATTTTTAAAGAATGTGTTTTATCTCTTTGTGGCTTATAAAAATTTCCTCTGTAGCTAGTATGGCAAGTTTGTTAATTATACCATCAGTCCCTCTATGTCTTCATTTTTTATCTCCTTGATCTGCAAAATTCCTTTTTTTAATATTTATGTGTGTTTTTGTTTGTTTGTTTATGGCTGCATTGGGTCCTCGTTGCTGCGCGCAGGCTTTCTCTAGTTGCGGCAAGTGTGGCTACTCTTCGTTGCGGTGCATGGACTTCTCATTGCAGTGGCTTCTCTTGTTGCAGAGCATGGGCTCTAGGTGCGCGGACTTCAGTAGTTGTGGCATGTGGGCTCAGTAGTTGTGGCTCGCAGGCTCTAGAGTGCAGACTCAGTAGTTGTGGCGCACGGGCTTAGTTGCTCCGCAGCATGTGTGATCTTCCCAGACCAGGGCTCGAATCCGTGTCCCCTGCATTGGCAGGTGGATTCTTAACCACTGTGCCACCAGGGAAGTACCGTGATCTGCAAAATTCTGTGCGATGTGTTAAAACTTTTTGATACCAAACATTCATTTCCTTACATGTTTTACATTTTGCATAGTTTCTTCTGAAACCAGTATTTCAAATGCAAATTTCATGACCACAATGTCTTAATTTTTGATTGTATATTTTATCAATAAACATAATTTTCCCCATTTACTATCTTTATACTTTTTTTCTATATAAAATATGTCTGCTAGATCCTTACCCATCTCCTAAGTGTCAAAGTATCAATCTTTCTGTTCATTTCTCTTTAGGAACATCTAGGTTTTGCCTTTTGAAGCACTCTGAGCTACTTGGGCTTTGAGTAGGGAAGTTTAGCTTATGTATTTTTTTGAATGTATTCTGATAACTGATCGATTGGGTCATATTCTTATTTCATCTTCTAAATTTATCTTGTCTCTAGTATTTCTGTTTTATCTTCTTTACTTTCAGTGTGTTGACCCAATAATATTTTTTTCCTTTTGCTTGTTCAGAAGTTGGCAAGTTATACATCCAATTTATATTTTCCAGTGGTTACAATTCAGTTTGTAACTGTACAATTCAGTTTTGTAAAACAAAACATTACACGAAAACAACCTTGATCTTATATTTCACTGTAATTGTAAAAAGTGAAATCGTTTCCATGAAACAGGCTTTAGAAGAGAAAGACATCTTGTATTTCTCTCCCTCCCTTCTTCCCATATCAGATCTGGATGTCCCACAGTTGGCAAGGCAGCTGGCGAGAAGTTTGAATTTGCCCTTGTTTGAGGGAAAATTAGTTCAGTGTGTCTTTGCCTTTGTCACAGAGAACCTATTTGGGAATGAAAAACGATGAGCCAAACACATGATAACATAAAAGGGGGTGAACACATTCCAATACTGTGTTTCTTTTAGAACTGTTTTGTTCTTTTAATTGATGTGCATGTAGACTGAGCTATTTATGAAAGCTACTTGTTTTTAGAAGTGTGTGTGCTATGTGCATGTGAATGTGTTTGTGGTGTCTGTGGTATGTGTTGGGTGCCTGGTGTGTGTACTTTCTGGTGTGCATATGGTTTGTGTATGTGTGTGATATGTGTATGCAGTGCATGTGTGTAGATGTGTGGTGTGTTTGTGGCGTGTGTGCTATGCAAATGCCTGTAGTGGGTATGGCATGTGTGGCATTTCTGTGTGGCAAGGTATTTCTGTATGTGTTTGAGTTGTGTGTAGTTTATGTGATCTGTGACATGTGATGCTTATCAATAGAGCAAGTTGTGTGTGTGCACCTGTGATGTGTGTTCCACATGCCTAGAGTACTGCGTTTGATGTGTTTGGCATATGTGTACGTGGTGTGTGTGTGTGTGAGTGCGTATGTGGTGTAATACATGTGTGATGTAGTATGTGTATGTTGTGGGTATTTGTGTGTAACGTACTTTGTGTCTGTGTATAGTGTGATAGGTATATGTAGCACGTCTGCGGTGGTGTGTGTGACAGGTGTGTGGCATGTGTCTTGTGTGTGTGTGTTAGTGTATAATGTACGTGTCTGGTTTACTGGACATGTGTAGCACCTGTGGTGCGTATAGTGTGTGGCTGGTGCAAGTGAGTCTGTGTAGGAGGTCGTGTGTGTGTGCACTTGGGTGTGGTATGTGGGCCCTGTGCATCTAATCTTGCACTGGAAGAAGCAATTTCTCTTCACCCCGTGCAGGTCCTGGTGGGGACCAGGCCAAGAGGACTGGAACCCACTCAGCCCGTCTATCCTCCCTGGCCCAGCAGGAGGCATCCTCTCAGATGTGGTGAACAGAAGCCCACAGTCTGGGGGAGATGCATGCAAGTGAGTAGTGGTGTTCCAAAAAATTGTCCCAGGGACCCCAGGCCCTACATCAAGGTCCCATGGGTTAGGGGTGGACTCCTTTATGTCCTGAGGGTTGTGAGATTTCCTCCTGTCAATTATTACAAAGATGGCACATGCAGGGTCACAAAGGGTGGCCTTGGGGACAGTCCTGGAAACGATTTGGGTGGGCCGGAGACTCAGTGCAGGAGGGAGGTGTGGAAAGACTCACTTTCTCCCTGGGCGATAGGGGGCCAGGTGAAAGGCAAGGTGTGCCCATGAGGCGTTCAGGAAAAGGATTTCCCTTCTACTCTTAGTCTTCAGCATTACTTTTGGCAGGTGTGCTTTCCTATGCTGTGTTTCTGGTTCATGAACCTCAAGCCATCAGGAATCTGGCCTTCGCCGAACCGAGGGGCACTTGAGACAGGCTGGTGTGTCTGATTCGCGGTCCAGTAAAACAGAGGGCAGTCTTTGGGTGCCCCCATATCCTCTCTGAAGCCAGCTGCAGGGGGGCAGCACTCCAAGGGAGTGCAGATGCCGGTCGATGCAGGGAAACCTGCGTCTCTGCTCCTGGTGGAGCAGGGGAGCTGCAGAGCAAGACGCTGGTCATGGCCCAGGTAGGGCCAGGAGACTTGAGTGCCGCTCCTCCTCTCTGAGGACCCTCGCAGGCACCGGCTCAGCCCTGCTCCTGTGAGCAAATAGATCAGTGCTCTTGGATCTATCCTACTGTCTCTGATTTCTCTCTCATAATTTCTACCTTCTTTTTTTAGTGATTATATGAATACATGAATGGACTGTTTTTAACTTTCCATTCTGAAATATTGCAAACCACACGCCAAGTCAAAGTCCCCTTTGACACCACTGTCCTGGATTTTACTTCTAATCCTGGCCCTCCTCCTCAAGGGTTATCAGTTTAATGTTTATCGTTTTATACATATTTTCACAGACAAAAATATGTAGTTTTCTTAACATATATAGTATTATATCACACACTTTCTTCAAATTCTCTTTTCACTTATGCCTTAGAGGTATTTCCAGATCAGAACATGCAGAAGTACCTAATTTTAAACTGCTGCATTGCAGTGCGTAGTGAAAATACACCCCAATTCCATAAAATACACCCCAATTCCATAAAATACACCCCAATTCCATGTGGCACTTCTTTTGGTGGACATTTGAAGTGCTTCCTTTTTATCCTACCTTAAACAATACGGCAATGAACATCTTGATGGATACACAGTGTTTCTCTAAAATGGCTACCTAGATTTAGAAATGTCAAGATAAGAAACGTACATTTAAAATTTAACAGATAATGCCAAAAAGTTCCTCAAGAGGATTTGCCGATTGATACTTTCACCAATAATACCCACATTCCTTTTCAATTTTTATAAATATGATGAGCAAACCAACGGTTTCCTTGCTGTTTTAACTTGCGTGTCCTTGGTCATGGAGGAGGCTACACAGCTTTTTATGTTTGTTGTCAATCTGGCTTCCCTTTCCTGTGAACTGCTTTCAGCTTTTGCCTAGTTTTTGACTATTTGCTTTCTCATTGATGACAGAAAAGTACTTTATATATTCTGGAGATGATACATTTTATAAACACTTTCTTCCAGTCTACGGTTTGTCTTTTAACAATGATTACACTGTCTCAGCATATAAGAACTTTCAATTTTGATGTCATCAAATTTATCACAAATTCTTTTTAAGTTACTTTTACTTTATAGCTTGGCGCTCAGTGGACTCTTCTAAGTGTTCATCTTTTTCCCTTAAGCTTTGGAAAATTTTGTATTTATTTTTAATATTCCCTCTCCTATACTTCTCACATTCGTACCTTCTAGAACTTTGCCAATAAATTTTAGAACTTTGACATCTATTCACATTTCTTGACTTTTAAATTATTATACCCAACTCTTCCTTTGTTTTATGCTCAGGAAAAATTTCTTAGCTTGATTTTTCTTTAGTTATGTATGTTTTACCATGCAGTATATTGAGTATATAGTAAGTTTTTTTACAATAATAGCTTTGTGTATGTATATGTGTATATACATACATACATACATTTTTTAAAGAATCGTGATCATTTCTTTATAATAGCAGCCTATGCTTGTTTCATGGGGATCAACAGTGTCTTGGCTCTCTCTGAGAACTTGAATTATCCCAACACAGAATCTCGCACATCTTGTTTGCAGATGTTGGCTCCTCTCTTGCTGGTCCTGGGCTTCCTCAGCTGCTTGGTAACTCTTGGTATCGCTCATCTTTGAATCTGGCATTCCTCTATGCTGGGACTAGTTGCTGTGACCCAGCAGCAGAGGCTTGGGATGAACCAATAGGCCAAGGGTTCCACTCATTACTCCTCATTATTCTCCTGGGTGAGGAGCTTCCCAGCGCCTCTTGGGTGTTTCCAGACATTCAGGTCACTACCCTGACTCTTGGGCTCAGGTACTCAACTCACACCCTCTCCTAATTGACAGAAGCAGCAGGGTGGGGAGAGGGGAGGGTCTGCACCCCCAGCTGCTCCTTTTGTGCCCAGCCAATCACCCTGTCGGTCTCCCCAGATTCCCTTCCGGCTCCTGACTCACCACCTTTGGGGCTTCAAACACCGGGTGGGCTGCATCCACCTTTTGCAAAAGTCCTTTTCTGTGTGAATTTGGCTTATAGTTCCCTTCTTCAAAATGATCCCATTCACTTTCTGTCTTTTAAGGATTCCTCATAGTTTCTGATCCATTATAGAAATGTATTTTTTGTTTGTTCGTTTTCTGGCTCTAATATTGATTTTATAAAATACCTTTTCTGTAACTTTTCAGGATTTGGAATTGGAGATGAGAATGAGAGTAGGTGTAGTTCACCATCCTCATCTAATTTTCCCTCACATTTGTCTCTTGAAACTGGGTTCCAAATTAATTTCTGCATCAGCCCCCTGAATTTATTTTTTCAGTATCCATTTTGCTATTATTTGTTTTATCAATTAATCAAGTTGCCTTCACTGAAGAATTCAACAATGAAGATTTATCTTTAATCACTCTTTTTCCCCCTTCTCAGATTGCTTGCTCTGTATGACAGCCAAGTTATAGACTGGTTCTAAAATATTTATAAATTAAAATAGACTAAGGGGATGTGGATCTTATCTACACTGGCAAAGGCAGAAAGAGCAGAAAGCCAACAGCTCTGCGGAAAGTCTGTGTGTGGTTGGCAGGGCACAAAGGAAAGAACGTTTTTTTGACCTATTTGGGTGGATTCCAGAAGCCCATACCCAGGATGAGAGGCTCAGCCTTTAATTTCAATCTGCTCATGGATACAGACACTTAATGGCTCATTAAGCACCAGGACTAATCATGATTTGATTTCCCACAGAATGTGTGTTTGAGAAAGTGGGTTGTACAGTGGTTAAAGGCTTGATTTCCTGAACAGCAATTCTCAAACTTCAGCATACGTCAACCTCACCTGGAGGGCTTGTTGGAATAGACTGCTGGCTCCAGAGTTCTGATTCCAAAGGGCTGGGGTGAGGCTTGAATATTTGCTTTTCTAACAAATTTTCAAGTGACGCTGACCCTTCTGGCCAGGGACGCACTTTGAAAACGAATCCACAGTCTGACAACTTTAGGATTAACATCTTTATCGCTTCATAGCTGCTTGAGCTGGAACAAGCGATTGATCCTCTACACCCTCAGTGTACTTCACCGAGGATCCTAATAGGCTAGAATAATAGAATTTCCCTCACTGGGTTGGCATAAAGATCAAATAAGATAAAGTTTACACTAAGCACTGAATATGCACCCAGATTACCTCAAATACTCAAAATCTAGATATAATCGTGATTTGCTTTGACAAAGTTAAGGACAATAACTTAGAATTTAAAAAATACAATTTATTCTTATCTACACTTTTAAACTGTATGTCAGAAACTTGCCACAGGGTGTTCAGGATTGGATAACTATTGCTTACCTTCCCATTGTTAGAACATAGCCCCAGGCCAACTTATGGAAAAGCCCATTAATCATGGGTCTAGTTAATACCATATTCAGTTTCAGGCTACTTATAAAGGTGAAGAAAAGACATATATTAACAGAACTCATTATGCCACTCTCTGGATAGTTTACACTTTAACATGTAAAATCTACAGGAAACTGCCCCAAATCAATTAAGGATACCAGGCCTGAACTTCGGATCCATATGAAAAAGTCTACTTTTCCATAAATGTATATTATTGCCCTGGAGCTGGTTCTCAAAGTATGTTCCTGACAAACACCATCAGCCTGACCTGGGAACTTGTTAAATGTAAGGTTCTCAAGCCCTACTTGGATGAACAGAATCAAAGCTCTGGGGATGGGCCCAGGTGACCAACACTTGCCCACTAACTTTGACAACCACTGCCCCGAAAGACAAATGATCACAGGAGAAATGTGCTTCAGCCCAGTGCCCTGATTTTACAGGTGGGAACACTTAACATCTGGAAAAAAAACGAGCATCAAGTGACAGGGTAGCTTGGTAGCAGAGCTGAGGTTAAGAGGCAGGCATCTCCCTCCTAGCCCTGCCTGCTCCCCCAGGCTGGGTGGGGACCATCACAGACCTGAGTCACCCAGGCCCACCGATGAAACAAAGGCTCCCCCGGAAGCTTGGAAACTTCCCTTTGGAATGCGACTGCTTCAAGAGACAAGCATGCTTCCTTTGTTTTTAGTGATGTGTTATCACCGTCAGAGCAGCTGAACAGAGAGCCTTACCAGAATCAAAGGCGCCAGGAAGGCAGACCTCCTCTGGAGGCTGTGCGGGCCAGCAGCACACAAGGCCAGGCTGCCAGGAGCACGGTGGGAGACGTGGCTCTGGGAACGGAAGCAGCCCATGGACGGCCTTCTCGGACTTCCTGGCTGCCTGTGGTACAGAGCAGAGATATAGCTGACTTTTTTAATGTGCTGTGAAGGAGTCAGCTCCTCCAAGACACAAGTCAGCCCTGGGCTTGCTTGAGAAAAATCTTGATTGTATCAACACGTCTCAATGACTCTCCTTCTATTCTTCCTTTGTCTGAGAGACCAGTGAAAGCTGAGGCTATGTCACTGCATTTGAGTGTCAGTGAGGGCAACAGGTGCTTTTCCTGGTGGTCGCCTTTGGGTGTCAGGTAGCCCCCAACATCACGGGAGCAGGACCACACTGAACGGGAAGCAGGGCTTTTCTTTCTGCTCTTTCCCCCACCCTCCTCCCGGATCTCAACACACATACACACACCTGCAAGGACTCACTACAACTACAGCAGAAAGGAGGTGGGGGAAGATTAAAAACGTGTGGTTGCTTATATATACATTTATGTACACTTTGGAACATGTATATCTTTACATTTTACATATAGCATATATATATGTATCACATATGTGTATATACATATACATGCATGCATATATTGTATATCACACATGCATGTATATACATATACATATATAGAGACATACCTTGGAGATACTGTAGGTAAGGTTCCAGACACCACAAAAAATGAATATTGCAATAAAGTGAGTCACATTTTTTGGTTTCCCAGGGCATTTAAAAATTATGTTTACACTCTACTATAGTCTATTAAATGTGCAATAACATTATGTCTAAAAAAACAACGTACATAGTTTAATTAAAAGATACTATATTGCTAAAAAATGGTAACCGTCACCTGAGCCTTTAGCAAGTCATAGTAGTAACACCAAAGATCACAGATCACAGATCACCATAACAAATATAATAATACTGATGAAAAAGTCTGAAGTATTGCTAGAATTACCAAAATATAACACAGAGACACAAAATGAGCAAATGCTGTTGGAAAAATGATGTCAATAGATTTGGTCCACGGAGGGTTACCACAAACCTTCAATTTGTAAAAAACGCAATAAAGCGAAATGCAGGTAATGAGGTGTGCCTGTATATGTCATAACACATATAATCAGTCGTGGAGTCCAGGTGGAGACCCTTTTCTGTTTGACTCCAAACACTGTCCCATCTTCATGTTCTTTAATAGAGTGAAGTCCTTAACAATACAGAATACAGATCTGGCCCCTTATCTGCTGCAAGATTTCTGCACATCTGGCTCCTGCTTCAACCATTCCCAGAGGCCACTCTTGGGCAAATCTGAGTAACCTCTTGATTACTAAACTCAGTTGTCCTCTCTTCCCGTTTCTCCAGATGGCAGCTCAGGGCACTGTTAACCATGCCCTCTTTCACCTCACCACCCCCTCTCCTCCTACCCCTCCCACCCTCCCATCCAGCTTTGCCTAGAGAAGAGGCGCCACAGCTTAGATCACTTGGACACAAGACCCAGAGAACTTTCTATGGGACCTCATAGCCCAGCCAGGCAGGAGCTGCACGTGCTGGCTGAGTAGGAGAATCCTGGGCTTACATGGCTTTCCTGGCCCAGGCTCCTCAGTTGTACTGAGCACGTTCTATTGATCACTGACAGATGTTCGTGGAAGAAAATAGGGAAACAAGCTGGTCAATCCAGGTAGTATGTACAAAGCACAAACTGCAAGACTTTCTGTTACTGGTTCTTGATGGGGTGGCAGGTACATAGAAAAGAATTCTCAAGCCTCAGTGGAGGGTGAGAATAAACATCTTTTGCTGTTGCTTCACCAACACTCCATCGTCCACAAAGAGGGATCCCAGTGTTGCTCACAAGGACCCTCTCTGAGGACGCACTTTGCCAGCCCTTGGAAGCCCTGCCATTTCTCTCACCCACATGCTCTTGGATATGGTTTTATGAGGCAGGCGGTGTTGTTTCCAAAAGCCACAGCTCAGCATGTTTTCCATAAATCACTTTAATAGAAGACACATGAAAAAGTCAAAAACTTCTTTAGCACGTGTGAAATGAAATTAAGAAACAGTTACAAAAATACCAAAGAATCTGTTGGGTGAATCCAACATCAAGGAGAAAAAGGGGATCTATTCCCGATTCCTAGGTGAGGTATCAGTTTCCTGCCAGGGCCAGAATGAAGGCTGCCTTCCAGAAAGATTAGTTGTAAGAGGGAAGCAAAGGATGCCAAGAAAAATAATACAGCTTGGTTTAATTAACTTAGCTGAATGTATATTTTCCTTCTGTCACGGCAGCTAACTAAAGGTTTCTGGCCCGATTCACTCAATCCCTCCACCCTTTACTCTTCTCCATTCAGTCCTGAACTCCTATAGTGCCCTTAGGAAAAGCCCCCATTAAATGAGTTGTCCTAATATCTTGATGGCCTTGTGTGCTCTGGGCAACTTTCTGTCTTGATACTGGGTTTCTGAAATTCTGAAGAGGCCAGTCTGAGACTTTCTTATATACTATCAGTGGGGCTATAAACTGGTGCAAATTTTATGGAGGGAAATATCATCAAGTCTGTTCAAATAAAATATACTCTAGGCTTTGACCAAAAATTTCAGTTTTACGAATTTATTATACAGAAACATGCACACGGGTATGTTGCAAAAACCCAACTTTCCAATGAGAGGTGACTCAATCAATAAATTATGCTACAACAGAGAACTGGATTAATAATAACTGATATTCATTGGAAAGACCAAGATGGTTCTATACGGATTGACATGGAAAGATTCAACAGGATCTTAAGTGAAAAACTAAATTGCAATAAAATATGTAGAGTAAACATTATCTGCATAAAACAGGTTATGCATCGTATCACGATCTGAAAGATTATACCCCAATGCTGATGGTTCTGGGAGCGGGGGAAGGGCATGGTAGCTTTCCACCCTCCCCATATGTGATAATGGAGTACTTTTAACTCTTCCTGCTACCCAGACGGTTCACCAAGATGCTTCCATTCAGTTCCACTCAGCTGCTTCCACTGGACCTCGTAACCAAGTCCAGAAAAACCCTGCTGTCTTTTTCCCCTGCCTTATCACATCCCTGTTCTGATGAAATACACATGCTTGAATGGGGAGAAAGTAAAACTAAGGGAGAAGGTAAGCAATTTGGGTGAATAATTCACATTTTTATCTATAATGTTTTGATTATTTTTAGAAGACATCACCATAAAGATTAAACAATACAAAAAATGGAAAAAAGATGAGAATAGTTATCTGCTTTACTCACCATATGAGCAGATTCGAAGGGTACAGCCATCCCCAGTCCTGGTTCTTGGAGACCTTTGGAGGAGGAAAGCAGCCTAAGATTCCACAAAGCTGCTCCGTTGTCATGTGGACCCAGATGTGTTGAGAAGGTGCTTTCAAGGCGCCACAGACATTAAGGAGAGTCATGTCCAGCCCTGTGGAGCAATGATGCAAGGGCAGAAGATCTAAAAACAAGATTTTCCCCAGGGAGGGTCAGGAGGGGCCCACGGTAGCTGGGGCTCTCAGAAGCCAAGCAGCACACCTGAGCTCCTCACAGGCCACCACTGAGCCCACTCCCATCAGGTTCAGGGGCAGGGCCACTGCTGGGGAGGCTCTCCGTGGAGAGCACGGCTGGTGGAGGAAGTGTTTCAGGGGCTCCTCCAGGAAGCTCCCTGCTCCAGGACCTTCACGAAGTCACCGCCACCTTCCTGCAATGACAGGCAGGCTCCGGCTCTCTCGGCCCTGCCTCTGCCATTGCAAGTGTTCTCTATAGACATAACCCACCTGGTCTCAGGACGCCTGAGCTCACGTACAATTCTGGTGCTAAAACCTCAGGGCTCCCATTCCCCCCCTGGGCTGTGTGTGTGGGCACAGACACACCTCAGGGGTGAGGATTGTTTCAAATTCTCTCCCTAATCCCTTCTTTTCTCTGTGAATTTCTGAATACTCATTTCCTGAAAGCCTTTTTCAGGCCTATCACCTGATATCCTCCCTGGTACCTGCTTTTCCTATGTGGCCTGAGGTTTTGGTTCCTTAATCACCTTGGTTTTCAGTTCATTGCCATATTGATTACATCAGCATTTCTCTTCAGTTTTCTACTTTCTTTTTAGTTTCCTACTTTCTTTTCAGTTTCCTTGGACAGAAGGCTTTCATTCTGATATTTTAGGCCAATTTTTGTATTTCTACACTAGCTTTAAATCCTAATCCTAACCTTTTTTTTTTTTTGCGGTACGTGGGCCTCTCACTGTTGTGGCCTCTCCCGTTGCGGAGCACAGGCTCCGGACGCGCAGGCTCAGCAGCCATGGCTCACGGGCCCAGCCGCTCCGCGGCATGTGGGATCTTCCAGGACCGGGGCACGAACCCGTGTCCCCTGCATCGGCAGGCGCACTCTCAACCACTGCACCACCAGGGAAGCCCTAATCCTAACCTTTAACACTAACTTTCGCCCAAACCTTGCCTCTCTGCCTTTCTTCTGGGTTCCTGCAATGAGATACCACTTAGCCCTGCAAAGACGGCTTTTCCGGTGTTAGAATGAAAGAAGTCCCAGATATAGTGTTAATTTAAAAACAGAGTTGGAGGACAGTATGTTAAGAAGGATCCCATTCTCTCAGTCTCCCTGTAAGCCTCACGCCTGGGTACACAGTGCTGGGTAGCACCCCCATGACACCTTCGTGTGTCTGGATAGGTGACTTGATGTCACACGGGGCCAGGGGTGACCTCAGAGCTGGCCTGAGCAATGGTTCATTGTCCAGGTGCAGTCAAGCAGTGGCGAGCCAGGACCCTCCCCTCCCCGGGGCAGTTTAAGTACGGGTGGAGCAGTCCTTGGGGAAGGGGTCTTTACCCACATTTCCTGTGGTCACTGTAACAAATTACCACAAACTCGGTAGCTTCAAACAACCAAAATTCATTCTCTCATAGTTCTGGATGCCAGGAGTCTGAAATCAAGATGTCAGCAGGGCCATCCCTATTCCCTGCAAAGCCCCCCTGGGAGAATTCTTCCTTGCTCCTTCCAGCTTCTGGCGGCTGCCTTAGCATTCCTGAGCTGTGGCCACATCACTCCAATCTGCTACCATCTTCATGGGACCTTCTCCTCTGTGTAGGTCTGTGTCAAACTCCCTCTCTTATAAAGGGTCCACTCAGATAACCCAGGATATGCTCCTCCTCACAAGGTCACTAACTTAATCACATCTTTTTCCATATAGGGTGATATTCACAGGTCCTGGGGTTTAGGGTGTGGACATATCTTTCGGGGCCACCATTCACCCCGCTACACACACCCACGCTATTCATGGAGCTGGAACAGATGCCAGATGTTAGATATCGAAAGGGTGTCAAAAGCACAGCCCACACAAATAACTCTCCCCAAATAAACAAGTCAGCAGTGAGTCACACCCAGGCAAAGTGTGTTTCTCTTTGCCAAGTGCTGAGTTGTGTAGACTTAAGTCTCTCACACCACCCTGATCCTTGTGTGTGTCTGCTAGGCCAATTCAAAACTCTGTGTGCTAGGTCTGGCCCCGGGGATTCCTTGGGCCAAAGGGCAGCAGCCATATTTGGGGGAGCGCGTGGGTGTGAGGGCATGGCGGTGTGATGCAGAAACACTGGGCTCAAGTCCTGGTTCCTCCACTTACTAGCCCTCTGTCCTGGGACAAGACAGGTAGCTTTTTTAAAGAAGGACAAAAATAATCTCTATGTTTTATGATTTTGCAAGAATTAAATGGTAAAATGTACGTATATTAAAGCTAAACTCTTAACACGTTCAGGGGATTGAGCAGCCGGGCACCAGGAGAGGAGCATGGTGGGCAGGCTGGTCGTGCTGGCACCTGCTGTAAGTGGAACAATCTGAGGCAAGTCCTCACTCTCCACTCTGTTTCCCCGTGGGTTCAGGAAGCCCCAGAGACTCAATGGGCACTTCCTACCTTCCTCCATCCAGCCTGAGAAAGTGGCAACGATCATAGGTCAATGCATTTACGTAGGGAGAAACTCTCTTCCGACAGAAGACAGTCACCCCATGATCCAAGATGATTTCCTCCTCCTGTTTCCTGGGTCTCAAATGCATAAAGATATTTAGACGCACAATAGGCAAAACAGGGCGTTGCTGAGGACTGTCGCTCCCTTTCTGCACCAAGATCTGAAGGGTGGATGCACCCAGCAGGAATGGCCCCCTCTGGGCTGGGATTCAGAAATTAAAGGTATACAGTCCCTCCAGTGCATTCCCTGTCCCCCAGCCCTCTCCTCTTGCGAGGCATGACTATCATATTTGCTACCATCACCATCACCGCCTGATGATAACAGGTGGGGACGCAGCCCAGGAGGTGGTCCTGCTTCCCCCTGACTGAGCCCTCTGGGGCCTCCATCCTGACCACCCCTCCCCACCCCATGGCGGTCTGCCAGTGCTCCCGTGCCCACCCACCCAGTCCCACACAGGTACCTGCCACGGCTAAAATGAAGAGAATCCAAACTGGGAGCTGTTGTGAATAGGCAAAGCCCTCAGAGATTTTTACTAAATCCAGCTAGGACCTGTGGCTTATTTATAAACTCATGTGGCTTTCTGACTTCTTTCACTTTAGCCAGATTGCTGACATGTTCTTAAATTATCCAGTTTTTTTTTTTTCCTTCTTCTCTGTTTCTTGGGAAGATAAAGCCTCAAGCATGTGGCCCCTGTCTGTTCATAACAATGATGGTTTTCTGGGCGGCTGTCCCCCACCCAGACCACCATTCACTGCAGTTACCATTTTAACCCAGACTTCAGAAGCCTCAGAGGTATTTAGTCCTTAGGAACACAGAAAAGAAAGGATTAAGGGGGAGAAACTACAATGCAAAGGTTTTTGTTTTTCATTTCATCTATGTAGCCATATAGTAAGAAATTCTGTAATTAAAAATTAAAATTTTGTAATTCAGAAATCCTCAGGCAGCATACATGTTTCTACTGCGTGATCTCTAATGGTCCAAGCAAATTCAGAAAACTTCCAATGGGTTCAAGGACTGACATGATGGCAGGCTTCAAGGAATGACATGATGGCAAGCGTCAAAGACTATTTCATCCGAAGCCACGAGTTATTTTAGAGCAGAGAAATGCAATATAGCTTTGGAGACAGTTGACTTTGTCCTGCTCAAAGAGTCCCAAAAGATTTTGCCTGTGGGCTGTCGTTTGAACCCTTCTCTAGTCCTAACCCTGTCCCATCTGGGAAAGGTGCTGTACTAACACTCCCCAAATTCAGCAAGGTTCAGACTGGGGCTGATTAACATATTGTAACTTTCAAATTAACGACAGGAACTCTCCATCCTCATCCCAATTCTGCACAATTACTCCACAGACTGCTCACCAGGGAATATCAAAACGGAAAAAAGTAAGCACCAACCACCCACATCACAGCTGGGATTGTCACTTCCTAACAGAAAACTCTCACTTGCCTTACCTAAGCCTGTAAAGTCCCCCAGGAGTTCACTCAGGATGTTCAAAGCACTGGCCAGTGTTCACCTGTGTTGGGTGTATCAACATGCCCCCACTTGCACTTGCTGTGAGTCTACAGTGGTTTGAAATATGTCCACAAATACTTGGGCACTCCCTTCAAACAGCAAACCCCTCCCCTGAGTGTGTGGACTCAGTGACTGCCTCCTGGCAAGTAGAGAGAAGGCAGAAGTGCTGGGGTGCAATTTCAGAGAACAAGTATATTCGTTTTTTATTGCCGCATAACAAATTACCATGAACTTGTCTTAATGCACATTTATTATCTCACAGATCTAGAGATCAGAAGTCCCGGTACAGTGTGACAGAGTCTTCTGCTCAGAGGCTCACAAGGTTGAAATCAGGGGTGGCCAGGACTGAGATCTCATCTGAGGCTCGGGGTCCTCTTCCGAGCTCATGCAAGTTGTTGGCAGAATTCAGTTCCTTGTGGTTGTAGGGACTGAGGTCCCCATAATCTTGCTGACTGTTGGCTGGGGACCACTCTCAGCTCCTAGAGGCTGTTCTTGGGGTCTTGACACATGGGGCCCTCCACAATAAGGCAGTTCGCTCCTTCAAATCCCTGGTTGAACATCTCATTAGATCAGGCCTACCGAGGATAATCTCCCTTCTGATTAACTCGGTCAACTTGTTAGGGATCTTAATCACAATATTCCTGCTGCCATATAATCATCATGGGAGCGAGATCCCATCATATTTACATGAGTCCTGCTTCCTTTCAAAAGGAGGGTATTACACATGTGCGCCAGGGGGCAGAATCTAAGGGGCCGTTACAGAATTCTGCCTGACACACTGAGTGACAAAAAGCCCTGTGGATTCCTGCTTGTCTTTCTTCCTCTCTCTCTGGGATCTCCCACTTTGGAGAAAGTCCACTGCCATACAGTGACTTGCCAAAAGGCCGAGCAGCTTTTTGGAAAAGTCACCAGGTAGAAATGAGGTCTTCTGTTAGCAGTCAGCAAGGAACCAAGTCCTGCATCCCATACCCATGGTTGGTGGGTGGGCGGTGGGGACGATCTTAGAAGCAGATCCGCCAGCCCCAGTCCAGCCTTCAGATGACAGCGGCCCTGACCAATGTCTTAGCTCCAATCCTTCTGCAGATCCTGAGCCCAAACCACCCAACTGAGCTGCTCCCAGATTCCGGACCCTCAAAACATGCGTTATACACATACAACACTAGTTTGCTGTTTGGAGATTCTCTATTTTAAGGTAACTTATTACACAGCTATAAATAACTAATACACAGCCTTTATTCACTAAAAGAGCAATTAAAAACAGTGGGAAAATGTTGCATTGAAAAATGAGAAAAAAAAATATCCCAGCCAAACTGCTTTCTATCCTCAAAGACAGAGCTCTCATCCCAGCCTTTGTCACTCCAGCCAGAGGCTCACAATTACACTGTGCTCACCACCGGATGCCTCCCCTCTTCTGCAGGGGGGTGAAAAGCCACATTGCCAAACCCCAGGTTCCATTTCCCAGGGTTCTGCTGTTTCCAAGGTTCTCCCCAGCATTCTCCTTAGTTTGGATTAATATTTTGTTTCACTCTGAGTACCAGGCTCACCAACCCATGTGCCCTTCCTCTGGACTCCTTGCTTTCCTCTCGGTGGCCTTTTCCCTGCATGTAGCTTCCAGCCTCGGCAGTGAGCTGGGGCTGTGTGAAAGCAGAGTTCCTCCAAAGAGGGTGCATCTGGAGCTACCCAGGCCCTGGCTTAAAGCCATGGCTTGATTTAAGCCATTTCACGGTGGAAAGCCAGGCTCTTAAATCTAGGTTGTCTTCCTCCCAAGCTGTGAACTTAGACGACAAATCACAGCATATCTTCTTCCTGACTGCCCGCCTGCCCTCATGAGCTGCACCACTCTGGGCCGTGATGCAGAATACAGGGGTCCATGGGAGGCATGCCCAGCCTGCATCTCATGCTCTGATGAATGAAAGGGCAGGGTGGGCTGCAGTTCCTCCCCTCTTTGTCACCCATGGGAATCCGCTGCCCGCCCAGTCTGGAGCGAGGTGGGAAAGAGGGTCCTGAGTGCCCCGTCCTCCATGGTAAACACGGAGAGAATAAGCCATCTGCCTGGGCTGCAGCAGATCAAGCTAAGTTCCAGTTCCAGGTGAAACAAAGCCAGGGCCTCGACTTGTATAATTTCAGGTCAGTTCACCTTGAGCTCAAGGAACAGTCAGTCCAGAAGGCTCGGCTTGACACAGTGCAGACCCCTCACCCCTCACTGCTGGCAGTGAGTAATTGGCACTAAACATGGGATGTGTCTGGATTTAATCTAACCTGAACTCAATTACTTGACTCGCCTGATGGAAAATTGCCCGGCCTCCAGTGTTTAAATGAAGAGACGGCTCTAAAATCTTCCGGTCCCTGCAGCCCATGTTCTGTTCTTCCTGCCCTCATAGGTAGGCAGAGGGATGCACACGTGCTGGGCCCTGCCGCCAGCTCCCTGGGTACTCCCCCGACCACTACCTCATCTGATACCCAGGATAAAGTGGGGTGTTGGGAGGGATATGTGCTGTTGACGCATCCCCGTCACTCCGGTCAGAAGATGGAGTCAAAGTCACAAGCCCAAGGGACTAGGCAGTAGTAGCTAAGAGGAGAGAGAAAGCCTGGTTGTCCCTTCTTACATCACTGCAGTGGAACATGGCTCAGCTTCCGGCACCCAGAGAGAGGATGCCTCTAGCCAGGAGAGGCCCACTGAGCCTTGGCTCTGAGTGTCTGCACGGCATCCCACTTTCTGCATTCAATTTTCTGAGGCCAGCCTGCATCTCGCAGCTGGAATCACAATGGCCCTTAGAACTCTCCTCCCACGGCACACAGACACGTAGGCAGGATTTGAGAGGCCCAAATCCCAACCCCACTGGCCTGTTTCCTCTCCTCCAGGCTCTGCACTGCATCAGGCCCACTTCTAGCCCAGGCCTTGGAGGTTTCTCCGCTCTGTCCAGCCCATGCCTTCGAGAAGGTGTCTCTGCTCTATCCAGCCTGCCTCTGAACTTGGCAGCTCTTGCTCTGGAAGCCTCTCCCTGGGTACATCCAGGCACTGTTGGATGTGCGGGCTTCCGAGTCGGCCATCTCTTCCTCTCGAGCGCCGCTCTGTGTCCCATAGGATGCCGAGGGTGAGCAGAGTTCTCTTCCTCAGTCTCAGAGAAGCACACGTCCCCACTGTGCAGCAGCCACGGGCCTCACCTGCATCTCAGCCTGGTCCCCGCTGGGCCTGGGGCAAGTGGGAGAGTCCTGGGGAGAACTCTCAGGCAGGAGGTGAGAAACTTCCAACTAGAACCTGCTTCTGTTTGTTTCTGGGCCAAGTAGGCACACCCAGGGAGCAATCAGGCTGCTACCTTGGAATCCTGCCCTGAATTCCAACCAACGTCATGCCTCTCCCGCATGGGGCTGTCCTCAGGACCCCTGCCCTGAGTTGGAGAGAATTAAAATGACATGCAATTGGATGGCAACAAAATTCTCTGTCTCATTTATTTTTCTCTTAAAGCTTTGACTCATGTTGTCAGTGGGAGAAAGAAAAAGTGTATATTTTGGTCATAATTTTGAAAAAACTTTCAAAGCAATCGGTAATCATTAAAAGGCCATACCACAATTGGTTAATGTAATTTGGGCCAAAGTTCAATTCACTGGGTTTGAAACCTGTTTCCATCATTAATTACCTGTGTAATTTGGGGTAATTTGCTTAACTTCTCTCTGCCTCAGTTTCCTCATCTGCAAAATGTGGACTGTGTCAGCACTTGCCCGGTTGGGATGCCATGAAGACTGAGTGAACGTATGGAAATAGCTTAGAACAGAGCCTGGTCCCCACTGCGTTCTCAGTGCATGTAAATAAACTAGGATCAGTGTTAGATGGGAGCCGAGGAAGGATGTGGAGTCAGAGACCAAGGGCAAGTTTCAAGATGATGGACCAGGAGATGGTGCCCAGAGTCAGGACCCTGCTTTGGGAAAACGAAGGAGAAAAGGCTGGCCTGGCACCTGTGCTCCAGAGATGACTGGGAGGAAGCGCTGGGCCTGCAGAGCGTGAAGCCAAAGACGTTTCATGGGTCCAGCCTGAAGGCCGGCAGCTGCTCAGACCATCCTGTCATCGTGATGATGTCAGAAGAAGAAAGAGAACACAGGCCTAAGCCCTAGCAGGAAGCTGCTAGCCCAGGATCGAGGGAGAGGACTAGCTGACAGGGAAGCCAAGGTGTTCTTGGGTCCCAGGGCCCAGTTACAAACACTGCAGGGGGCCTGATGATTTAGGCTAGGGGTGGGACGCATGGAGCGTTCTCTGCGGAAACAGCAAAATTTAGCAGTTATTTTTTCTAGGGGAAATGATAGCTTCGCATTTGGAATGGAGTATCCCTGCTTAGGTGCGCAGGTGGCGTCTCTGCTCTGAATTTTCTCTTCCTGGAACAGAGTTGCCTAATGTTGACTCAGGAGCTGGGCTCACTGCTACCGACCTCTTTATACCCCAAGGCTCCTTTTAAATGGGCAGATTCATGGGTCCCTCTCCAGAAATCCCAGCCAGCAGCTCTGGAGGAGTAAGTGCAGCATCTGTGACTGTAACCAGCACCTGAGCGACCAATGTGTGGGACATGGGTCTCCACGTGCAACACAGACTAGGCCCTCAGATAGTAGTGGAAACTGGTAAGAAAGCCATTAACAGAGAAAGCAGGACTCAAAGGCCAAGCAGCACAAACCTCTTTTCTCTCAGACCTCAAATGAAAACCGTTCAAGGCAAGGGGACCATGCTTTCTCTTTATTTAGAACTTTCTAGAACAGTGCTGTTCAAAGGGACTGCGGCGATGAAATGTTCTAAATCTGCAGTGCCCAATATGGAAGTCACTAGCCATATGTGGCTATGGAACATTTGAAATCTGTCTAGTGTGACTAAATTTTTAATTTTATGCTGTTAACTAATTCAAATTTAAATATTTGCAGCCACATGTGGCTAGTGGCTGCCATATTGGATGGTGGAATTCTGGAGGAATGTGGACTACAATCTCTATTGGATATGGGGTCAGTGTGACTCAGGTCCACATCCATATGCAGACATCTAACAAAGATAATCTCATCCAAAGAGCCCACAAGTGAAACAGCTCTGCTTGGAAATTGATCTAGTGGAAAGGAGAGAGCCATCCAGGGCACCTATGTCACTGCCTTGCACGGTGACAGCTTATCTCTCAAAACAAAAAGGGAAAGAAACCTGCTTCTCCTTGTAGCCTCCTGGCGTTCCTCTATGTCACTGAACTACAACGAGACAGCTGTGCTTTGCCATCATCCCACAGAGTCAGGTAACAAAGCAAGCTGCAGATCCGGTGTTGGAAGGTCACAGATATGCCTGGTGACCAGAATACAATACTAGGAGATTCCGAAAGGCCACGAGCTAGCAGAGGGTGTGACTAAAGCAAATCTGGCACCAGGGAAGCCATCAGTGAACTCGTGGCAGAAGTAAGAGCTGAATGACCTAGCAGGTGGTGTCTTCTTCACCCACAGCCACTTTCGGCCCCAGGTGAGTGTGATTCTTGTTCCAAAGAGTCTGTTTGCTTCCAAAGAGTTTTAAAGGCACCACTAGGCACCTGACACTGTAAGACAATTTGAGGCAGGAATAAGCATCTCTAAATTAAGTGACTTGGACTGGATTGGATACCCCATGGGCGAGTGTTTGCAGACCTGACAAGGGCCTCACTCACCCAAGTGAGGAATGATTCTTTTAACTCCTCCATGGGTTGGTAGGTGTGAAAAGTAACTCACATCTGAGTCTTGGACTGTGGCAGCAATGTCACTTTCTGGCATTATCCCTGAGATTCAGAGACGCAATCCTTGAATGCACTTGTGAAAACCAAATGTCTGACACCTTTGCAGGACCTGTGAAGCCAGGGACGGAGGTTTCTGGTATGTTTCCCTGTTGTAGCAGTGCCAAGCCTGGGATATGCTGGTGAAGGCATCTGGACATCACAATGGGTCTGTGAGGCACAAGGGGCCAGCTGAGTATTGGGATCTGAGCATCAAGGCGCTGGGGCTCTGGGAACAGTTCTCCCAAATCCACATTGAAGAGGTCCAGGGAGAATGTTCCATCACCCGGGCCTATTGCCCTGCACTTCCTCCTCTGAGGTCTCCGGCCTCAGTTTGGTGGGGAAGACTTGGGTCGATGGGAAATGCACACAAGTGAAGCCATCTGCCACCAGGAACAAATGACCACTGGCTGGTCCTTCTCTCCGATGAGCGGTTGATCCAAAGTAATCTGTGATTTTGGCAACATGTGCTCCATGAGTCCTCATAATATCCTGTGAGCGGGGTGGGTCTGAGGCTCAAAAGCTATCTGCTGAGACAGGGTGGCCCCCTGAGCTGCCTGGCCTGCAGAGTGAGTGCCCACTGAGCCCCGAGCTCTGTGCAGGGGTGCAGCCCTTCTCCCCTCTCCAGAGGCATGGGCACAGCCTGGGAAGTTATATGACTTTCCCCCAAACAAAGGACAGAATGTAGCACAGCAAAGACTCTAACAGGGGAATATGCTGAAAAACCTGTTTCCTCTCTCATCTGTGCCCTCTTTGCTGGTTGATGTTGAGCGGTAGGCAGGCTTCTTCCACTCTGACGCTTCCTCTTGGGGGAAGGAGAGGAAATGTCATTTGCTGACACTGTTTGTATCATTACAGTCACACTCAGTACCTCCCATGTCTCACATCTGCTCTGGCACTCACCTTGCTAAGATGGGAATGGTTATGAAAGAGTACCACAAGGGCCCCTTGTGGTGAGGAAACTGCTCGGTACTTTGTGGTGGTGGTCACGATTCCACACGTGAAAAATTGCATAGAGCTAAACACAAAGAGATACACACACAAATGAGTGCGTGTGAAGCTGGTGAAACCTGAGTGAAGTCGCTGGTTGGATCAATGTCCATTTTCTCGTTGTGACATTGTACTACAGTTATGTAAGATGTCACCAGTGGGGGAAACTGGGGGATCTCTCAGTATTGTTTCCCACAACTGCATGTGAACCTAACCATTATCTTAAAGTAAAAGTTAACAATATATATTGAAAAAAATCTCATGGTGTGAAGTGTGTTTAATTTAAGCTACTTTAAGAAACAGGCAGCCGAAGTCTAGGATGGGACCCTCCTTCATTTCTTCTGTCCCTTCTAGGTCCCAGGATTCTCACTTACCTTCCTGTCCCTCTCTCCAGCACCAGGAACGAGGGAGGCCACTGAGGACAGTGACCACCTGTGGCCTCAAGGTGAGTTCTGGGATCAGTATTTCCACAAGGGAGGTGAGGGGGTGAGGGTGAGTCTGTTGGGGAGCTCTCCAGAGGCCTAGGGATGTGCACGGGGCACGCTCTCACAGTGGGGCAGGTGGCCTGGCTTCTGTGTCCTGCAGGGAAACAAGATGGACCAGGGCCACTCTTGTCTGTCCCCAGACCTTCACCGTGTGGACTGCCTCTCAGGATCTGGGAGAAGAAGATTTACAGCAAGGATAAGGGAATATTATGCTTATAAAATCAACCCCCCCAGAAAGTATACCATGAAAGAGTATTTTTAATTGATGTGCTTTTTTGGTTCTATTATAGAATCCAAAAATTTACAAATTTGTTCTCCTATTTTAAGGTAAGTGTGATCTTGTTATTCCTTATTAGTGTACATTATAATTTTAGGAGCATCTCATGGGTGGATACTTTTGGTAGATACTGACAGAGCTAGCCCAGCAGCACCTCTGGGAGAGGCTCTAGGTGATGTTTGGGCTCTTTGTATGTCAATTAATTCTCAATAAAAATAAAACAATACAAGAATCCTCCAAGTTTTCCATGCCCCAAGGCCGCTTGCCCCTTCCCAGGTCTCAGAGCTCTCTGCATTGGCTCTTGTGTGGCAGGGCCATGATTATTGCAATAGTACTGAGCTGGGTCCATGGATGTAAGCAAATCTTAGCTCTCACAGCTCAGTCTTGGGAGGGCAAGAGAGACGATGATTGAAAAATTGGGTGGTGTCTGGTCTGAGGTTCAGAAATCCTCCTTTTTGAAGCATGGCATTCCCTTGTGGAAGCTATTGGTACTGGTGTGTGTGTGTGTGTGTGTGTGTGTACACATTTTGTTTTATTCGAGATTATAACATTTCCTCTGTGTACCCTTTAAGAAAAGCAGAAATTGGCAATCTCAGGTACCATTCCCTTCTTTAAGTGTTAGCCAGGCTTGATTCCTTCCTTGAAGCCGTGTCCTTTCTCCCTTGCTTAGGGGAAACGTCTCAGATCCAGTGTTCCTTGGTTGATGGAAGATATAAATGGAATGCAAACAGGAACAGGAATCTTGGTTCGAATGTATTAACTTATGTGCATAACCACTATCAATTAAAAACTTAAAATATTTCCCAGATGTTCTTATGTGATCATATTACAAGACAGCAATTTAAAATTGCCCCAAGGTCAACATCCTAAGCAAAAGCAACTAATCTAAGAAATACAGAGTAACATATACTAGAAACACATGCCACGTGAGGGCTGTGGAGAGGCCTGGAGCACACGCAGGCTGGTGGGTAATTAGAAGGAAAATTGCCTGCAGGGAACTTGAGGGCTATTAGGTTGCAGTTTATGTTCATTAAATTTAAACACCTGGTTTGACAGTCATGTGGTTTCCTAGGCCTTGATATTGGCTCCAAACAGCTCTTTCTGCATAATCTGGACCGTGTTTTTCTTACGGTCACCTGATCCATCAATTCCCTGTAAGCATCACTTGTTGTGCCCACTTATCGTTGCGGGGACCTAAAAGTGGGCCCTGAAACTCCAGGGTAAGGACTCTGGACAGGAGACTTGTAAAAAGATCCGTGGCTGCCAGGGGTTGGGGCTGGGGAGAATAAATAGGCAGAGCACAGAGGATTTTTAGGGCAGTGAAAACTCCTGTGTGATACAGTAATGATGGATGCATATCATTATACAGTTTTCCAAACCCATAAAATATATAGCACCAAGAGTGAATCCTATCTAAACTATGGACTTTGGGTGATTACTACATATCAATGTAGGTTCATCAGTGGTAAGAAATGTACCATTCTGGGTAGGGATGCTGACACTGGGAGAGGCTATGCATCTGGGGGGGTGTATATAGATGGGAAACATCTGTACTTTTCTCTCAGTTTTGCTGTGAAGCTTTAACTGCTCTAAAAACACTAAAGTCTTTTGTAAAATGTCCACGAACTCCTAGTGGTTTCAGTTTTGGCGTTGGAGGACCATGAAGCTGACATCTCCTTGAGCCACCCCAAGGCCTCAGGCACCATCCACTAAAAGGCCCTAATTTGGATGTTTAACCAGCCAGTTCTTGCCTTTCTCATAAATCTCCAGACAATCTTAATCCCCATCAGTGATCTATTTATTATTCACAATCTTCTCCCCTCCTTGTTCTGGCCCATGGCAACCTTTCTATCTTGGCTTATGTTACCCCAGCAACCTAAACATTAAACTTGCCATTTTGCTTACTTGGAATGTTCTCTGTCCAGTTCTCCGAGAGCTTCTTCTGCAATTATGTCTTCAGAAGGTTCTCTCTTAACACTAACCAAAGGATCCTTTCCCCACATCCCACCTCCAGCCACTCTATACCACGTTAAACTATTTTATTGTCTTTATAGCTTTTCTCTCTCTCAGACTTATTCTATTGTTTTCTTGCTTGTTTACTCTCTTCCCCTGTTTCCTTTTTTAAACATAAATTCTTCCAGAGTAAGGGTTTATGTCTGTGTTGTTTCTGCTACATCTTGATATCTAGAATAGTCCTTGGCATGCAGCATTTGTTGGCTGATTGGATAAGTAAATGGATAGATGAATGAATGACTTCAAGGATAAGTGTATATCCTGGAGTCCAAATGCCTGCCTTGTGAAGACTTTTCATTAAAAATATAGAATTATTAATAAATACAGTATAACATCATATTGAGTTTAAAAAATGCATTCCCTCGAGTTAGGTACTTTTATAGTTTGGATTGTAGCTTTGCAGACTTTTAATGCATGCTCAGTCATTATATCTATCTATATCTCTCCATCTATCTTCCTATCTACATAATACATATGCTGCTCTGTAATTTGCTCTTTGAAACAACATACTTTCAAATAAAAGTCATACATTCCATAAGAAAGTTGAGGATTACACAGACTGATAACATAGCCATGAGTCCTAAATTCAAGAATCTCTGAACCAACAAAATCTCCCGTGGACTAGGTACCATAGAAGAAATAGCATGTCGATAGGCCCAGCATGCCAGCCCCAGCAAGCATTGGCCTGGCCATTCTCCGAATAGGTGCCAGGCATGACACACTTGAAGCTTTGCACAACCTGTGTTTTCTCACAGTAGAACCTTCACACCAAGCATCTAAGTATGCCTGAAATGTAGCTGACCCAATGCAAATAAAACAAAAATAAAGAACGCTAAAACTAAATCTAGTCAGTTGAAAATAGCAACGATGTCATAACATGTAGTTTTAGTTCTCAGTGATGCCATTGCAAGTGTGAATTTGACATTGTGGTAATACTTATCAAAAATAAATAGAAGAAACTTGAGGACACTGTGCTAAGTTAAATAAGCCCAGTCACAAAAATTAATAATACTGTATGATGGCAGGTACCCAGAGTAGCCAAATACATAGAGACAGAAGGTAGAATGGTGGTTCCCTGGGGCTGAGGGAGGGAGGAATGGGGAGTTGCTGTTTCATGGGTTTGCAGTTTCAGTTTTGCAAGATTAAACAAGTTTTGGAGATTGTATGCCCCAAAATGTAAATGTATTTAACACTACTGAACTGTACACTTAACTATGGCTAAGATGGTAAATTTTATGTTATGTATGGTTTACCACAAAATGTTTCAATTAAAACAAAAAGAATAAGTGGAAGAGGAATAAATATTCTTCACATGTTATGATTCCTTGTATTTTCACTTTCCCATAATTAGAATTACCATTTACCCCAGTTTACGTAGGACAGTCCTGGCTCACTCTTGCCCTTGTGCAATTATTCACAGGTCTCCCTTTCATTCTTAAAAGTGTTGTGGGCGATAATTATTATGCTCCTCTTATCCAATATGCCTTTGGTAGCAGAGGACAGCCAGAGAACTTAAAACTAGAAAGCTAGCATCTCTATTCATTCATTTACTCCGTCATTCACTCACCTCAAAAGGACCTCTGTACCTTGTGCCTGTTATCACACTGGCCGCTACGTTTGTGTTCAGGTGACTGTCTTCCTAGATAGACTGTGGGTTCCTCAAGGACAGGACTTATATCTAATTCATCCAGCATCCCTAGATCCCAGCCCAATACCTGACATACATCAGGTTCCCAGCAGATGTTTGATGAATTGCAAGATGTCCTAGTTCCAGCTGAAAGACAGCCATGAAGAGGACTGGCCCTCGTTAGTGCTGAACGCCCCAAATAGTCTTTCTTCTGTGCCCACGGGGGTGGTCCTGCAGGGTCTCCTTGGCTGGGTAGACAAGGGGAGGGCAAGGGCGTCAGTGAAAGTTTCTCTCTCACATGTTGCCCACTTCCAAGTGCCTTGCTAGGGTCTTTATATTTCCTGATAATGCTTGTTAGCTTGCTTGCTTTCTCTCTTTCTTTCTTTTTGTAACAAACTAAGAAGCATCTCCATTATGCTTCATAATGGAGATGCTTCAAAATAAATGCTCCATAAAGCTTGCACATGTCTCTCTAATGTAAGTTATTTATTTATAAAGCCAAGCTTTGAAATTCTGCTGCAATGGCTCAGCAAGTTGGGCTAACTCTCTCAGCTCAGTGGCAGGCTTTGTAAAGCTGCTCTTGGTTTCTTCTTTCAAAGGCAGTGCTGTCCTCAAGCTGAGTTTCAGCCAGTCACCTCCTCAAATGCCACACGTTTGTCTCCAAGAGTGGGGTTGAGTTTCTCTCCTCGCTTGAGTTTTGTTTGGCTCTTCTCTGATCTCTAATGACCTGTGGTCCTTTAGGGACTCAGGAATGGCATCTCTATCTTCCAAGTTGCTGAGGATCTCTGATTGCAGGAGCTTCATGTGCTCCACTCCTACAGTTTCCTCCTCCTCTACCTCAGCACACTGGATTTGGGGGCCTAAGACCCTAGTGCAGTGGGAGGAGAGGTCTGGACAGGAGTGCTAAGTAAATGTTAATGAATCAGCAGGTTCAGACTGGAATGTTTTCATAAATTCAGCCCAACATCTGGATGGCATTTGGCTTAAGAACCACCAAGAGCTTCCCACTTATCTCTTGCTCAATCTTTCCCGAAATGCATCATTTTTATTAGTCTTTTCCAAACAACTTTGATTACATTATCCTCTCTAGCGTAATTGTTTGTTTTATTACTTTCTGTTCTTCTTTCATTATTTCCTCCCTTCTACAAATGGTCCTAACTTCTTAATATGGATCCTAGTTCATTAAATTACAACTTTCTGGGACAAATTTTTTCTTTCTTGGTGATTGTCAGATTCATTAGTGTCTTTTTTTTTTTTTTTTTCCACACACATGGATGTGTCTTATGTGTAATTGGCTGATGACTTAAAGATGAGATAATTAACCCCTGGTCTCAAGAGGGTTCTATTTAAGGAAGGAGATAAGACAGTACATGTTAAGGGTTAAATTAATATCACACTAGAACCAACTATAAGATTTCAGAGTAATGCTTATCAGTAATAGCTCGGAGGAGGAAGGGGGAACAAAGTCAGACCCTGCAGGGCAGGCTGGACCTGGAGTGGCTCAGAGGAGGGCCAGCAGGGACAACTTCATAAGCCCACCATGACCTGGGGAAAGACCATTCCCAAGGCAAGGAGACTGTGAGGTAAAAGGCCAGAGAAAGGAGCCAGGACCACAGTGCAGAGGAGCCTGGATGTGTTGACACCCTAGAGCATTGTCTGTGTGAAGTGACGCATCCTTGACTGTCTCAGCAGCAACACCATGAACAGAGGGAACTTAGAGATAGATGGTTTGATGGGGAGGCACTAGGAGTAGGGGGACTGGAGGAGGGAGGAACGGTGGGCAGTGACAGGATGAGAGAACTTTCCACCTCAGTTTCTGGCTGTGGGTGGGGCAGGGGGCATGAGCGTGATCCATTTGTGAAGCTCCTCCAAATCAGGCACAGAGAGACCCGTATAGCAAAGAACACCTTCTGGACAAAGCGATGAGTCCCACTCTAGATGGGAGATGGAGGTGAGGCCTTGCTGGAGCTGTGGGCCCAAAACAGGCCTCCTGGAGGTCTATGCTTGTCCTAGCACCTGCCACCTCCTTTCAGGGCCATCAGGCAGCAGCAGGTAATGTGATAATTGGGGCTCACGTGGGTGGCGGGGTTGGACTTCCTCCTCCCAGGTGTTTCCAAGCCTGGAATGACCCTAAGCAGGTGGGTATGGTCCCCTTGAAAGCAGATCCCAGGAGCAGTGTCCAAGGGTCACATCACTATGCTCAGCCTCCCCCCTTGTAAGGAAAACTTCTCACGTGCCAGCCCGGAGACACAGTGTCCTTTCTCCATGTTCCACAGCACTACAAGCCTGCGAACTCAGCACAGCCTTTTAAATGCAACATACGTAAAATTTTAAGTCCCGGAAGGGTCTTCAGATTCAGCATCTCCCCACCTGTAGCTGGGCAGGTGCACGTTACCTGCGGAAAGGACAGCGCCCTCTTGCGCTGAAGGGGGGATTTACCAGGCTCCGATCCCACGAGGAGGAAGAGGACCCTTGCCCGGGATGAGCCTTTAGGTCCAGCCCAGCCAGTGGCCCCACCCTTGCACAGCCGACCCCCAGCCCTCAAGCAGGCTGGGCCAAGGGCTCCCACCTCTGAGACTGGGTCCTTCTGGAAGCTTTCTAGTCCCAAGGAAATGATGGCTCTTCCAGGACGTAAATGCTCCGGAAACTCATCCACAGAGAAGGCACTTGCCTGAACCTCCCACAAACACATCTGGCCCCTAATTTCCTCATCAACAACCCCTGAGGTTTTCACACAGGTCAATGCCTCCTTCGGTATTCACTCCAGCCCACAGAGCTCATCTCCACCAAAATCAGAATTTCTCTCAAGCCAAACAAGGCATCTTGCCAGGAATTCACTCACTCATTCAATCATTCGTTCATTCATTCACTCACAAAGGACATATCCCATTGGCACTGAACACCACAGAGGGAACTAATATCCGAAATCATTAACTCATCTCCTTCCTTACTCTTCAAGCAGACCCCATGAGCCTTCAAGGATCCAACTGTCCCTTCCTTGGTTCCTCAGCAGATCCACTCCCACTGGGGACCACTCGTGTGGACCTTTGTCATAGGGATTCTCTCCAGGGCCCCATCTCTGCTTAGGAAGCACTATACTGTCATTGGGTCTTTTTAGCCTCCAAGACTATCTTTCAGATAAAATTGTCATGCCTTCTCCTAGTCAATGTCTGAGCTTTAAGATGTTTTTGAAGGCCTTCCTGGTTTGGGGAGCTAGAGAGTCATTAAAGATAAGTCAATATGTTCTACTGTTTGTATCATATAGGCTCCTCCTCATTACTACTGAGTTCCATTTGACTATTATAGTATTTACTTTGCCTTAGAAATTAAATCTGCCTGGTTGTCACGGCAAGTATTATTGGTAAGAGGACCCCAGCACCTATTGTAACTGTCAGCTCTTAGGGTCAGGAGGTGGCTTTGGTGGATCTGAACAAGGCAGCCTGTGCAGTCCAGAGAAAGCTCCAAGCCAGCAGGAGCATCTGGGTTGATCCTTGGAACTTGGTCTCCTGGAGACCTTCTCTGAAAACCCAGTCTTAAATAGTCCCTTCACCCAGACCACTTTTGATCATATCACCTTATTTCCTTCAGAGAAATTATCATGAAGTGAAATTATTTTATTTGCCCACTAGTTTGCCGTCTGTCTCTCCCAACTGCAAGGTGATCTACCCAAGTTCTCCTCTGAGTCTCCAGTGCAGCAATATAATAATGTGCCTGGGGTAGAAGGGGCTGGACACACACTTATAGAAATGAACTGATGTAACTTTACCCTCAGTATCTTCATCTGTCACTTAGGAACCAGGGTGTCATTCTCAAGGGACGCCTGCACACTTTGGAGACACGGCACTGTGAAATGGAAAGATAAACCCATACTACAGTCAGCCTCATGTGGATTCTAACATGGCTTCCTAGCACTGTGGGAATATTTCTCTTTTCAAAAAAATACTGAGTGAATAAAACTCCTGTTAGCTGAGGGTTCCAGGTACCAAGCCTTTCCCTTTTTGGTATAGTCTAGAAGTTAAAAATGTCTATCTGTTACCAGCTGTGCATTGGTCCAGTATCACTCTAACGTGACCCAGGCATACGCTGGCAGCCTGTGGAGCTGTGGACCACTAGAACAAGTGACACCATCCAGGCCCAATTCCAGCCCCGTCCTCCTGGGTGTGTGACACTGGGGACATTATCTAACCTCTCTAGGCCTGAGTCTCTCATCTGAAAATCTGGGGAATATTAGTGCCTGCCTCAGAAGATTATTTAAATGACTGAATAAGATAATCCATGCAAAGTGCCTAACATGCAATGAGTGCTCAGTAAGTACCAGTTCTTCCTCTTCTACCTCTCCTTCCCCTTTATCTCTGCCTTCTTCTCCTCTTTCTTCTTTCTTCTTTTTCTCCTTCTTCCTCTCCTCCTCCCCCCTCCTTTTTCTTCTTCTTCTTCTTCTATCCTTCTATTCCTCCTCCTTCTTAGTGAGAGTCTAAATAATAAACATACATCCTCTTACAATTAAGACTTTTTTATTGGCCATAGGAAAGCCACAGTGTATGAGCCAAGAAGTAGTGGGCACAGGATATGGGATCATTTTTTATATTAACCCATCCCTTTGAGCCACCTAATGCCCAAGATGTTCTTAGGCCAGGCTTCAGGTTTTACACCCTTCCTAAAGTGTGGGCACCAGAACTAAAGCATCTAGGTGTGTCTACCCAGAGCAGAAAAGACAACACCATCACCCACCTGCCCAGAACCTACACTAGGTTTCCTGTAGAGTAGCCCCAAATAGCATGCGTTGGGGAGTCACAAGTTCACTGGTTGACTCATACTGAGAATTCTGAAAATCTATGCAATAATATGAATTATCCCAAAATACTGAGCAGAGATCACAGCTACAGAGGTCGAGTTGTGCTAGCAAACCACCTACATGACAAGGGGAAGGTCTAAAGCAGTTCCTACGGCAAATATTTGCCTGATTTGCACTGTCACCTCAAATCTTGCTTGATTTATCTGGAGATCTCGAAGCCTTTCAAGTTCCCATTTGACGAGCGCCTGGAGGCCCAGGCAGGCGACCACACAGCTTGGCAGGTGTTAGGAATCTGGGCTGAGACACATTAGTTAGAGTGTCCGAGTGGACTCCCCAGAGCCAGGGTCTGGAAGAGAAGCAGGCAAACCGCCTTTGAGACTCCATCCTTCTCTGCCCAGTCCTTGATGAGCAGCCCGTCATCACCCACTGCGCCACACCGTGGTTGCCTTCTCCACATGAAGGTCATGTCATTGACCACCTGTAGGACAGCAGGGCCCAGAATCATTTTGCTGGTAAGTGGGTGCAGTTTTCTGAGTCAGCATCATCACAATCTTTTGCAATATTTCTGGGACAAGGATGTAGCCTTGACCGCATTTGCCATGTGTTTTAAGTCCTGGTACTTATTAACTCCAAACCTGAGTGTTACCTCTCTATGATAGGAGAGGCTTCCCACAGCCTGTGGAATAACTAAATCTCCTGAGAAGCACCATGGTTTTGTCTGGTGGAGGTGAGACCTCATGGTAGTTTACCTCTTCAGAGAGTAGTCTTTCTAAGGAATATGGGGAATATGAAGAGAAGGAGGGAAGGGAAGCAAGTAGCAACTTGACCTTGACCGATGTAAAGCTCAGTTTCCTTGTTTATAATTTGGGGATAATAACACAGATGTGATACAAAGGATTCTAAAGGTTGAAATAGCTGATCTCTCTATGCAGCACCCAGCCTGTGGTGGATAACCCTAGCCCTGCCCCCTAAAATTGTCCTCTATTCTGAGCTCACCAGCCCAGTAGACCCCAGGTCTAGCAGTGGGGATAAGAACAGTGAGTTACACTTAAGGGGCAAGAGCGAAGAGGGAACAGGTGTCAGGATGAACACTCCCTAGCAATGGGCCTGAGGGTGGTAAGGGTCAGACCTGGAGCTGGGGTGGCAGGGCCCGGTCCTTCTTTGACAGCAGGTGTTGGACATGACAAAGCAGAGTCAAAGCCAACTGAAATCAGACCAAACATAGACCAGCACCAAACCTGGACCCTGGAAGAAGAGCTGCTCCTATCCTGGCCCTGTGACATTTGCACACATGAGGTCCCTTCTCAACGCAGGGACTCGGGGGTCTCAAGACTCTGCCCACTAACAAGGATGAGTAAGGCCTCCACAGGAATAAGAACACTGGGCTAAGCCTCCTGAAGCCACAGTTACAGTTTTGAATTAATTTTCTTTTCTTTCTTTCTTCCTCCCTCCCTCCCATACTTCCTTCCTTCCTTTCTTTCTCTTTAAATCAGTTTAAATCTGTGTAGGGGTAACCATCATGGAAGTCAAATAAATCATCACTGGATAATACTTCTCATTAAATCCTTTGCACTTAGTTCTGTGTTTTTATGTCTCTTTATGACATTGTTTAGAAAAATGAGACTGAGGCCGTTAGGCTGTCAAATTCAATTTGGTTCAGTTTGTAATGTGCTCACAAGTCTTTTGAACTTCAGTATTTTCTAATTTCAATCAGAACTTGCCAAGAAACAAATGAAGTCTGGGCATTTGTGTCTGATGTGATGAAAATGCTGTGATTGGCATATAATCCTATTTATTGTCCTTTCTTTCCTCTTTAATCAATGCTCACTCTCAGATGAACCCCAGCCAGGTATGATAGTGAAGTATTTTAGACACTTACGATTTTAGATGTGTTGTGTTTACGCTGAAAATGTCCTAATCATTTAGACTTACTTCCCCTCCTAGTGCATGTTCTGTATTATCACTCATAAATAAATCAGAGTAGACAAGGAAATAGAACTAGGCACTGTACGAACACTTAGGTATTAAACCCTTTGAATTTTCACAACAATGAAGTAAGTACTTTTATTTTACCAATTTTACAGATGATAAAACAGACAACGAAGTTAAGTAACTTGTCCAAGTTCACAAGTTGTAAATGACTGAAACAAACCCCAAGGCCAGAGTCAAGTTCCAGATCCTGAACACTTAAACCATTACAGATTAGGGAAAATTCTAGCTGCTATTTCTTCAAATGATTTTTCTGTGCCTTTCTCTCTCTTCTCCTTCTGGGACCCCTATAATGCAAATGTTATCACGCTTGATGTTGTCCCAAAGGTTCCTCAAGCTATCTCCACTTCTAAAAATTCTTTCATTTTGCTGCTGTCTGGCTGAGTTCCATTGTTTTGTCTTCCAGCTCACTGATTAATTCTTCTACCTCATCCAGTCTGCTTTTGAACCCCTCTAGTGATTTTACAGTTCAGTTATAACTTGTCTCTTTGTTGATGTTCTCACTGTGTTTATTCATTCTTCTCCTGAGTTCAGTGAGTATCTTTATGACCATTACCTTGAACTCTTTATCAGGTAGATTCTTATCTCTGTTTTATTTGGCTCTTTTTTTTTGAAGTTTTGTTATAGCTATTGGAACATAATTCTGTTTCTCACTTTGCCGAATTCTCTGTATTGTTTTTGTTATGTGTTAGGTAAATCAGCTATCTCTTCCATCCTGAAGGTGTGACCATATTTAGGACATGTCCTGTGCAGCTCAAGGCAACATCCCACATGGCCACCAGAGCCAGGTGCTCAAGGGATGACCCCTATGTGGGCTCTGCGGACTCCCCTGTTGTGACAGGGCTGTGGCTGTTACTGCAGCATACGAGTGAGGGGGGCTGGTCCCTGGACTGGCTTCAGGGCCCACCCACAACTGCTGTTCATGCTTGTGGGCAAGGCTATCGCTCAGCCAGTTGTGAGGCCCAACCAAGGTGCAGGGATAGGCAGGGCTCTCAGCAGTGCATACCCTCTGACACTAATAGGTTAGAAGGGAATTTCAAAAATGGCAACTGCCAACACTGGCATTAGCAAGGGAATAGCGCCAACCAGTGTCTCAGTCCCCAGGGAGCATCCCAAGTGGTTCCTGCCTCCATGACAGTTGCTTCAAGATTAGTAAGTGGGTTCCCTTCACCTATGGTCCATGCCCTTTTTTTTTCCTTTTTTTAAACATCTTTATTGGATTATAATTGCTTTACAATGGTGTGTTAGTTGCTGCTGTATAACAAAGTCAATCAGCTATACGTGTACATATAGCCTCATATCTCCTTCCGCTTGCGTCTCCCTCCCACGCTGCCTATCCCACCCCTCTAGGTGGTCACAAAGTATTGAGCTGATCTCCCTGTGCTATGCAGCTGCTTCCCATTAGCTATCTATTTTACGTTTGATAGTGTATATATGTCCATGCCACTCTCTCACTTCGTCCCAGCTGACCCTTCCCCCTCCCCATGTCCTCAAGTCCATCCTCTACACCTGCATCTTTATTCCTGTCCTGCCCCTAGGTTCTTCAGAACCTTTTTTTCTTTTTTTTTTACATTCCATATATATGTGTTAGCATACGGTATTTGTTTTTCTCTTTCTGACTTACTTCACTCTGTATGACATTCTCTAAGTCCATCCACCTCACTACAAATAATTCAATTTCATTTCTTTATATGGCTGAGAAATATTCCATTGCATATATGGGTCACATCTGCTTTATCCATTCATCCAATGATGGGCACTTAGGTTGCTTCCATGTCCTGGCTACTGAAAATAGAGCTGTAATGAACACTGTGGTAAATGACTCTTTGAATTATGGTTTTCTCAGGGTATATGCCCAGTGGTGGGATTGCTGGGTGGTAGTTCTATTTTTAGTTTTCTAAGGAACCTCCATACTGTTCTCCATAGTGGCTGGATCAATTTACGTTCCCACCAACAGTGCAAGAGGGTTCCCTTTTCTCCACACCCTCTCCAGCATTTACTGCTTGTAGATTTTTTTTGATCATGGCCATTCTGACAGGTGTGAGGTGATATCTCACTGTAGTTTCGATTTGCATTTCTCTAATGATTAATGATGTTGAGCATCCTTTCATGTGTTTGTTGGCAATCTGTATACCTTCTTTGGAGAAATGTCTATTTAGGTCTTCTGCCCATTTATGGATTCGGTTGTTTATTTTTCAAATATTGACCTGCATGAGCTGCTTGTATATTTTGAAGATTAATCCTTTGTCATTGCTTCATTTGCAAGTATTTTCTCCCATTCTGAGGGTTGCCTTTAGGTCTTGTTTATGGTTTCCTTTGCTGTGCAAAAGCTTTTAAGTTTCATTAGGTCCTATTTGTTTATTTTTGTTTATATTTCCATATCTCTAGGAGGTGAGTCAAAAAGGATCTTGCTGTGATTTATGTCACAGTGTTCTGCCTAAGTTATGCTCTAAGAGTTTTATAGTGTCTGGCCTTACATTTAGGTCTTTAATCCACTTTGAGTTTACTTTTGTGTATGGTGTTAGGGAGTGTTCTAGTTTCATTCTTTTACATGTAGCTGTCCAGTTTTCCCAGCACTGCTTATTGAAGACGCTGTATTTTCTCCACTGTATATTCTTGCCTCCTTGTAATGATGCTGTTCATCATTGTTTGTTTGGTCTTTAGTTTTTCTAGGCCCTTGTTAAACGTTTCTTGTATTTTCTCCATTCTATTTCCAAGATTTTGGATCATCTTTACTGTCATTACTCTGAATTCTTTTTCAGGTAGACTGCCTATTTCCTCTTCATTTGTTTGGTCTGATGGGTTTTTACCTTGCTGCTTCCTCTGCTGTGTGTTTCTCTGTCTTCTCATTTTGCTTCACTTACTGTGTTTGGGGTCACCTTTTCTCAGCCTGCAGGTTCGTAGTTCCCGTCGTTTTTGTTGTCTGCCCCCAGTGGCTAAAGTTGGTTCAGTGGGTTGTTTAGGCTTCCTGGTGGAGGGGACTGGTGCCTGTGTTGTGGTGGATGAGGCTGGATCTTGTCTTTCTCGTGGGCAGGACCACGTCTGGTGGTGTGTTTTGGGGTGTCTGTGAACTTATTTTGATTTTAGGCAGCCTCTCTACTAATGGGTGGGGTTGTATTCCTGTCTTGCTAGTTGTTTGGTATGGGGTGTCCAGCATTGTTGCCTGCTGACCGTTGAGTGGAGCTGGGTCTTAGTGTTGAGTTGGAGATTGCTGGGAGAGCTTTTGCTGTTTGATATTACATGGGGCCTGGTGGTCTCTGGTGGTCCAATGTCCTGAACTCAGTTCTCTCACTTAACATGGTCCAATGTCCTGAACTCAGTTATCTCACTTAACAGGCTCAGGCCTGACACCTGGCTGGAGCACCAAGACCCTGTCAGCCACATCTCTAGAAGAAAAGGGATTTAAAAAAAAAAAAGAAGGAAAGAAAATATAAATAAATAAAATAAAGTTATTAGAATAAAAAAATTATTAGAAAAAATAAAAAAGAAAGAAAGAAGAGAGTAACCAAACCAATAAAGAAATCCACCAATGATAACAAGCGCTAAAACCTATACTAAAAAAAAAAGACAGAACACTAGGACAAATGGTAAAAGCAAAGCTATACAGACAAAATCACACAAAGAAGCATACACATACACACTCACAAAAATAGAAAAAGGAAAAATTAATATTTTAAAAAAAGGAAGAGAGCAACCAAATCAATAAACAAATCTACCAATGATAATAAGCTCTATATACTAAACTAAGATAAACATAAAACCAGAAATAAATTAGATGCAGAAAGCAAACCCCATTCTGCAGTTGCTCCCAAAGTCCACCACCTCAATTTTGGGATGATTCGTTGTCTATTTAGGTATTCCACAGATGCAGGGTACATTAAGGTGATTGTGGAGATTTAATCCACTGTTCCTGAGGCTTCTGGGAGAGATTTCCCTTTCTCTTCTTTGTTCACACAGCTCCTGGGGTTCAGCTTTGGATTTTGGCCCTGCTTCTGCATGTAGGTTGCCTGAGGGCATCTGTTCTTCACTCAGACAGGATGGGGTTAAAGTAGCAGCTGATTGGGGGCTCTGGCTCACTCAGGCCGGGGGTAGAGAGGGGTATGGAATGCAGGGCGAGCCTGTGGTGGCAGAGGTTGACATGACGTTGCAGCAGCCTGAGGCACGCCATGTGTTCCCCCAGGGAAGTTGTCCCTGGATCACGGGACCGTGGCAGTGGCGGGCTGCACAGGCTCCTGGGAGGGGAGGTGTGGATAGTGATCTGTGCTTGCACACAGGCTTCTTGGTGGCTGCAGCAGCAGCCTTAGTGTCTCATGCCCGTCTCTGGGGTCCCTGCTGATAGCCACGGCTCACGCCCGTCTCTGGAGCTCCTTGAAGCAGCGCTCTTAATCCCCTCTCCTCATGCACCCCGAAACAATTGTCTCTTGCCTCTTAGGCAGGTCCAGACTTTCTCCCGGACTCCCTTCTGGCTAGCTGTGAACCACTAGCCCCCTTCAGACTGTGTTCACGCAGCCAACCCCAGTCCTCTCCCTGGGATCTAATTAGCTCCGAAGCCTGAGCCTCAGCTCCCAGCCCCCACCTGCCCTTGGGTGACAAGCCTCTCAGGCTGGTGAGTGCTGGTCAGCACCGTTCCTCTGTGAGGGAATCCCTCTGCTTTGCCCTCTGCACCCATTGTTGGGCTCTCCTCTGTGGCTCCAAAGCTCCCCTCCTCCCCGCTCACCACTCGTCTCTGCCTGTGAAGGGGCTTCCTAGTGTGTGGAAACTTTTCCTCCTTCACAGCTCCCTCCCAGAGGTGCAGGTCTCGTCCCTATTCTTTTGTCTCCGTTTTTTCTTTTTTCTTTTGCCCTATCCAGGTACACGGGGTACGTGTCTTCTTGCCTTTCGGGAAGTCTGAGGTCTTCTGGCAGTGTTCAGTAGGTGTTCTGTAGGAGTTGCTCCACTTGTAGATGTATTTCTGATGTATTTGTGGGGAGGAAGGTGATCTCCACATCTTACTCCTCTGCCATCTTGAAGGTCCTCCCTGGTCCATGCTCTTTCTAATCTGGTGTTTTTGCATTGGTTTTCAGGTTGAAGGAATCTGTATGTGGACCCTTTAAGAGTGGCCATGGGTGGTGATTTATTTTTCCTCTGGTTTCTTTCAAGATTTTTTTCTTTACCTTTGATTTTCTGTAGTTTGAAAATGATATGCCTAGGTGGAGTTTTTGTTTGTTTGTTTGTTTTTAGTGTTTATCTTGCTTGGTGTTCTATGAGATTCCTAGAGCTGTAGTTTGGTGTCTGAAATTAATCTGGGGAAATCTCATTCATTATTGTTTCCAACATGTCCTCTATTTTTTTCTGTCTTCTCCTCTGATATTCCCATTACACATATGTTATACTTTTTGCAGTTGTTCCACAATCCTTGGATATTCCATTCTGTTTTATTTTAGTCTTTGTTCTTTTTGCTTTTGGGTTTTGAAGGGTTCTGTTGATATACCCTCTAGCACAGAGATTCTTTCCTCAGCCATGTCCAGTCTACTAATAAACCTGTCAAAGGCATTCTTCATTTGGGTTACAGTGATTTTCATCTCTAGCATTTCATTTTGGTTTTCTTAGGATTTCCTCCTGTCTGCTTACATTTAGTCATGCTTGCTGTCTAATGGTCCATTAGAGTGTTAGCATATTAATCATGGTTGTTTTAAATTTCCGATCTGATAATTCCAATGTCTCTGCCACGTCTGGTTCTAATGCTGGGGAAGTGGAGGCTTTCTGTAATCCTATAATTAGGTCTTTGTGTTTTAGTGAGCCTGCACCTCTGTGAACTTCCCAAGGGTTTCTCAGTTTTACATCTTGGTTGGGACAGGATGGCTGGAGTGGGCTGGAGTTGGGTATTTACCTTCCCCAGGTTAGTTAGTTCTTGATAATACCCCAGCAGGTTAAGCTCTGGTTAACTAGTTTCCCCTGAGGTGAGGCTTTGTTAAGAAGAACAAACTGCTCTGGTGTATTCCAAAACTGGTTCCCTTTCCCTTTCTTCTGCCAGAAGCATGAGCAGATTGTTCTCTGATATTTACTGTGGGAACCTGGTCAAGCTCCTGGAGGTTGTGGGGGCCTTTCTATGTCTGGGTCCTCCTGGAGTTTTTAGCTCTCAGATTTGTCTGCACTGAGCCTCTAGCAATTCATCAATTACAGTTCACATTTTCCTACCCCACCACTGGTTCCCAAGGCTGTTTCCTTGTGTGAGTCTCTGCTTTGGTAAGCTGTGACTCTGTATTCGCCTGTCTGTCTCTTCAATCCTAGGAGCAGTGGTTTGCCCTGTGTCCTTCCCTCTTTTATGGATCAAGAAGAGTTGTTGATTTTTCAGTCTATTCAGCCTTTTTCCCCCTCTGTTATTGATTTTGGCAACTACTTTGAGGGAAAACCACCAACTGTTGAGCTTATTTTATGTGGTTTACTTCTCTCAGGCATTCTTGCCACTTAATTCCTAGCTACGTTGGTATCTCGTCAATGCTTTCAATAGCTGTTTATTTTGCATTTTATCTGGATTAAAAAATTTTTCTTGGCAGAAGTGTTGGTCTACTTCAAGCTACTCTATTTTTGTCATACTTAGAAACCCCTTTAAATTTTTATTTTATGAGAGATAGAGTAACATACAGCCACAACTCTAGAAATAGGAAGATCTGTGATCCATTTTTGGCTCCGTCACTCACTAATGTTGAGAACTTGAACCTGTTTCTTAACCTCTTAGTGAACAAATTTACAAAGTCATATGGTTGTTGGAGCAGACATTTTAATGGAGAAAACATAATAAGAATAAATAAATATATTACAAAACATGATTAATGGTATTAATAAATTATAATTATATATCCTTGCCATATAGATATTGTTTAATGATATGGGAATGGATAGCATATTTTATGGAAACAGGACAAAGAAGAGAAGATATTCTAAAACAAAGCTCTAAGTAATTATATCAATATTTTAAAATTGGGTACAGAAAGAAAGTTGAGAATAAATAGTAGGTGAAAAATTGTGGGAATGTGGCATCACAGTAGATGGGAAAGGAGAATGTTGCCAGAACAAAGAGGTAGATAGCTCTATCAAATGCTGCTATGATATGAAGTAAGAAGAGGACAAAATATCGACCACTGAATTTGACATGTGAAAATTGTTGGAAACTTTGACAAGAGCTATTTCAGTAGATTTTTGTGGACAAAACCAGAAAGAGATGAGTTGAAAAATGAATCAGAGATTTAAACAAGGGAGACAGCCTGCTTAGACAACTTTGTCAAGAAGTTTAGCCTTGAAGAGAGGGCAGGAAGTGGAGTTACGCTTGCAAAATCTCAGTAGAGTGCTTCTCAATATCTACCCCTCTCCACCTCATAAACTGAAGAGCTCCCAACCTCAGTACTGATTTTGTCTTTCCCTCATCTTTTTCAATGAGCCCTTCCTTTTGTTGCCCATTCATATGGCTACGCTTTCTCCTTTCTTTTGCTTGGTGGTAAAACCAATATTATCTTGGGTTAGCCTTTTGTTTTTAACTGAGGGTGAGTTCTTTTTCATATTTTTAAATACTATTTCAGATTATGGTTACTTTATATAAATTAGTTGGTAGTTAATATCTTGTATTTATTTAAACTTTTCAAAATAGCAGAATCATTTGTCCTAAAACAGTAATTGTTACATTGCAGAGTTCCTATAGCAGATTTAAAAGATAGATTGCAGGCAAAGCAGTAGGGTAGAGTACAAAATCCACAGGATTCTGAGCCAGAAAATCCTGAGTTCAAGTCCAACTTCTGTGTGTCAGCTGGGACAATTTATTAATCTTAATTTTATAGATTTCCTATATGGAGAGATTTATATAGATTTATCTACATAGAGAGACTATATATAAACTATATATATATTTATATATAAAACCTATCATTTAAGTATATCTTTAATTATGTATCTATATCCTATATGTATGTGCACACCTATGTGTATATCTATATCTATTTATATCTCTCTTTAGAGATCTATTGAGATGCCTCAATGAGATATTCAAATACTGGCCATACAACAAACAGTAGTTCCTCTTTTCTTTTTCCTCAGCTCTCCATCCCATTAGCTAACCAGCAATACCGCTTTTAAAAAAATATATCCTTCTTTCTTCCTTTTCCAAGTTTCTCTTGTTATTTATTGACAGTATCCCTTGCTATTGGCCACTCATCTTTCCCATCTCCCAGGCATCATTCATTCCAGTGCAGTCAATTCAAAAAATTTATTTTGCAACATCCTGGGTCACACACTAGACTATTTTTTTTTTTTGCGGTACGCGGGCTTCTCACTGTTGTGGCCTCTCCTGTTGCGGAGCACAGGCTCCGGACACACAGGCTCAGCGGCCATGGCTCACGGGCCCAGCCGCTCCGCGGCATGTGGGATCTTCCC
Organism: Neophocaena asiaeorientalis asiaeorientalis; assembly: GCF_003031525.2. Lineage (NCBI taxonomy): Eukaryota > Metazoa > Chordata > Mammalia > Artiodactyla > Phocoenidae > Neophocaena > Neophocaena asiaeorientalis. The sequence continues at coordinate 2,828,898 of NW_020172627.1, forward strand.
GGACCGGGGCACGAACCCGTGTCCCCTGCATCGGCAGGCGGACTCTCAACCACTGCGCCACCAGGGAAGCCCACTAGACTATTTTTGACACTCATTATCTCCTTTCATTTCATAGGCTATTTACTCAGGCTGCAGTTCCGAAAACTGTTACTTTCTCTATCACTACTGCTAAAATTATGTCAAGAGCCATTTAATAGAACCAGCCTTCCCTTTCCACAGTCACCCAATTCTTACTTCTCTTCCCTGATTTCCATCCAACCTCTGCCAAATCACTCTGTATTTTCATATTATTGTCTGAATCCCTCACTGCTCGCTCTGCATGTTTTTAGATCTAAAATATTCTGCCTTCTCTCAAGTCCTGTCCTAAGGGCTGGCTACATAATTTGTAGGGCCCAGGGAAAAATGAAAATGGGAGTCCCTTGTTCAGAAAACAGGAAAAGGAATACAGTTAAAAACGAAAAACTATAAGGTTTTCCTTTAAAAATATTTTATTACTCAGAGAATGTAATGGGGCAATAGTGACATTATTTACTCTCAAAATGACATGACATAACATAGCTTAAAAGGAACAGGGAAGCCTCCAGGCACTGTCTCCATGCTCTCCTGAAACCATGGCCACTCTAGCCAGCTCTGTTGCTTTTGCTGCAACCACCACTGCCACCACTGCCAGTCTAGGCCCAGGTCCCCAGAAATAACAACCCCCTTAGGGCCCTGCAGTGTCCCACACTGCTCCAGGTAGTGCCGGGCAGCCAAGCTGATGGCTGGGCGTGCAAGGTGTCCTCTGCCCACAGTGCACACTGGCTTGGCAGGTGCGTGCGCACGTGGGCCCGCCCAGCGCAGGCTCTTCTACTCAGGCGCGTGCTCCAGTGTCACGTCAGACTTCATTTACAAAACGCAAGTCCAAAGATGAAATTATTAAGGATTTCAAGATGGCCACAGAAGAACATTAAACCAAGTGTGGGACCCTTCTGAGAAGCAGGCTCAGGTGATGGTACTGCTTGCATGCCCATGAAGCTAGTCCTGCCTGGGGTGTCTGTCCCTCTGCTCTGGGCTCCCATGAGAGCAGGGGGAAGCTAGCCGTGCTGTGTCTAGGATGGACAGGGTCTCAACTAGTATATCTTACTTTCTTTCTGACCTCCAAATTACAGTTAAGAGAGGCTCAGGACCTAAGTATTCAAAGTTTACGCCAGCATTGACTCTTTTTAGCAATGTGAACTGCCAACATTGTTTATCTTATATTGTCAACAATATTAATTTGAGAGAAAAAGTTACTTTAGTAACTTATATAGTTACTGATTTTAAGAATAGATTTTTTTTAACACTTAAGAAGTTCCCAAGCGATATTTACTAGTAAAGTTATATATTTTTCTAAATGACCCTGGTTATGTGTTTCTTTTTTTTAATTGAGATACAGTTGATGTACATTAGTGGTCCCCAACCTTTTTGGCACCAGGGACTGGTTTAATGGAAGACAATTTTTCCACAGACAGGGGGGTGGGGGTGGGGGGGTGAGGATGGTTCAGGCAGTAATGTGAGCGATGGGGAGTAATGGGGAGCGGCAGATGAAGCTTTGCTCGTTTGCCCGCCACTCACCTCCTGCTGTGTGGCCCAGTTCCTAACAGGCTGTGGACCAGTCCTCAGCCTGGGGGTTGGGGAACCCTGATATACAATATTATATAACTTTCAGGTGTACAACATAATGATTCACAATTTTTAAAGGCTATAGTCCATTTATAGTTATTATGATATATTGGCTATATTCCCTGTGTTGTACTATATATCCTTGTAGCTTATTTATTTTATACATAGTAGATTGCCCCTCCCCCCTTCCCTCTCTGTACTGGTAACCACTAGTTTGTTCTCCATATCTGTGAGTCTGTTTCCTTTTTGTTATATTCACTAGTATGTTTTATTTTTTAGATTCCACATATATGTGACATCACACATTATTTGTCTTTCTCTGTCTGACATATTTCACTTAACATAATACCTTCCAAATCCATCCATGTTGTTGCAAATGGCAAAATTTCAATTGCTGAATAGTATTCCATTGTGTGTGTGTGCTTGTGTATGTATGTGTGTGTGTGTGTGTGTGTATCTATATATCTATATATATCTATATATCACCTCTTTTATCCATTCATCCATCAGTGGACACTTAGGTTGGTTCCATATTTGGCAATTGTAACCAATGCTGCTGTGAATATAGGGGTGCATTACCTTTTCAAGTTAGTATTTTCATTTCTTTTTTTTTTTGGATAAATACCCAGGAGTGTAATTGCTGGGTCTTATGGTAGTTCTATTTTTAGTTTTTTGAGAAATCTCCATACTGTTCTCCATAGTGGCTGTACCAATTTACATTCCCGCCAACAGTGTATGAGGGTTCCCTTTTCTGCACATCCTCATCATTTGTTGTTTGAACTTCAGAGTACCTTCTGCACACACACAATTTTTCCAATATCAGCATCGGATTGTTTCTAGCCTTGGATACTTCATGCCCTCAGATGTTTTTCCCTTTTGCCTCTCAAAGTAACCAGCACTTCGGAGCTTAAACTCAGGGACAGAGGTGAAAACTGAAAAGGAGGCTCATCAATTGGCCAAGGCCCATTGGAGTGTTTCTCTGAAGTATCAGCCTCCAGCAAGACAAAGGCTACTGATGATGACTGTGCTCTTTCTGGTCCCCCTGGCCTGTATCCTATAGGCAGTCCACCCAGCTAGGGGTTTCTAAAGAGAAGTGGTGGAATCTCCCAAGGTTCTGTGTTTGGGCTTTGGGGGCCACCTTGTCACTGTAAATATCCAGGACTTGGTGTGTTCTCTGCAGTCCCTGTCTGACTGACTATATGCCAAATCCTCTCCCCTGTGAGTAATCAGCTGAGAGATCTGGTTCTGCTTGAAATGAAGATTCCTTGGGCTAATAATCACGTACAGCAGCCTCTAGATCCCAGTAGGAATGGCAGTTCCTTCTCACCCTGCCAGGTGGAAAGCAGGAGAATTCATTTTGCAAAAGCCTTCATTGAAGAGTGTGAAGAAAAGAAGATGTGCTTTGGAGTCACACTAACTCAGGAGCCACCACTTATTCATTATGACTTTGGCCAAAACTTTCAACTTCTTTAAGCCATGTGTTGTTTTTTTTTTATCATTTGTAAGATGTGAATAATAATATTTTCCTTTTGGCATCCTATAAAGGTTAAGTTTAATGCATGTAGGAATTCCTAGCAGAGAGGCTGGCACATGGATGAAAATTGATAAATAGTAGCTACTATTTTTTATGCAAAGAAATAAACAAGTGATCATAAAGAATGTTAAGAATCACAGTAACCCTCAGAATGGGAGAAACTATTTGCAAATGAAGCAACTGACAAAGGATTAATTTACAAGCAGCTCAGGCAGCTCAATAACAAAAAAACAAACAACCCAATCCAAAAATGGGCAGAAGACCTAAATAGACATTTCTCCAAAGAAGATATACAGACTGCCAACAAACACATGAAAGAATGCTCAACATCATTAATCATTAGAGAAATGCAAATCAAAACTACAATGAGATATCATCTCACACCAGTCAGAATGGCCATCATCAAAAAATCTAGAAACAATAAATGCTGGAGAGGGTGGGGAGAAAAGGGAACACTCTTGCCCTGCTGGTGGGAATGTGAACTGGTACAGCCACTATGGAGAACAGTATGGAGGTTCCTTAAAAAACTACACATAGAACTACCATATGACCCAGCAATCCCACTACTGGGCATATACCCTGAGAAAACCATAATTCAAAAAGAGTCATGTACCAAAATGTTCATTGCAGCTCTATTTACAATAGCCCGGAGATGGAAACAACCTAAGTGCCCATCATTGGATGAATGGATAAAGAAGATGTGGCACATATATACAATGGAATATTACTCAGCCATAAAAAGAAACGAAATTGAGCTATTTGTAATGAGGTGGATAGACCTAGAGTCTGTCATACAGAGTGAAGTAAGTCAGAAAGAGAAAAACAAATACCGTATGCTAACACATATATATGGAATTTAGGGGGAAAAATGTCATGAAGAACCTAGGGGTAAGACAGGAATAAAGACACAGACCTGCTAGAGAACAGACTTGAGGATATGGGGAGGGGGAAGGGTGAGCTGTGACAAAACGAGAGAGAGGCATGGACATATATACACTACCAAACGTAAGGTAGATAGCTAGTGGGAAGCAGCCGCATAGCACAGGGAGATCAGCTCGGTGCTTTGTGACCGCCTGGAGGGGTGGGATAGGGAGGGTGGGAGGGAGGGAGACGCAAGAGGGAAGAGATATGGGAACATATGTATATGTATAACTGATTCACTTTGTTATAAAGCAGAAACTAACACACCATTGTAAAGCAATTATACGCCAATAAAGATGTTAAAAAAAAAAAGAATCACACTGTCTAATTTTCATACTTCATTTTTTTCCCTCACACAAGGACACTGAGTCCTATAATCTCTATACATTCTAATTACTAAAGAAGTTTTGTTTGTTTTCTTCTTATTGTAGGAATTGAATGCTTTTTTTTCCTTAGAGAGCTCCAACCTGGTAGCCTAAATCACGTTTGTTCCTCATTTCAGGCATAACGGGGTAGACCTGCTGAGGCCATTTTGTATATTTCCATTTCAAGAGGATGGAGAGTAGGAATGTGGTAACTTGGAGCAAGTATGATGGTCCAGTGTGGCCTGGAGAGGTGGTTCTGAGTACAGTATGGTGGATTTTCTCTAGATTGGCCTGTACTACATGAACTAAAGAGACAGGAGTTCAAAAAATAAGGAGACCTATTTCACTAAAAACCATGTGAGAACTGGAGATTGAGGAGGAACCCTCCTTGGAGTCCAGTACAATAGTGTTGCATGAGTAGTGGTCAGAAGTACTTTTGCCAAATCAGTTGTTGGGGCATGCTGAAATGTCAGAGAAAAGTGTGAAAGAGTTTGAAATGGAAACTAGAAAGGATTATTCATTGCCCTGTCCACTGAACCCTCTGGTTTACCTCTACCTTTCACTGCCTTTTAGCTGTTTTACAATTGTGAAAAACTGATAATAATGCAAACGATGCTTGTCTGTAGAAATACAAATTAACTGTGCTCAGTGGAATGCAATTATCGCCCTATGGATATTCCTGTTTTGCATCCAAGTTAATTTTAACATCTCTTGTCTTCCTATGAATGAGTGGTACTTTAAATTCACCTTTGAACCAGTTGAAAGAAACATCTTACACATACTCATTGCATTATTATTATTCCAACATTATTATATTATTAATACGTAAAAATATAATACTCGACAAGTGTTCTTTTAATAAATATCTGTATGAGAGACTTGGTTATAGCCTCTTTAAAATAATATTTTAATAGTTTGGGACATCCTTCACTGAGATGCCCAGTGGACTCACCTGACAGAGGCAGGTACAATGCCTTTGGGTTGCCCCTGGTTTGAATCCTGTTCCCATTCAGTGGCCACAGAGTGTCCTCAATGCTACTTGGAGGCATGTAAGGATTTCTTGCCCAAGCGTGAAAACAGAAGGTCTCCCTTCCCCTCCCAGCTCTGCTAAGAGTTTCCTCTGCCCTTCCTGTCCTCTGGCATCCTACTTGTCGGGGGAGCAAGAGAAGAGAAAAAATAATGCTGTACATCCCTCAGTTCACCTGGGTCTCTGATGCCCACCAGGAACTAACCAAGGTCACTGCACACACATTCACGAGGAGTTCTGTGTCACTCACTGAAGCCCGCTTGCACGTTCACTGGGGTGAGATAGATGGAAGACGGGTCAATGAGACTGAAGAACACTTTCTTTGGAGAAGGGGTAAACAAGGCCCCCACAGCCTAACACACATCCCCACTGACTGCTCTCAAGGATGTGCAAGGGGGCAGACTACTCTCCATCACCATTAATACTGAGCTCAGAGGAAAGAACAGGGCCATGTCCTCAGCCTTCCTCAGCAAGAGAATGGGGTCATGGGGGCCAGTGGCTGCTGTTCCCCCACTAAGAGATCCAGGGCCAGGAACAGCTCCCCTGCTTCTGATCTCAGGGCCTAGCTACCTCCCAACCTTCACATTCTACCATTTTTGCCATACAAAGCTACTTGTCTCTTCCCTTTCCTGCAGAAAAAGTGGGAAATTTCTTACCACGTTAGATCTGTTTAACACCTCCCCCCCAAGCCCCAGACTCCCACACACAGCTGTATAAAGTTCAAAACAGTGAGGGAACAGGGTGGCAGACTGACTGAACCGGGTCCCTAGGGTTGAGACTTTATTTCTCACTTAGACAAGCTGTTGAATATTTTCATAGTGGTTTTCCTATCATTTTTCCCCAGTGAAAGTTTTTGAAAAATCTTAGGTATTTCAAAAAGAAGTTAGTTTAGAAGGTGGAGATGAAGGAGCCTTGAATGATGGGGGGCTTGTGAAACCCCTTTCATCCTCCCTCTAGCAACCAGGGAACCCTCTGGAAGCCTAAGCAAGCACTCTGTCCAGCCTGAGGCTGACCTCTTCCTTCTTGGAGCCTGAGTTCCTGGCACACCCTGAGCCTGGACCTCACCATGGCATGGACAGAGGACGCCTCTCTCCGGCACTCTCCTATTAGAAGAAACAAATGCATTTGGAAAGAATGAATCTCCTTGGTAACGAGAAGTAGAGACCATTTTTGGAAGAGGATGTTTAATATGAGGACTAATGGAGCTTCTGAGACTGGATAGGAACATTTCTTTGAGTGAAATTTCCTTCATGGGGGGGATGGAGGGGGACTTTATGTTGAGACACATGCCCAAAGAGAGAGCCAGGGGCAGCAGGGAAGTCCCCTGCCTCCCCAGCACCCGTGCTGCCCCCTGGCAGATCCTGGAGGGGTCCCAAGCCCCCAGGATGTGGGAGGAGGATTCCTCAGCCACAGCTGTTGATTCTGGGATCTCACAGTTTTCCTGGCCTGTCTTCCTCTGTCTTTTATCTGCCTCTTTCTGCTCTCCAAAAATACAAGCACTGGAGCCTGCGTGAATGTGGCACTTACCTTTTCTTGGCTCAGGGGTGAGCCAGCTACAGGATTTTTCATGTGGGAGACCCAGAAGTCACATGATTAACACCAGGCCTCAGGAAGAAAACCACAGGAAGGGAGAGAGGAGGCAGCAGCCGTGCTTATTCCACTCAAGCGCCAAGCCCCAGACACCGCGCTCGCTCCACCCCTCCTTTTCATCACAGCTCATCCTGTGGCCATTCATTACCACAGCTTACCCAGAACCACAAGGCGGGCAAGGCAACACCTCCTACATCAGACAGTCACAAGTTCTTGGTTTTCCTCGCTTTGGGAAGAGTCCAGTTAGTCTGCACCATAAGCCAAGGGAATAGCGACGATGCACTTGAACGGAAGGTTGACATCCTGTCATGGAGGCTGTGATTGCCCAGGACAGCTCAGCCCATCACTGGGGTCTCCTCAACTGCTCTTCTGGGCAAGTTGCAGCTGCACTTTCCATCACTCACACTTAATTTCACATTGTTATGGTTAACGTTCATTTTCTCCGTTTATTTATTTATACTTGACATTGTATCCTGATGTCTGTGTGCCTAGTGCTATTCTAAGCAGTTTGGAAATACTAACTCAACGAATTCCCCTCTACCCGCTTGACACAGGTGCTATCCATGTACTGCTGGACTGAGTACCAGTCACACAACTGGCTCCCACGGCCTGTGCTCTCATGAGCCCTGCTGGGCCCCCCTCCTCTCTGCCTCCAGCCCAGCTCTGCGAGCCCTCGCTCATCCCCCTTGGGATGGACTCTTCTCTCACTGCCCAGAGTTCCACTAATTCCTTTGATTCATTGTGTGAATGACGGTCCAGTGCCATCATGGACTCCTCTCACTGCCCAGAGCTCCACTAATTCCTTTGATTCATTGTGTGAATGATGGTCCAGTACCAGGCCCTGTGTTCAAGCTGGAGACCCCACCTTGAGCTGTTCTGACATGGTTGATGCCTGATGAGCTCACAGTCCAGAGAAAAAAACAGAGGAGTATTCAGCTGTCACCATCCCCTGAGGTACACTCAGCCCCATAGGTAACCCATGGACTCCTTCATTAGAATTAGAACAAGATGCCCCTTGCCCATTGTTGCAAACTGTTTTTGTTTTTTGCTATTGAGTTGTATAAGTTCTTAATATATTTTGGATATTAACCCCTTATCAGATATATGATTTGCAAATATTTTCTCCCTTTCTGTAAGTTGCCTTTTCATTTTGTTCATCATCTCCTTTGCTGTGCAGAAGCCTTTTAGTTTGATGTAGTCCCACTTGTTTATTTTTTTATTTTGTTGTTTGTGCTTTAGGTGTCATATCCAAAAACTCATTAAGATCCATGTCAAGGAGCTTTTCTCTTATGTTTTCTTCTAGGAGTTTTACGGTTTCAGGTCTTACATTTTAGTCTTTAATCCATTTCAAGTTAATTTTTATGAAAAGATATTTTTCCAGAGAAGATATCCAAATGGCCAACAGGTACATAAAAAGGTGCTCAATATTACTGATCATCAGGAAAAAACAAATCTAAACCACTAAACCACAATAAGATATCACCTCACACCTGTTACAATGGCTATTATCAAAAAGACAAGAGATAAATACTGGTGAGAATGTGGAGAAAAGGATGGGGAGAATCCTTGTGCACTGTTGCTGGGAATGTAAACTGGTACAGCCGCAATGGAAAACAGTATGGAGGCTCCTCAAAAGATTAAAAAATAGAACTACCATATGATCCAACAATTCCACTTCTGGATATATATCTGATGGAAATGAGATCACTATGTTGAAGAGATATCTGCAACCCTATGTTCATTGCAGCATTATTTACAATAGCCAAGACATGGAAACAATGTAAATATCTATTGACAGATGAATGGATAAAGCCATAAAAAAAGAAGGAAATCCTGCCATTTGCAACAACACAGACAGACCTAGAGGACATTATGCTAAGTGAAGTAAGCCAGACAGAGACAAATACTGTATGATCTCACTTACATGTGGAATCTAAAAAAAGGCTAAACTCATAGAAAGAGAGATTAGATTTGTGGTTACCCAGAGGCGGGGGATAGGAGGTGGGGGAATCAGATGAAGACGGTGGAAAGGCACAAACTTTCAGTTATAAGATAAGTAAATACTGGGGATATAACTTAAAACATGATGACTACCGTTAACACCGCTGTATGGTGTATTTAAAAGTTGCTAAGAGAACAGATCCTAAAAGTTCTCATTACAAGAGAAAAAGATTTTTTGTAACCCTGTGGGTAATGGATGTTAACTAAATTATTGCATTTTGTAATATATGTAAGTCAAGTCATTACGCTGCCCACCTTCAACTTATATAGTGCTGTGTGTCAATCAAATCTCAATAAAACTGCGGCGGGGGGGAACCACCACCACCAAGAAGCCCCTTGCTCCAGACATGTAACTACCATCCATGGAAAATGGGTCGTATTACAATATGTATCTATAATGACTCTGAATGTGATTTGTGTTCTGTGCACAGTCTCCATAGCTAGATGTGGAGACCCCAGGAAGGGACATGGGGTCAGAGGGGCTCATCCAAGCCTGCAGAAGGGTCAGCAAGGCTTCTCACTGGAGGTTGAGATTTGAAGGTGGAATGAGCAAGGGAGAAGGAGAGTTATGGGGAGAGTCTCCCCTGCAGAGGGAACAGTATGTGAGGAGAGGGGACAGGGCTCTGCGTGGTGCAACCTACCCATTCCTTCATCTTAACCATGACTGAGTGTTCTATGCTCTGTCCACACATGAGCTTGAAGAGACAAAAATCAATAAGGAGCATTTATGTGAATATGATCACGTAAATACTGTACATGACGGAATACATAGGGTTCGGGGCAAAGGTTTCAATCCCTGGGCCACTATGAGGAGAATGTTTCTGGAGTTGGACCTGAAATTGGAAGGAGAGGCCTATCTGCCTCCAAAATCACCAAGTTATTCTGCCTTCCAGTCCTCCGGGATGTGCTGGTTTCAAAAGTAAATACATAAGAATCTTTAAAAATATATATATATTTTTAGCAACGTTAGATATTTCTTGTCCCAAGTGCTTACCACCACCATCCTTCACCACATGCCTGACATTCCTAGACATCTGGCTAGGATGACTCAGAGAACCCCAAAAAGAGCTGCCCACAGCCAGGAGCCTGCAGCCCTGGGTACCCCGGGAGCATCCCCCAGCAGTCAGAGGAAAACATCTCTCTCATGTTGACAGGGGCATATGCTGGGGGCATGTGCAAGATTGGAGGGAAGAACAGAGAGGACCCAGCCCCTCCTGGGTGGCCACTTTCTTCTCTGGCCACTGTGGATCTCAAATAACTTTTCTTGGTCCTTTTAGGACGTGGATACACAAACTAGTACTGCTCCCCTCTTCCCTCCACTCACTTTCCCTCTCTCTAAGCCCATTTCATGCTGGCTCCCATGCCTTGCAGGACACTTAAAAATCTGGGCATTTTTCACCTCTCACCCTCTCTGACTCCCTCTTCTATCTCTCCCAGGTGATAGGGAAAAGTAGGCAGCAAACTCATTCCCTTCTTTACTCTGATCCCCTTTCATGAAGCATGCATGCAAGAAAAGTGGAGGGAGGATTCCAACACCTACACAGATAATTCAGGTCTGAAACTGTGGGTTAGTTTTCTAATGGAAAGACACAAGAATCTAATTGCTCAAGCTCTTATTTCGTGTTGCCTGATTTTCAACTCCGAAAGTCTAGAGCTGTAAAAGATACACAAGATTACCTATTATACTCCCCCCAACCCCCATGTTACAGATGAAGAGTTTAAATTGAGAACAGCGAGAGAAAGGACACCTTTAATTGCCCCATTCTGGGCTGAATTGTGTTTCTCCCTCCAAAATTCATGTTGAAGTCCTAAACCCCCAGTACTTCAGAATGTAACCTTACTTGGAGATAGGGTCTTTACAGAGATGAGTAAGTTAAAATGAGGTCATTAGGGTGGGCCTTAGTCCAGTATGACTGGTGTTCTCATAAAAAGGTGAAATTTGGACACTGACAGCACAGAGGGAAGACCATGTGAAGATACAGGGAGAAGACCTCCACCTACAAGCCAAGGAGAGAGGCCTCAGAAGAAACTAAACCTGCCAACTCCTTGATCTCAGATTTCCAACTTCCAAGAATGTGAGAAAATAAAGTTCTGCTGTTTAAGTCTCCCAGTCTGTGCCTTTTGTTAGAGCAGCCCTAGCTAACTAAGGCACCCGATATTACACAGCAGGAGGTGGCCGGTGGGGAAGCTCTGGCCTGTCTCAGTTTTCTGCTCTGCCCACTGTCTGAGGCTTCTGCCCACTCAGTCTCATTCTCACCTTGAAGCATTTCTCTCCTCTTCCAGGAGAGCACCTGGCTTTGGATGTTTGGATCCTGAAACATTAGTGTGTAGTTACTGAGGTAGAGAAAGGGAGTAAGAAAATATGTAAAGGAAAGAAAAAGACACCAGCCACACTGTGGGGGAACTGCCAGCCTGGTGGTGGGGTCATTAGGAGCAGCTGAAAGAGGCCTAAGGAAAACTCAGGGAGGGTCTAGAGATCAGGGTTGGGCCCTAGAGCATCTGGTCTCTCAGGTAAGGATCTCCCACTTTATCCTATGAACAGAGGATGCCCTGAAAGATTTTAGACAGGGAGTGACAAGGCCAGATTTAGTCTTAGACAGTTTGTTCTGGCAACAGAGGAGACCTGGACTGTTGGCTGGAGACCAAAAGCAGAAAAACCACAAGAGGACTGACTGCACCGATGGTCCCCGTGAAGGATGCTGGTGTTCTGCAGGCCTGGGCATACCATGTGAAGGAGAGTGAGCTGGGATGACTGCCTGTGGCCCTTCCCACTTCTCTGCTGCCCCCAGAGGTCCATGGGGAGGGGTCCAAGGGAGGGCAGGTGTGTTCTGTAGCCACTAGGGGCAGGAGGGGGAGCCCAGCCTCAGAACTATTTTCTAACTCTCAAACCTAAAAGAGCAAAGCAGTTTGCAAAGTTTAAAGAGCATATGACCCAGCAACCCCACTTCTGGTTATACACCGAAAGAAAATGAAAACAGGATATTGAAAGGATATCTGCACTCCTATGTTTATTGCAGCAATATTTACAATAGTCAAGATATAGAAGCAACCTAAGTAGTCACTGATGGATGAATGGATAAAGAAGATGTGAGACTATATATAAACAAATACATATATATATATATAATCTTTTGAAGGCATTTTGCTAAGTGAGATAATCATACAGAGAAAGACAAATAATGTATAATATCACTTATATGTGGAATCTAAAAAAGCTAAACTCATAGAAACAGAGAGCAGAAATGTGCTTACCAGGGGCTGGGGGGTGAATATTGGAGAGATGTTGTTTAAGGATAGAAATTTGCAACTAGAAGATAATTACTTCCTGGAGATGTACTGCATAGCATAGTGATTATAGACAACAAAATACTGTATTATACATTTTAAGTTGCTAAGAGACTAGATCTTAATTGTTCTCACCACAAAAAAGAAATGATAAATATGTGACATGACAGAGGTGTTAGCTAACACTACGGTGTTAATCATATTACAATATATAAATGTATCAAATCAACCTACAATGTAATATGTCAATTATATCTCAATAAAAAGACAAAAGTTTTGGATTGTTTGTTTTTTTTGATATTGAGCTCCATGAGCTGTTTGTATATTTTGGAGATTAATCCTTTGTCTGTTGTTTCATTTGCAAATATTTTCTCCCATTCTGAGGGTTGTCTTTTCATCTTGTTTATGGTTTCTTTGCTGTGCAAAAGCTTTAAGTTTAATTAAGTCCCATTTGTTTATTTTTGGTTTTATTTCTGGTACTCTAGGAGGTGGGTCAAAAAAGATCTTGCTGTGGTTTATGTCAAAGAGTGTTTTTCCTATGTTTTCCTCTAAGAGCTTTATAGTGTCTGGTCTTAAATTTAAGTCTTTAATCCATTTGGAGTTTATCTTTGTGTATGGTGTTAAGTAGTGTTCTAATTTCATTCTTTTACATGTAGCTGTCCAGTTTTCCCAGCACCACTTATTGAAGAGGCTGTCTTTTCTCCACTGTATGTTCTTTCCTCCTTTGTCATAAATTAGGTGCCTATATGTGCATGGTTTATCTCTGGGCATTCTATCCTGTATCACTGATCTATATTTCTGTTTTTGTGCCAGTACCATACTGTCTTGATTACTGTAGCTTGTGGTATAATTTGAAGTCAGGGAGCCTGATTCCTCCAATTCTGTTTTTCTTTCTCAAGATTGTTTTGGCTATTCGGGGTCTTTTGTGTTTCCATATGAATTGTAAAATTTTTGTTCTAATTCTGTGAAGAATTGGTAATTTGACAGGGATTGCACTGAATCTGTAGATTGCTTTGGTCATGTACCACAGTGTTCACTGCAGTTCTATTTACAATAGCCAGGACATGGAATCAACCTAAGTGTCCATCGACAGATGAATGGATAAAGAAGATGTGGCACATATAGACAATGGAATATTACTGAACCATAAAAAGAAACGAAATTGAATTATTTGTAGTGAGGTGGATGGACCTAGAGTCTGTCATACAGAGTGAAGTAAGTCAGAAGGAGAAAACAAATACTGTATTCTAACACAGGTATATGGAATCAAAAAAAAATGGTACTGATGAATCTAGTTGCAGGGCAGGAATAAGATGTAGACATAGAGAACAAACTTGAGGACACGGGGTGAGAGGGTGAAGCTGGGGTGAAGTGAGAGTAGCATCGACATATATACACTACCGAATGTAAAATAGTTAGCTAGTGGGAAGCAGCAGCATAGCACAGGGAGATCAGCTTGGTGCTCTGTGATGGCCTAGAGGGGTGGCATAGCGAGGATGGGAGGGAGGCTCAAGAGGGAGGGGATATGGAGATATATGTATGCATATGGCTGATTCACTTTGGTGTACAACAGAAACTAACACAGTATTGTGAAGCAATTATACTCCAATAAAGATCTATTAAAAAAAAAAAGACAAGAGTTTGAAGAGCAGTTGAGCTCTCATACATTTAAAAGCAGTCCTGTATGAAAGACATAGAGCTCTTATAGAAACTGTAGGGAAGCAGCAGTTTCCCTGTTGATAAGAGTCCAACAAATCAATTCCACATGCTATTTACATTTGTTTGGCCCAGTGAACTGTTAGCTCCCTATTGACATCGAGATAGAGAAATAATCTGGTAGTGATGTGATTTCATTTGGAGCATATTCCATGTTCTCAAGCTAAGAGGTGACTTTGGGAAAGGTCTAGAAGGAGGTATTAAGGTCTGGAAGGATGAAGATGGGAGAGGCAGCAGATAGAAGCTCGTTCACAGCAAGATTACAAAACGGGAGGGCTTTCCTACTTCTCAATAATGTGATAACATAACTATAAATGTAATGCATTGCCAGACTCCCAGCAAAGTTGGGAAGCTGAGCTGTGGGTTTTCGAGAAGAACCCACAAGCTCCAGCCGGGAATTGTGTTGAGTTTGTGTTTCATGGTTGAGGTCACTGTTCTCAGATTTCAAAACTGTAATGTAGTGGGCAGCAACCCAGTTACTAACCCTGTGAATCAGGAAGGAATCTAGAGAATTTCCACAACCCCAAATCCAAAACTGTGCAGAAGCAGGTAATGTTCTATGAGTTTCGTGTTTGTTGAAGTGACATTGTCACGGGAGAGTAGCTGGACCTGGTGTGCAGGGCTGTAGGGAGCAGGAGATGGCAGGCCCTGCAGTTGGTGTTTGCTTTCATTCACAGACATAAATGGAACTGGGGAGTCGTTTTGCAAATGAGATGAAGTGGAAAGAGCAAACCTCATCTTTTATTTTATTAAGGCAACACTGTGATTCCAAATTAGTATTGGATGGGAAACTGGAGTTTGTGGCCAATGTAAAGGATCAAATCTAGTCTGAGGGAGGGAGGAGGAAGGTCTCCTGAGTTAGTAACATTAACTTTAGACCTACAGATCTAGACAGACCTGGGAGTGTGGGGGAGCTTATTCCAGGCATAAGAACTGCATGTGCAAAGGTCCTGAGGCAGAAAAGGAGCTTGGCTGGTTTCAAAAGAGAGAAGCCTGTCATGGCTAAAGCTTAGTGAGTGAGAGCATTGAGGCAGAAGCTGAAAATTGGGCTAGAGCCTCACAATTCAGGGCTTTGTAAACCATGCTAAGAACTAAAAGAAGGTTCTTTGCCATGATGTGGGCATGTCACAGAGAGTAGTATGGATGGAATGTCTCTTTAGAGGTCATGAAATGTTGGAAAAGCCCTGGCAGGCTAAGGGATGGGGCCATTGGAAATGAAAGATCTCTCCTCTTTAGGGCTCAACCTACTTCCCATCAGTGATATATGTGGTGCTGAAATGAACACAGTGGACTTCATTGTACGGACTGGGTGGGAGATTCCCAGTCACCTACTCACCACTATCCAGCCCAGATCCACTCTAAGCCCAGAGAAAATACTTTCTTCGCATTTTTTCCCTTCCTCCTTTTTTTCTCCCTTTGTTTTTCTCTTCCTTTTGTCTCTCTGTCCCACTCTCTCCTTCTTTTCTTCCTTCCTTCTTCTATTTCTAATACATTTATTGAGGTATGATTCACATACAATAAACTGCACATATTGATCTATACATACACTTATGAACACATCACTACAGTGAGGATGGTGAACATATCCATCACCCCCAGAAGGTTCCTCCAGCCCGTTTGTAACCCAACCCCCTACTCTGACGCATGCCCCAGCAATTCACCTGATGTTCTTTTCACTAATGATTAGTTTGGCTTTCCTAGATTTTATAAGAATGGAACACTACACTGTGCATCATTTTTGGTCTGCCTTCTGTCACTCAGTGTAATTATTTTGAGATTCATCCATGTTGCATGTGATGATACTTTTTTCCTTTTTATTGCTGAGTAGTCTTACTGTACGGATACACCACTATTTGTTTAATCCATCGACGTGTTGATGGACACGAGGATTGTTTTCAGGTTTTCCCTATTACAAATAAGGCTGTATGAACATTCATGTACCAAGTTTTTGTGTGGAAATAGGCTTTCATTTCTTCTGGGCAAATACCTAGGAATGGAATGGCTGGATCATTTGGTAGGTGTATGGTTAACTCTTTAAAGAAACTGATAAACTGTTTTCCAAAGTGATTGAACCATTTCATGTCCCCTTTCCTGCAACATCTGAAAGTTCCAGTATGGGCACTCTTTTCATATGAGCCATTCTAATAGATATGAAGTGGTATCTCATCATAATTGTAATTTGCACTTTTCAAATAACAAATGATATTGAGCATCTTTTCATGTGTTATCTGCTCTTTGGTAAGTGTCTGTTCAAATATTTTACTTTTTCTTTTACTGAGTTGTTTGTTTTTTCATTATTAACTTTTGAGAGTCCATTATATACCACATACAAGTCCATCAGATATCTGCTCCGCAATTATTTTCACCCAGTAATGGTTTGTCTTTTTATTCTTGTCACATGTCTTTCAAAGAAGTGTTTGTAGGGCTTCCCTGGTGGCGCAGTGGTTGGGAGTCCACCTGTCGATGCAGGGGACACGGGTTCGTGGCCCGGTCTGGGAAGATCCCACATACCGCGGAGCGGCTGGGACCGTGAGCCATGGCCGCTGAGCCTGCGCGTCCAGAGCCTGTGCTCCACAACGGGAGAGGCCACAACAGTGAGAGGCCCGTGTACCATGTAATATTTATGAAATCCAATTCATTATTTTTTTAAAATAAAATAGACTGCCCTTTTGGTGTCATAGCTAAGAAATATTTGCCTAACACAAGATCACAAAGATTTTCTCCTATGTTTTCATATAGAAGTTTTATTATTTTAGACTTTACACTTAGATCTATGAGCCATTTTGAATTGGTTTTTGCATATGGGTCAAAATTCATTATCTTTGCATACAGAAATCCAATTATTCCAGTGCCAGTTGTTTAAAAGGCTCTCTTTCTCCACTGAATTGCCTCTGAACTTTTGTCAAAAATTAGTTGTCCCGCATGTACATCAGTCTATATCTGTACTCTATTCTGTTATACTCACGTACTTTTCTATTATTATGCCAATACCACACTGTTTTGATTACCATAACTTTATGTCTTAAAATTAGTTTTGTTAGCCCTCTAACTTTGCTCTTCTTTTTCAATGGTATTTTGGCAATTCTAGCTTCTCTGTATTTCCATATGAATTATTATAATCAGCTTGTAAATTTCAATTAAGACAGCCTGCTGGGATTTTGACCAGGATTACATTGAATGTATAGATAACTTTTGGGAGGATTGACACCATAACAATACTGAATCTTCTGATCCACAAACAAGGTATAACGACCCACTTATTTAGGTCTATTTAAATTTCACTCAGTAATGTATTTTTAAAAATTTTCAATGTGCAGGTTTTTCATACCTTTTGTCAGATTGATCACTGAGTAGTTAATATTTTTGATGTTATAAATCCTGCTGGTTTTTAAATTTTTAACATTTTATTGTTCATTACTAGTATATAGAAGTACAATTGATTTTGATTTTTTATATTACCTTATCCTATAAATGCGTTTAACTGACTTATTAATACTAGTCGCTTCTTCTGTTGATTCCATCAAATTTTCTACAAAGGTAGTCATGTCATCTGCAAAGGAAAATCATTTTGCTTCTTCCTTTCCAATCTGGATGCACTGTCTAGAGCTTTCAATACAATGTTAAATCAAAGTTATGAGACTGGACATCCTTGTCTTTTTCCTGATCTCAGCAGGAAAGCATTCAGTTTTTCATTAATTGGTATGATATAAGCTGTAGGGTTTTTGTAGATGTTCTGTATTAGGTTGAAGAAGTTCCTTTCTATTCCTAGTTTGCTGAATGTTTATCAGCAATGGATGTTAGATTTTTCAAAATGATACTAGGTTTTTCTTCTTTCTAGTTTATTGGTATGCTAATTTACACTGATAGATTTTCAAATGCTAAACCAATCCTAAATTCCTGGGGTAAACCTCATCATCCTTTGGTATACTGTTGATTTTGATTTTTTCTAAAATTTTGTTTAGAATCCGTCATCTTGTTTCATGAGGGATATTGGAGTGTAGTGCTGTTTTTTTCTTTTTCTTGTCATGTCTCTGTCTGAATTGGTATCAGGGTAACACTGGCCTCTAAGAATGAGTTAGGAAGTGTTCCCTCCTCTTTAATTCTCTGGAAGTGTTTGTATCATTCCTTCCTGGGTAAATTTCACTAAGGAAGCTATCTGAAATGGAGGGTTTTATGGGAAGGTTTTTCATGGCGGATTCAACTTCTTTAATAGATAGAGGGGTCTTCAGATTATCCATTTCTTCTTGAGCGAGGTTTGGCAGTTGATGCACTATGACGCTCTATGAAAATTTGGATGTAGGGAAGAATGGATGAATGAAAAATGAAGGAACAAGCACTTCACTGGTTGGAGAGACTGATTGCTGAATCATTCTAAGATAGAAAAATGAAATTTCCTGGCTGCCAATGTTCCTTGAACTAGAGAAGCTGGTGCCTACTATGGAGCAATCAGCGGGTCAGAGTTGGAAGTGTTAGAGGGGTCCCTCACCACAGGACCCTACCCCATTCCTTAGGAACCCTGCGCTCAGCAGCAGACAGGGCCTCAGGATGCCCCTTAGCTATTGGGAATACTCAACTGGTGCTCAGGTCACAACAACCAAAGCTCTCATGGGAATGGCAATCCCATTGGTTGTCATTGGTCTCTTTGAGAGTGTCAGGCCTTTCCACCCTTACACAAACCCTCTCTCCCTGGGGAGTAAATCAGCTTCCCCAACCTTGCCATCTCCCTGCTAAATTTTCCTTTCAAGATAAAGCCTCTGGTGATGGGTAATACAGGTAGAGCTGCCCCCAATAAAACAACCAATCCTTTATTTGCCTCTGGTCCTAAAGGTACCCTGCTTTCCAGACATCAAGATAGAGTGGACGGTATGAGTGAGGGGTGTGTGTGTGTCTGTGTGTCTGGGTGTGTTGGTGTGTGCACCTGTGGGTAGGTGTGTTGGGATTGTGGGGGGCGGGTTTCTCTTCCAATTCAAGGAGCTGGCAAATAACCAACAGCTTCAGCCTGTCTCTGGATGTGAAGTTCCTTGGTCCAAGGTTCTTGTAAAGGAGGGAGGTTTCCTGGCCAAGACTGCCTGAATACTGGCTCAAGTCTGTAATGCTGAGATGCACAATTGCCAAAATTATCATTGTTTAAAGAAACTACTTTGTAATGTGTTTCTGAAATGGTTACAACCAGCTTTTTATTATTAAAGAAACCAAAGCCAACGGGTTTCCTTTATAACATGTATGGAGAAGGGAACATTTAAAAAACAGCTCCCCGCTGAGATATCACCTCAAAATAAGCTCTATTCTGTGCCCCTACACACCTGGGGAAGAGCTGGAGGAATGGACACCAATGAGGCGGTGTCCATTTCTGTGCAGCTCTGCCCTGCCCACTGCGTGGAGCAAATGGACTTCTGGGCTCTGACATTCTCTTTAAAAGAAGAAGCCACAGACCTGGAGCCAGGGTTTGAAATGGGAAACTCACGTAAACCTTGGAAGAGACTGGGATCTCCAGTTGGGCTTGCAGACACTTTCCTGTCTTGCAACATACAACCCTAGTTTGGCCAGAATTATTCTTTGAAAATGTTTCTTCCCGTGGACAGAAAAAGAAGACAGTGTGTACGCTAAGGATTCTCTCCATTGTGTCACCAACAGTGGACATTGAATTCCAAATGTCCCGTCAGAGTTTGACATGTAGTTAGTTTAACATAAGAATCAGGCCAACACCAAAAAATATACGTAAGTGAAGGCTTCAAAGCTGCAGAGTCTCTTATGTAAATATTTCAAATGTTCTCTCTCCTTGTGCCTCCTCCCCATCCATAAATAAATAACATCACAAATGAAGGGATGAATTCAGTGGGGACTGACAATGGATGGGCTCTGAGGGGCCTCCTCCTCCCACAACTCAAATGCCCTCCTTCCCTCATTTCTACGTAAGTCACGGGTCTTACTCATCAATACATTTCCTGCCACGTCCAGCATAGAGCCTGACACACAGTAGGGGCTGAGCACAGGTCAAACATATTATTTATCTTTTCTATTTTACCTTTTGAGACCAACAAAACACAGAAAATAATCTCAGATGAGCTGGATTCACTGCATTCACGATAGGTACTAAATATGCTAAAGGAACTCTCTTATCCCCCCATCACAAGCATTTGTTTGGGTAACAGAATTTATCTCTCTAGCACCAATTTCAACACTTTTATTCTGGTCTTCTTCCTATGCAATAGCTTCTTCTTCTGTCAAATGGAAGCCTCCCCTTTCCCCTGTGAAACGTGGAGAGAAGTACTGAAAATGTGCTCACATGTGGCCATGTTAGATTTATTCAGGATGAGTGTTACAGAGATAAGGGTCTGCAGGAGCATCTTCTGGTCTCTTCCATTCCATCTCAAATGTCCTCCTGGAGTTGAACTCTACCTCCTCCTGGCTCCCACCTTTTTTTTTTTTTTTTTTTTGGCGGTACGTGGGCCTCTCACTGTTGTGGCCTCTCCCGTTGTGGAGCACAGGCTCCGGACGTGCAGGCCCAGCGGCCATGGCTCACGGGCCCAGCCGCTCCGCGGCATGTGGGATCTTTCCGCACTGGGGCTTGAACCCGTATCCCCTGCATCGGCAGGCGGACTCTCAACCACAGGGAAGCCCTGGCTCCCACCTCTTAATCCTTCTCTCTTCTTCTTTCCTTCATTTCTTCTATCCTTTCTTCCTTCCTCCCTTCCTTTCCTAGTCCACTTGCTACCCAGCAGGTTTACCATCCTAATACCTAGCTCTGTAATGCCAGTCTCTTGCATGAACCCCTTAACAGAGTCTCCCTCTCCCCTCACCCAATTACATGACATTGAAACTTTTCAGTTGGGCATTGGAGTCCTTCCACTATGTGGTTTCAACTCATCACCATTTAGAAGAGGGTGGTGTTGGGAGGCTGAGGTTTTTTCCATGTCACAGCATGTAAGGAAGCCATATAGAAACTGGGGGTTTTTAAGGCCTGTTGAAGAAAGGATTCAGAAGAGAGTTAGGTGGCAAACCACACCATTTCAGGGCCTCCCTGTTCTCCTACTCCTTCCCTACCCTTCCTGGGCTCCTGCAATCCTAGCTCTCCTCATTCCTGACTGTCTCCAGCCCTTCAAGTCTTGGCCTGTCTGCATCACTGCGCATGAGACTTTCTCCCCATTTCCTAGAATAAACCTTCCTTCATTCACCCCGGATGGACATCCCACCAGCATTCAAGGTGCACGTTGCCTCCTTCACGCAGCCTTTCCTGACCCTCTCCAAAAGGTTCAGATTTCTCCCCCAAACCACAGTAGCATTCTCCAGTCTTCTGTTCCAATTCAAGCAAACACAGTGGCGACCCATGCTGTGGGATGCAGGAGCGGGCTCTCATGCAGGAGAGGGATAAGATGTGGGGCACAGACCCAGAGGGCCAGGTGGTGCGGGATCAGAGGAAGGTGATATTCACAGCTCTAACCACCGCACCATTTGCCCTCCCACCTACTGTAATTTTGGAAGGGGTTGATTGGGACTGATCAGTGAATTCACATGGACATGGAATGAATGCAGTATATTTCATAGTAGCCAAAACTATTCTATTTTATTTTTAAGAATTATATGGATTGCTTTTGCAGAACTCCTGACTAGTGCCAAGGGCATCGGATCTGACCGTAGAGACCATGGAGAAACAGAATCCCAGGGCAGCTCTGAGCCAGGCTGTCTGGGCTGGGGTTCAAGCTCTCCCAGGATTAGCTGATGATCTGGGCAAGCGCTTACCCTTCCTGTGCCTCAGTAAGATCACTATAACAGGTATCCCACAGATTTGTTGTGAGGATTAAGTAGGTGATTATGTAGACGCTCACGGTAATAGCTGCCGCAGACAAGACACTTTCCAAATATTGAAAGGAGACCTAATACACTCTCTGTATTAGACCAGATCCAAAGCCACTGGCATCCAGCACAGCCATGCTGACCCCTTCAAAGCCTAATCTGAGCACTTTCCTCATATTCTGTGAAACTCAATCAAACACAGGCGAAGCCACGTTGAGCAATAGGGCTGCTGCAAAATAGACTGTGGTGCCGACCAAGTTCACAAAAGCAATGTTCTGTTTTCTTAACTTCTAAATAATGGCTCTGCATTGCCTGGGGGAATGTTATTTACATTCACAAATTTACAGTTTGTGAAAGAATTTCCCTAATAGAATTTGAAAATTCAGCAAGTTTTTAGCTTTGTGCCCAGTTTTTTTAAGTTTTAAAACTTCCTTCAACTCCATAGAAAGCTAACTCTCGTATCCAAATATTGCAAATAACTCGGTGCAGTAAATAAATTTCTGATCGTTAGATCTTTAAAATCTAGCTCTGCATTTGGGAGAATCACATGCAATCTCTGTATCTTGATGTTGTCAACTCAAGTGGGGAAAACGGAACTCATCTCATGATTTTTATGAATCCTAAAACACACTGAGAAAGTACACGCTATACTTGTTTTAAGATAAAAGGCTGAAAAAATAATAGTAGACACTGTTTTGGGGACCAGTCTTCTGTTCCAATTCAAGCAAACACAGTGGCGACCCATGCTGTGGGATGCAGGAGCGGGCTCTCATGCAGGAGAGGGATAAGATGTGGGGCACAGACCCAGAGGGCCAGGTGGTGCGGGATCAGAGGAAGGTGATATTCACAGCTCTAACCACCGCAACATTTGCCCTCCCACCTACTGTAATTTTGAAGGGAAAGAAGGTTGATTGGGACTGATCAGTGAATTCACATGGACATGGAATGAATGCAGTATATTTCATAGTAGCCAAAACTATTCTATTTTATTTTTAAGAATTATATGGATTGCTTTTGCAGAACTCCTGACTAGTGCCAAGGGCATCGGATCTGACCGTAGAGACCATGGAGAAACAGAATCCCAGGGCAGCTCTGAGCCAGGCTGTCTGGGCTGGGGTTCAAGCTCTCCCAGGATTAGCTGATGATCTGGGCAAGCGCTTACCCTTCCTGTGCCTCAGTAAGATCACTATAACAGGTATCCCACAGATTTGTTGTGAGGATTAAGTAGGTGATTATGTAGACGCTCACGGTAATAGCTGCCGCAGACAAGACACTTTCCAAATATTGAAAGGAGACCTAATACACTCTCTGTATTAGACCAGATCCAAAGCCACTGGCATCCAGCACAGCCATGCTGACCCCTTCAAAGCCTAATCTGAGCACTTTCCTCATATTCTGTGAAACTCAATCAAACACAGGCGAAGCCACGTTGAGCAATAGGGCTGCTGCAAAATAGACTGTGGTGCCGACCAAGTTCACAAAAGCAATGTTCTGTTTTCTTAACTTCTAAATAATGGCTCTGCATTGCCTGGGGGAATGTTATTTACATTCACAAATTTACAGTTTGTGAAAGAATTTCCCTAATAGAATTTGAAAATTCAGCAAGTTTTTAGCTTTGTGCCCAGTTTTTTTAAGTTTTAAAACTTCCTTCAACTCCATAGAAAGCTAACTCTCGTATCCAAATATTGCAAATAACTCGGTGCAGTAAATAAATTTCTGATCGTTAGATCTTTAAAATCTAGCTCTGCATTTGGGAGAATCACATGCAATCTCTGTATCTTGATGTTGTCAACTCAAGTGGGGAAAACGGAACTCATCTCATGATTTTTATGAATCCTAAAACACACTGAGAAAGTACACGCTATACTTGTTTTAAGATAAAAGGCTGAAAAAATAATAGTAGACACTGTTTTGGGGGTGGGTGGATATTTACTACGTGCTATACACCTTATATATGCCCATGAGATTTGGGACTTTCAAGAGCAGAAACCTTGAAGAAACAGAAATTTAGGCAGAAAGCCAGGTAGAAAACATGAAGGGTGTTAAAAATGGGCTGAAGGAAAAGATGCAATCCAAGGATAAAGATGAAAAGTATCAAGTAAGAACATTGAGATAAAAATCGACAAAGTCTCTTAGATTTGTTACGCACGACTTTGGCAACATTATACTGGCCTAAGGTAAATTGGCCTAAAGTAAATTGGCCTACATTCTGGTTGGAAAACAAGACTATTTGGTCATTTTGGACACAGGCTGGTGAGAAGTTTTGTGACTCTTGATTTTCAGAAACTTTTTCTAATGTCTTTACATGTGATTCGATTTAAGCTTTTTAGTTCTGCCCTGTAGAACTTAAAGTAGTGAAAAGATAGAGCAAATAATGTCCAACAGTAGATTATCTGGGATAATTTCTCAGACAAGTAATAGTAAGTTACATGATCCAGTTTTCATAGAAAAGGTATGTAAAGACATACTCCAAGGTGGGGCTGAGTGGTTGTCCCAGGGTGGGTGGGACTGCGGGGGTGAGGAGGTTGTTGGTGGTGGTGTTCTTTTGCTCTTCTCTGCATTTTCTAACTTTTTTAGTGACCTTGATTTCCTTTTATAATAGAAAAAAGACTAAACATAAGAGAAAAATATCTGGAACATTCAGAGAGATTTAAAGAACATTTTCTTTAAAGAATATTTTCAATTCATTTGAAGTCAATGTTATATGGCTTTGAGGAGGAAATTCCAGAATTCAGGGCCAGGGAATTGAGATGGAAGGACTAGCAAAGGAGCAACAGACGGTGGATGGAATTTGAAAAAGAGATCAGGGCCTCTGATATGCTCCTTTCTCCCTCCTCTCCTTCCCCCTCTGTCATTTGGTGAAAATCATTGTCATTGCTGAATATCCAAAGATTTGGCTTCACGTTATAGGATTTATGCACACGCCTTTCCACCGTTCAAACCTGAGTGCTCCCAGAGGGACTGTCTTCCTCCTCTCTGGGTGCCTGTACAGCGAAAAGATGAAGGAAGGAAACTTCACAACTTCTGTATTACTTTGTGATTATCAAGTTTTTCCAGAAACAGCAGGCAGCTACTAGTTCCATAAGAACCATTCACAGGGAAGTACACTAACAAGATTTGAGGCTATACAAATCTCACCAAATAAAGAGAGAGGTATAAGAATCAGTTGCTGTGTATATATTTGGTACATAACATATGGCCCAGAGTCTTCATGGCGAAGCTGCTATGCATGATGTAGAAACAAAGACATCACACTCTCCATGTGTTTCTTGCTGCATCATATTTTTTCCACTCAGCTGAAACGTGGTAATTAGTCACTGATTTTGATTTGGATTACTGCAGCTTCTCTTCAAGACTGAGACTTAAGCTCTAAAGACAAATGAAGATATTCCTTCTGTTGAATGTGTTCAAGAGTAGCAGCTTCTCGATTAAATTTGTTTAGTGTTTAACTCTACAAGACTCTGAACTCTTCAGTGGGGCCATGCCATACTTACTGAATTGCCAAAGTGCAAACCATAGTTGAATGAAACGTGTATGAACTTGTAGCTCAGATGGATTTGGAAATGCTGGTATTTTCCTTTCTCAACTTTCCTAGCCTTTTGGCTAAAGCACTTGTGCCCTCCATCTGTTCCTCATTAGAACACTGTCTCTCATTTAGGGAGGAGTTCTCAGTGCCTTAGACAGAACTAAGAAATACTCTTTTTTTCTCTCACACCATCAGTGTACCTTGCCAGAGCTGTTCAGGAAAGGCAAAGAGGGTCAGGCTCTCTGAAAAACTGATAAAATCCACTTTATGGGGTCAGGGGGAAGATAGAGCATGTGGAGTTTGACAAGACACTCACTCAAATGACTAAGTCAGATGGGCTCTTGGAAATAGAACCGACTGCACTCCAAGCATCAACTGCTTGCCATAGCACGTGCGTCGTCAGAGACAAATGGCTCTGAGAAAGAATTCTGAAGCACAGAGGCTAGTGTGAACTTGGAAAGGAAAAACCTGCTTCTCCCATCTTACTGGAATCATGGTTGTGGTCTCAGTCAAGCAGCAGTGACGCCATTTAACAGGTTTGTAACAGCAGTTCTGAAACTGGACTGCATCAGATCCATCAGGCAGACTTGCATTTACTGAGATTCATAAAAGTCCCCCTAGTCTGTGCCACTGGATATCTGTGCACCAGAATGGGTCATAAAGATTCGATCTTACCACTTGGAGCTATGCAAGTGAGGTCAAGGTCACTGGACCTCAACTGGAACACAAAAACATAGTGAGAAAAAGGATATATTAGTGTGTCAGGCTGCCATAATAAAATATCACAGTCTTAGTGGCTTAAACAACAGAAGTTTAGTTCTCACATTTCTAGAAGCTCAAGGTCCGAGATCAAGGTGCCAGCAGGGTTGGTTTCTTCTGAGGCCTCTCTCCTTGGCTTGCAAGGGCTATCTTCTCGCTGTGTATTTACGTGGTTGTCTCTCTGTGTGCGCACATGTCTGGTCTCTCTCTGTATCCTAATCTCCTCTTGTTATAGGGACACCAGTCATATTGTATTAGAGCCCACCTTAACGATTATTTTAACTTAATTATCTCTTTAAAGACTTCATTTCCAAAGACAGTCATATTTTGGGGTACTGGGGCTTATGACTTCAACTTATGAATCTGGGGGAGACGCAGTCCATCCCATAACAAAGAGTAAAGAGGAATTTGGCACCACTTGCGTTTCCTTGATGGGGAAAGGGCTAGGATTCCCTACTTCATGTCCCAGTGCTAGGTATCGTATTTGAATATAACACTAGAAAGCCATTGAGATTAATAAGGCAACCAATTCAAACATCTCTAATCTTCACTTACTTAGTAATTGCTATATTCTTTGTTTCTGTCTTCATATCTCAGTGTAGTGGCTGGGACTTCCAGAAAAACGGTAAATAATAATGGACACCCTCTCCTTGCATCTGATTTTTAAAAGTAATGCCTCAAGAATTTCACCATTATGATTAATGACCTCTATTGAATCTCATTAGATATTTTTTGTCATTCTCATTGCTGATTTACCTACGGTTTTCATAAGAATGTATGTTGAAATTTATCCAATGATAAATTTTTCTTTTCTTTTCTTTTCTTTTCTTTTTTTTTTTGTGGTACACGGGCTTCTCACTGTTGTGGCCTCTCCAGTTGCGGAGCACAGGCTCCACGGCCGCAGGCTCGGCGGTCATGGGTCATCGGCCTAGCCACTCCACGGCATGTGGGATCTTCCCGACTGGGGCACGAAACCCGTGTCCCCTGCATCGGCAGGCGGACTCTCAACCACTGCGCCACCAGGGAAGCCCAAATTTTTCATTTTTTAAAATGAACTTGTATCATTTCCCCTTTGGCCAATTTAAGTAGCCTCCTAATAGATGTATTTTTAACCTATCAGAAATACATTCCTGAGGAAAACTTAGACATGGTCTTTCAATATGCTGCTGAATTCTATTTGCTAGTCTTTGATTTAGAATTTTTATCTTGCTATCCATAATGAAGCCCAGCCTAGAGTTTTCTTCTTTGGTTTAGTATCTTCAGATTTAGACACCACTGTTATGCTAACACGAAAAATGATTTGGGAAAAATTTCACATTTCTATATTCTATGGAACAGTTCACCTAATGTAAAGATTATCTGAATGTTGCAAGCTTTAAAAAAAAAAAATCAGTATTATCACCACAGAAACATTCTGCCATGTTCCTGTCACCTTTATCTCTATGACTATGACTTTATTCAAGCTTTACATTCCTTTAGTTAATCTTGGTTATTTCTCTTTCCCTGGGAAATAATGACTTTCATAGATTTTTTAAGCATATTAATGTGATTTTGTTCTTAATGGTGTCTTATAAAATTTGAAGTCCACACCTGTGGTTAGGCACTGTTTCTCATTCTTAGTTTTTCATATTTATACTCGTTTTTTTCCCTTCAGTTTTACTTGCCAAGTAGATCCATATATTTGTGGTTGATTTTTTTCCCCTTAAAGCGTCAGCTCTTGCATCTAAGTACTTATAAAGTTCTTATATGGGAGGGATGGTGAAAGAATTGTCAACATCAGTCAGGAGAGAAAGAAACAATGGGGCCATTTCTTCATGGCTTAAGGCTGTGAATTCAACTTTCGAGGCTTCCTGGGGTGAGGACATTGACCATCTCCATAAATAATTCTGGCACTGTTGTTTATGTCTCACACAACCTTAAATGTCAAAGAATCTGTTACTCTAAATATGGGACACATTAGGATAAAGTCATAAATTGGTACTAATACCATGCCCACTCTAGACAATTAAGGACTTTTTTTTAATTGTCCTCATCTGATGAAAATAAGAAGAGGAAATGGAAAACAATCCCCTCCACACTGAACGTGTCAGCATGAATCAAAGGAGAGAAAGAGGAAAAAAAATCATTGAGGTCAACCTTTGGGGATTTTGCTTTCAATTCTTGATGAAAAGAAAAGGCAAAAAAAACACTGAAGAAGAGTATTATAGTAATAGCTGTGATATTGAGTGATTATCATCTAGTGTGTGAGTCAGACTTCCATAATGGGGAAAGACTTGGAAATGAAAATACCCTGCTTTTATTGAGAAAACACTCTGACCTAGGTGTCCTGGCAATTCAGTTGCCCTGGAACTCATCTGCAATGTATTACCTCCTGGAGAATGCTATCAAGGGTCCCTCTGTGCCAGGCACTCTTTTGGAAGCTGAGGGTGTCGAGAGGCACAAACACAAGCTGGAAACATTGACTTCTCTTCACTGTGCTTCATCAACTTTGGGGGGCAAATCACTTCCTCACTGTGTGTCCCCATTTCCAGTATATGTTGGCTGGACTCAGTGTCTTCAACCCACGTCTGTGTGTCAGCACTTGCCTTGCTCCTGCTCCTGGAGCATTTGCCTAGTGTCTCATCTCAGCTGTTCTGTACTGTGCTCTTGACCTATCAGTCAAGTCTGCTGATCACCAAGCTAAAAGGGGACTCTTGGTCACATAATCTTGATTCTCCTCCATTTCTGTCACGTACTGGTAAATGAAAATCTCTCCAAACTTCAGTTTTCTTATCTCTCTTTGGAAGTTTGGAATATATTTTACATGGTTTTATGGTGCAGTAATGTTTTAGAATGGCATACAGCCATGGCAAAATGAGTGGCTCCCTTCAACTGATGGAGTCCTGCCAGATAAGGCTCAGGATGAAATACCCACCCAATAACGGAGCTTTAGTAAGAGCTTACTCCATTTCATGCAGACAGTATTGTTTATGGACTCGGGGGAATAGAGAATTGAGACTCATATTGTTGAGGATTCTGATCATGGGAGTGTAGTTAACAATGTCTAGTGACATAGATCTGTGAATTATTTTCCAATTGGACCCAATTTAAGTTATACTAGTGAAAATGTGAATGTGTTCTTTGACATGTGAAGTATCAGTGACACTGCTGGGACTTCGGCTCATCTTCATATTTGTGGGCTTGGCATTTGGAGCAAGTAGACATCTATGAATGGAATAAACTGCTTATTTCAATCTGTGATCCCTCTGAAGCATTTTGTCTTTAATCTCACAAATCTGGGAAAATGAGGGGACCATCTGTAAAATGAGATGGACCACACCTAACGCACAGAGCTATTGAGAAGATCAGATGAGGAAAATGATCATGATGGTATATCCTAAATTGTTTTTAAATTGCTGAGAACATATGAGGAACATTTGTTACCTCATTTGCAGGAAAACATCCCAACTAGACGAGCGTTCCTAACCCCAAACTGATACGGACACTGAGACAACTCTCTCTGCTGTATCTGGGCTATAAATCTTTGAACTTCAGGCCTAAGTGGAATTCCATCTCTCACATTCTTTTAATGAAATAAAAATAAATACAATTACTGAACAGAAGCCAAAGATCACAGGAGGTTAGAAGTGGGGAGAGGATATGGTCAATACTGTTTGTTTGCATTCTGGCACTGTTTTCTTGGTGAATATTTCATTAATGGGACGGCTACAAGGGGGCAGGGATGGCCCTTTCTTCCTCCTGATGGATGTCTGCTGCTGATTAAATCTGAGCTGGGGTTGCCTTGTGGTGCCTGGGAAATTTGAGACCCTAATGAGGACATAGTCCAGTAAAATGTGAGAGACTGAAACCACTAGATACTAAAATCCTCCTGAGTTGGAGCTTTTTCCAAAGATTAGGCATTTGCTCTTGAAATCATGTTCAGGAACATACTAAGATGCACTTATCTTCCCATATTCTGTCCCTGCATTCATCCTCCAAAGACCTTGAAACCCATTTTTTTCCTCTTTCACTCAAGTAAAAGTAAACATACAAATAAGTACTTATTCTTATGGAAGGTCTATTCTTTAAGTAAAAATTTGACTTACAATTAATACTCTGGTTTGTGATTAAATCTGCTATTGATTCCTTATAATGGAGCTAGAGACAACTGGTAAATGCAATAGCAATATAATTGCATTTTCTGCAGAATAATCGTGGCTGCTAAAATGCAAAGGAGCAAGATATCTGAGCAACACAGAAAACAAGTAATTATCCAAAGCCCATTTTCAATAAATGTCAGTTTCTTAAAGAAACTGTCTGGTTAGACCACAAGTAATTTCTGCTGGTGCGAATTCCCATTCACTCTTATTAAGCCGTATTATGTACTCAGCATAAACAGTCTTAGTTTCTCCTTCCACAGGTCTCTGTCAGTGTCTGTATCCAGTTGCAGCCAGGTATAGTAAGTGCCTCAGATCACAGAGAATTTCAAAATAAGTCTAACAAATCAGGTCCATGATTCTCTAATACAAGCACACTTGTATTTCACTTACACCATGGCTCCGAGATATTTCTGAACTCTTTTTTATGCTCATCATTTCTCTTCAGAGGAGAGGATGGTGTTGCTCAAAAAGAAACACAGAGTCAGTTCAGCTAACAACTTTCCTCAACAGAATTGCAAACATCAATCTGTTGCTATCTTGCAAATTACCATTCCTCCCTGCAAACGCAGACACTAACCAGTGGACAAGTGATAGATCTTGACCTGCTGTTTCCAATGAGACCAGGGTGGTCTTTCAATCTCAAAAGAAGCATAGCCACTGCCTTCTGTTTGTCTATGCCTCACTTAGATTTACCCTTGGGAATATGTGTATGTGAAGGAGTCCTTCAAATGCATCTACTGTTTATATTAGTGTGAGGGCTGTAGGAAAGATTGTTAAACCTCCCAGGTCATCCTGTCCAGTGTGTCCAAATAGATGCAATAGAGTGAGAAAGATACTTTTTATTGATCACACTACTAAATCTTTTTCTTCTCTGCTTTACCAAGTGAATAGTTTCAGGCCAATTGTTGACTTAAACTGGTGTAGGGCAGGTGTGTCCAATGTCCTTAGGCATATTTGTCCACTTTAGCACTCTCCACAGTCACAGAAAGATGATGAGCCAAAGCCACCAGGAGTCCAGCATTTCCATGATGGGTTAGATTGACATTTATGGGATGTACATCTAATTCTGGACTGGGTTCTGGGTCTCTCCATCCTTCTCTATGGGCTTTACTCACAAAGGGAAATGATGACATAGCAATGCTTAGGAAACCAACTTCTAAAGTGGTCCAAAATCCCCGTGCTTTTTAAAAATTAAAATATCTTAGAGCCAACAGAAAGTTTAAATAATGCATATTGGGCTTCTGTGCAAGGAAGAATGAATGAGTAAAAGATTTTACGAAGGAGAATGCTTAGCTGGTTACTTGGTAGTACATACATTTTGAATTGGGTTCCCTCAAGCATCACATTCAGGTTAGACACCCTTCTCTTAATTAATAATGGAATGTCTCTCTTTGAGAAATGAGGTAGCTATGTCACCAAACAATTGAATGGCCGCATTTTCAGATGCCTTGTGTAACATTCCTACCTAAGACATAGAGGCCAGATGGTTGTCTGTGAGTAATTATGGGAGTAGTTGATGGAAGTAGAGAGTTTGGGGGCAGAAAGAACATTAAGAGCAGAGGTTATGAACTAGTTTTATTTGGCCCAACACATTGTCCCATGTTTAAAGAAATGTGGCTTTGCAACTAATTACTAATACTTGAACAAGAAGCTTCACATAAAAACCCAAATTTCTGCCATCTCTTGGAAGAACCCCTTGCTTTCACTCTGGTATGGCACCAGTCAGAGACAGACTGTCCCCCTTAAATAGGCTGCATCCACCATCTTTCTACCTGTAGGCACTGAAGACTTAAATCACATTCCTATGGATCTTTACAACCTACCCTGTTACACAATCTGGTACAGACATGCTCACGTTGAGCATGTGCAATGAATGAAAGAAGCCTCCAAGAAGAGTATCAGAAATGTGAAAAGATATGTTCTCGGTCTAAAACCTCCCATGAGTATGAGAGTCCCCCTGAATTCTAATCCCATGTGCTTTGTATTAAAGTGATCTGCTCAGATAAATACCTGTCCCTCAAATTCTGAACCACCCCTAGGCAGGCACCACTTACTATACCCCACGCAGAATGATGACTAAGTATCCAATCTAATGACCATGTGTTTGTCAATGATGTCTTTAAAAATTCATAACACTGATCTTTCTTAACCCTTAGTTTTAACTTTTAAAAGAAACACATAGAAATTCATTCAATCCTAATGTCTGGAAAAGTCATAACAAGCTGAGAGTTGGTTTGGAATTATTTAAGCTATTCCCAGACCTCCCCGGAGAAAGGACTAAGCCTCAAAGCTCTAAAGGCGTTTGGAAACTGTGGTGATTCAAAATGTCACTTTGTCCATAATCCATTTTATTTAGGGAATAAAAAAGCTAAGTCTGGTTAACTCTTAAAAATTATACCAGCACCAAAAACGAATCTGTTTTCTCAGATAGTTATCTCACATTATTAACTAACTTAAAGGTTTTCAGCCAAAGTTGTAATTATTAAATGTTATGCAATTAAGTTCTGCAAAAGATTTACCTTAGCTTATTATACTTAAAAAAAAATCTTAGTGTGTGAAAAGAAGAAGAAATGGACTCTGATTGGCTCAAGATGGTGGAGTAGAAGGATGTGTGCTCATGCCCTCTTGTGAGAACACCAGAATCACAACTAACTGCTGAACAGTCATCAACAGGAAGACACTGGAACTAACCAGAAAAGATACCCCACATCCAAAGACAAAGGAGAAGCTGCAATGAGATGGTAGGAGGGGTGCAATCACAATAAAATCAAATCCCATAACCACTGGGTGGGTTAGTCACAAACTGAAGAACATTATACCACTGAAGTCCACCCAGTGGAGTGAAGGTTCTGAGCCACGTGTCAGGCTTCCCAACCTGGGGGTCTGGCAATGGGAGGAGGAATTCCCAGAGAATCAGGCTTTGAAGGCTAGTGGGATTTGACTGCAGAACTTTGATAGGACTGGGGGAAACAAAGTCTCCACTCTTGGCGGGCACAGAAAAAGTAGTGTGCTCATTAGGACCCAGGGGGAAGGAGCAGTGACCCCATAGGAGACTGAACCAGACCTACCTGCTACAATTAGAGGGTCTCCTGCAGAGGCAGGGTTGGCTGTGGCTGGCCATGGGGACAAGGACACTGGCAGCAGAAGTTCTGGGAGGGACTCCTTGGCTTGAGCCCTCCCAGAGCCCACCATTAGCCCCACCAAAGAGCCTGTAGCCTCCAGTGCTGGGTCACCTCAGGCCAAACAACCAACAGGGAGGGAA
This sequence comes from Neophocaena asiaeorientalis asiaeorientalis, assembly GCF_003031525.2. NCBI lineage: Eukaryota > Metazoa > Chordata > Mammalia > Artiodactyla > Phocoenidae > Neophocaena > Neophocaena asiaeorientalis. Next base: position 2,862,458 of record NW_020172627.1, read on the forward strand.
CTCAGCTCCACCCATCAGCAGACAAGCAGATTAAAGTTTTACTGAGCTCTGCCTACCAGAGCAACACACAGCTCTACTCACCACCAGTCCCTTCCATCAGGAAGCCTGCACAAGCCACTTAGATAGCCTCATCCACCAGAGGGCAGATAGCAGAAGCAAGAAGAACTACAATCCTGCAGCCTGTAGGACGAAAACCACATTCACAGAAAGATAGCAATATGAAAAGGCAGAGAACTATGTGCCAGATGAAGGAACAAGATAAAATCACAGAAAAACAACTAAATGAAGTAGAGATAGGGAAACTTCCAGAAAAAGAATTCAGAATAATGATAGTGAAGATGATCTAGGACCTTGGAAAAAGAATGGAGGCAAAGATTGAGAATATGCAAGAAATGTTTAACAAAGACCTAGAAGAATTAAAGAACAAACACCTAGAAGAATTAAAGAACAAACAAACAGAGATGAACAATATAATAACTGAAATGAAAAATACACTAGAAGGAACCAATAGCAGAATAACTGAGGCAAAAGAAGGGATGAGTGACCTGGAAGACAGAATGGTGGAATTCACTGCCACAGAACAGAATAAAGAAAAAAGAATGAAAAGAAATGAAGACAGCCTAAGAGACATCTGGGAAAACATTAAACGTAGCAACATTCGCATTAAAAAGGTCCCAAAAGGAGAAGAGAGAGAAAGGACCAAAAAAAATATTTGAAGAGATTATAGTCGAAAATTTCCCTAACATGGGAAAGGAAATAGCCACCCAAGTCCAGGAAGTGCAGAGAGTCCCAGGAAGGATTAACCCAAGGAGAAACATGCCGAGACACATAGTAATCAAATTGGTAAAAATAAAGACAAAGAAAAATTATTGAAAGCAACAACGGAAAAACGACAAATAACATACAAGGGAACTCCCATAAGGTTAATAGATGATTTCTCAGCAGAAACTCTATAAGTCAGAAGGGAGTGGTAAGATATATTTAAAGTGATGAAAGGGGAGAAACTACAACCAAGATTACTCTAGCCAGCAAGGATCTCATTCAGATTTGATGGAGAAATCAAAAGCTTTACAGACAAGCAAACGCTAAGAGAATTCAGCACCACCAAACCAGCTCTACAACAAATGCTAAAGGAACTTCTCTAAGTGGGAAACACAAGAGAAGAAAAGGACCTACAAAAACAAACCCAAAACAATTAAGAAAATGGTAACAGGAACATACATATCAATAATTACCTTAAATGTGAATGGATTAAATGCTCCAGCCAAAAGACAGAGGCTCACTGAATGGATACAAAAATAAGACCCATATATATGCACCCAACATAGGAGCCCCTCAATACATAAGGCTAATGCTAACAGCTATAAAACACGAAATCGACAGTAACACAATAACAGTAAGGAACTTTCTCACCTACACCAATGGACAGATCATCCAGACAGTAAATTAATAAGGAAACACAAGCTTTAAATAACACAATAGACAAGACAGATTTAATTGGTATTTATAGGATATTCCACCTCAAAACAGCAGATTACACTTTCTTCTCAAGAGTGCATGGAACATTCTCCAGGATAGATCACATTTGGCTTACAAATCAAACCTTGGTAAATATAAGAAAACTGAAATCATATCAAGCGTCTTTTCCAACCACAACACTATGAGATTAGAAATCAATTACAGAGAAAAAATGTAAAAAACAAAAACATATGGAGGCTAAACAATACATTACTAAATAACCAAGAGATCACTGAAGAAATCAAAGAGGAAATCAAAAAATACTTAGAGACAAATGACAATGAAAACACGATCATCCAAAACCTATGGGATTCAGCAAAAGCCGTTCTAAGAGGTAAGTTTATAGAAATACAAGCATACTTCAAGAAACAAGAAACACCTCAAGTAAACAACCTAACCTTACACCTAAAGGAACTGGAGAATAAAGAACAAACAAAACCCAAAGTTAGTAGGAGGAAAGAAATCAAAAAGATCAGAGCAGAAATAAATGAAATAGAAACAAAGAAAACAATAGCAAAGATCAATAAAACTATAAGCTGGTTTTTTCAGAAGATAAACAAAATTGATAAACCATTAGCTAGAGTCATCAAAAAAACAAGGGGAGAGGACTCAAATCAATAAAATTAGAAATGAAAAAGGAGAAGTTACAACAGACACCACAGAAATACAAAGCATCCTAAGAGACTACTACAAGCAACTCTATGCCAATAAAATGCACAACTTGGAAGAGATGGAAAAATTCTTAGAAAGGTATAACCTTCCAAGACTGAACCAGGAAGAAACAGAAAATATTAACAGACCTATCACAAGTAATGAAATTGAAACTCTGATTAAAACTCTTTCAATAAACAAAAATCCAGGACTGGATAGTTTCACAGGTGAATTCTATCAAACATTTAGAGAAGAGCTAACACCCACCTTTCTCAAACTCTTCCAAAAAACTGCAGAGGAAGGAACACTCCCAAACTTATTCTGCAAGGCCACCATCACCCTGATATCAAAACCAGGAAAAGATATCACAAAAAAAGAAAATTAAAGACCAATATCACTGATGCATATAGATGCAAAAATCCTCAACAAAATACTAGCAAACGAAATCCAACAACACATTCAAAGAATCATACACCATGATCAAGTGGGATTTATCCCAGGGGTGCAAGGATTCTTCAATATATGCAAATCACTCAATGTGATATACCATATTAAAAAATTGAAGAATAAAAACCATATGATCATCTCAATAGATGCAGAAAAAGCTTTTGACAAAATTCAACACCCATTTATGATAAAAACTCTCCACAAAGTGGGCATAGAGGGAACCTACCTCAACGTAATAAAGGCCATATATGACAAACTCACAGCAAACATCAATCTCAATGGTGAAAACCTGAAAGCATTTCCTTTAAGATCAGGAACAAAACAAGGATGTCCACTCTCACCACTATTATTCAACATAGTTTTGGAAGTCCTAGCCACGGCAATCAGAGAAGAAAAAGAATTAAAAGGAATACAAATTTGAAAAGAAGAAGTAAAACTGTCACTGTTTGCAGATGACATGATACTATACATAGAGAATCCTAAAGTTGCCACCAGAAAACTACTAGAGCTAATCAATGAATTTGGTAAAGTTGCAGGATACAAAATTAATGCACAGAAATCTCTTGCACTCCTATACACTAATGATGAAAAATCTGAAAGAGAAATTAAGGAAACACTCCCATTTACCATTGCAACAAAAAGAATAAAATACCTAGGAATAAACCTACCTAGGGAGACAAAAGACCTGTATGCAGAAAAGTATAAGACACTGATGAAAGAAATTAAAGATGATACAAACAGATGGAGAGATATACCATGTTCTTGGATTGGAAGAATCAATATTGTGAAAATGACTATACTACCCAAAGCAATCTACAAATTCAATGCAATCCCTATCAAATTACCAATGGCATTTTTCGCAGAACTAGAAGAAAAAATGTTAAAATTTGTATGGAGACACAAAAGACCCCGAATAGCCAAAGCAGTCTTGAGGGAAAAAAACAGAGCTGGAGGAATCAGACTCCCTGACTTCAGACTATATTACAAAGCTACAGTAATCAAGACAATATGGTACTGGCACAAAAACAGAAATATAGATCAATGGAACAAGATAGAAAGCCCAGAGATAAAACCACACAACTGTGGTCAACTAATCTATGACAAAGGAGGCAAGGATATACAATGGAGAAAAAACAGTCTCTTCAATAAGTGGTGCTGGGAAATCAGGACAGCTACATGTAAAAGAATGAAATTAGAACACTCCCTAACACCATACACAAAAATAAACTCAAAATGGATTAAAGATCTAAGTGTAAGACCGGACACTTTAAAACTCTTGGAGGAAAACCTAGGCAGAACACTCTATGACATAAATCACAGCAAGATCTTTTTGACCCACCTTCTAGAGTAATGGAAATAAAAACAAAAATAAACAAATGGGACCTAATGAAATTTAAGAGCTTTTGCACAGCAAAGGAAACTAAACAAGATGAAAAGACCACCCTCAGAATGGGAGAAAATATTTGCAAACGAATCAACGGACAAAGGATTAATCTCCAAAACATATAAACAGCTCATGCAGCTCAATATTAAAAAAACAAACAACCCAATCCAAAAATGGGCAGAAGACCTAAATAGACATTTCTCCAAAGAAGACATACAGATGGCCAAGAAGCACATGAAAAGCTGCTCAACATCACTAATTATTAGAGAAATGCAAATCAAAACTACAATGAGGTATCACCTCACACCAGTTAGAATGGGCATCATCAGAAAATCTACAAACAACAAATGCTGAAGAGGGTGTGGAGAAAAGGAAACACTCTTGCACTGTTGGTGGGAATATAAATAGATACAGCCACTATGGAGAACAGTACGAAGGTTCCTTAAAGAACTAAAAATAGAATTATCATATGACCCAGCAATCCCACTACTGGGCATATACCCAGAGAAAACCATAATTCAAAAAGACACATGCACCCCAATGTTCATTGCAGCACTATTTACAATAGCCAGGCCATGGAAGCAACCTAAATGCCCATGGAGAGATGAATGGATAAAGAAGATGTGGTACATATATATAATGGAATATTACTCAGCCATAAAAAGGAACGAAATTGGGTCATTTGTAGCGACATGGATGGATCTAGGGCTGTCATACAGAGTGAAGTAAGTCAGAAAAGAAAAAACAAATATTGTATATTGGTTTTGTTTTTGTTTTTGCAGTACGCAGACCTGTCACTGTCGTGGCCTCTCCCGTTGCGGAGCACAGCCTCCGGACGCGCAGGCTCAGAGGCCATGGCTCACAGGTCCAGCCGCTCTGCGGCATGTGAGATCTTCCCAGACCAGGGCACGAACCCGTGTCCCCTGCATCGGTAGGCAGACTCTCAACCACTGTGCCACCAAGGAAGCCCTAGATATCGTATATGTAACGCATACATGTGGAACCTAGAAAAATAGTACAGATTAACCGGTTTGCAAGGCAGAAATAGAGACACAGATGTAGAGAACAAACGTGTGGACACCAACGGGGGAAAGTTGAGGGAGAGGGGGTGGTGGTGGTGGTGGGATGAACTGCGAGATTGGGATTGACATATATACACTAATATGTATAAAAATGGATAACTAATAAGAACCTGCTGTATAAAAAATAAAGGAAAATTAAAAAAAAAGAAATAATGGACTCTGTTTCATAATTGAGTCTGCCCTTGGGTGCAACAACTCCTCCCCCTGCAATCTCATTAATCATTAATCATCGAGGATCACTGGGTAGACAAAAGTGCAGCAACGAAATTTGATCCCCATTTCACAGATGGGGAGGTCAAGGCAGCAAGAGGTTAAGTGATTTTTGGAGACCACACAATAAGAAGATGGAGGAATGTGGCCTGGCCACTGCCCTGAGCTTCTCTGGTGGTCTCCAGAAGACCACTCACGAAGAAATAGAGGCCTTGCAAGAAGGCCTAATGGGAGCATCCATGACTCAGGTCGGGTCACAGGAGGAATCCCACAGGCCTACCTTCAAAACTTCTCCCAATTCACAGGCTCTGACATTGGCTAAGGTGTTTCTCTGAGTCTCCACTCCCTCACCTTTAAAATAGCTATAACAATACTCACAATTATGTTTGCAGTGAGCTCCCTTAGAATTCCTGCATGAAGAATCTCTAGAACATTATGAACATTCAGTAATGTCTCCCTTTGACCCTGCTACTTGCTCACAGGTAGAAAACTATTAACTCCTCCCACTTCTAGACTAAGAAGCCCTGTGTCCACCATGCTACTCATCAAGGGGACTGGGGAGGGTACACAGGGCCAGCCTAGGCTCTCTGCTGTCCTGCAAGGGCTTAGGGGATATCAGCTGTATCGTACTATCTATGGCATTAACACTCCTTTTACAATGCTGAGAAATCACTAGGATTATAAACATCATCTTCTCCAACCTCTCACCACAAATACTTGTCACTTAGAAGTGTGCTGTAGGCCTCCCCATACTTATAAGAAGTGTTTACTTCCTTTCTAAAGAGGCCTCCCTCCCTATATAGCAGATAAATGATGTAAACATTCTACTGCTACTCATTTATGCAACATTACCTTGCAAAGGTAAACACTGGTCCCAAAGTAAACATGAATTTCCTTTCAAGAGTATTCATAATGGTGAATTAATAATTGTGAATCAATGATGTTTGGTGTTGGCTATTAAAAAAAGGAGGCAGTGAAATAGTAAATAGTGAATAGACAGTGAAATATATTATAAAACTCATATGGCTATTAAGACCAGAAAGCTTGTATGCCCTGTGTCAGGGGACCAGGCATCCCTGTTCCCTAGCCAGACACACAGCAGTCATCCTTTATCCTTCTTCCCTCTCCCTACAGACACCATGTCCTTCACACCACCTGTCCTTCAGCCCTTTGCAGGGCTGTCTCCTTTGATTCACTCCCCTGGTTCTGGCTGTATTCCAACCCTCAGCATTCATCTCATGCTTGAGTTGTGGTAACAATCTGCTAGCTCATGCGCCTGCTACCATTTTTATCCACTTCCTGTCCAGCCTTTACACAGAGCCAGAGTATTTTATAAGGTGCAAAATTTACCCTGTCCTTGCTGTGGCTTAAAATCCTTAGTGATCTTCTTGGGCCTCCGAGGAAGGAGGCACAGTTCTCTCAGAGCAGCTCCTGCCTCTCTCTGCCCCTCTCCCTCTTGCCAGGACCACTTTCCATCCTTTGCACTCATACTAACTGCCTCATTTTCCCCTGAGCCTATCAAGTTGGCCCCTGCTTCAGTGTCCCATCACCTGCCTCCATTTGGCTCCCATATCTCTCCGTCAGGCTTCTAGAGTGGCCACTGCACTTACCCTGTTTCTGACATCCCTGGAGCTGTTCTTTCTTCTTGTGAGCCTCTCCTATTCCTGTGCTCATGGGCCCCTCCTCAGCGACTAGTCCTCGAAATGTCTGTCTCCTCCACAGGCCGGGTGATCTGCAGTGTTGTGTGGCTTGACTACCATGGTTCTTAGTGTGCATAACTCCTTCTTTATCCTCCTTGGGACTTAGTTACACAATATCAACTCAAGATGTATTATGTCTGGAAAGTCCTCAGGTATTATGACTTTGATATGGCCTCCCCACATTCCCTCTCTTAATACTTTTGGAACTCCTGTCAGATGTATATTGGATCTTCGCATTCTCTGTATTTCTTAAACTTTGGTTCGTATTGTCTATCTCCAGATAGTTTCTCCAGTTCAGTCACCCAAGCATTCGTTTCTTCAATTAAGTTCAGCCTCTTTGGTACATCACATTTTGTTTATCTCAACTACTGGATTTTTATTTCTGGAAGTTGAATTACTTAGCTTTGTCTTGCTTTTCTGTTTTTCCACCCAGAATCTATTATTTCATTTGAGTTTCTAGTCATTCTTTCATGTCTTTAAACAGGCTTATTTTTAGTCTCTTTCAGACAGCTTGATTACCTCAAATTTGTATGTCCTATTTTCATGTTTGCTGTGTCTTCTAATTCTTTCTCACAGTTGGCAGCTTTCTTGTGTAGTTCATAAGTTTTAAAATTCATCTTTCATGGGATTTATTTATATGTAAGGACACTGGGCTCTCTGGACTGTGGAAAGCCCCTTACAGAGTGGCTTTGCCTTTGCTTCTGCAGGGCACCTGATTAGGTCCAATTTCACACTCGTTTCTTGGGGATTCTCATACCATGTGGGAATATGCACTTGAACTCCATACCACCCTTGTGCCTGGATTGGCTTCGTGTTTTGATAACTCACAGGTTACTTTTTTTTCTATCTACTCAGAGCCTCAGGTGAACAGTGGGCATCCTATTGCTTCCATGTTTTGAGTTTCCCATCTTGGGTCTGACCTCCAGCTTTCTACAGATTCCCCCACCCCATCCCCCATCCTGGTTGGGCATTCAGTCCCCATTCTCAGCCACCGGACCCATATCCAGATTCCACTCCCCTGATGGCCTTAAGTATCGGACCACAAGCTTCTTATTCTAGCCTTCAGTTTCTTTTTCATTTCTGGCATGTGGGAATTTTCCTTTCTTTCTATTAAGCTCAGCTATGTAGACACAAAAGACTTTATTTTCATTACACTTATCCAGTATTTTTCTGCTTTTATAACTGGAAAGGTAGCACACATTAGCTCTGTCCTCCTGTTTTATGAACTAGAATCTTCCCTCTGGGCTCTGCTGACCTTGAATCAGGATGTGTGTTTTATTCAGCATTCAGCAAGTGCCTGCAACGTAGAAGACACTTAGACTTTTTGACTACTGAACAAATAAAACCTGAGATGAATCTCACCTTCTCCATTTAGCAACCAGATCCTAGAAAAGCCATGGAATCCCTCTGGCCTTCAGTTCCTTCACTGTCAAACCAAATGAAAATCATCTCTCCCTTATTGCCTCACACAAAGAAAGTCAGTGCAATAATATTATGAAAGAACTTTAAAAAGCCATCAGCACTAGTTAAGAGAAAGATACTAAGGAAAAATAATACTCTATTAAGCGATCATCCGTTCACTTCTTTCTCACCAAGACAGGGAGAAGTAAGAAGGATTGAGTCCCTCTGGCATCTGCTAGTTGGCGTCAAGCTCTTAAAGTAACAGAAGCAAAACAGGACAGAAAGCTCTCAGATGGTCCACACATTTTGCCGCAAATACAGACCCCTTTTCTGTTGCCTTGTATTTGAATGTTTCATTATTAAAGTTGAAGTTCTCCCTTGAAATTTGTCCTGTCTTTTTCCAGTGTTGGGAGAAACATGACTGCCAATGGTGATGGCCTCCCTGGTGCACATGGCACTAAGCTGTAGTTCTCTCTCTGACTCTCACCCTTTATTTCCATTAATCTAATGGTTTAGTGGCAAATCCTTATTGAATGCCCATCACGTAATGATGAACATGAGAGATGTTGTATTTTCATTTCCCTTTGGGGCTTAAAGGTACGGATCAAGTGGGAGGAAACAGAAGTTTAATCATTTGAAGCACTTGCTGTAAGAGTCTTTTTTTCCTCGCTTCAGTCATTCTAGACCTAATCAAACACCTTTCACCATGTAGGCAGAACTTTCCTTCTAACACCCTGTCCATCTTGCTAGCCTCATCTCCCACTCCTCTCCCATGCATGCCCTAGTTATCTGTTAAATTGTTCTACACACTAGATGTTGAACACACTTTATGATTTCCTGACCTAATGTGTTTAGGTGCTGCTCCTTCCTGCTACAAACTCAGCTTCTCTCTTGAAGATTCATCTGACCCCTGGGCTGAGCTCACATACTCCATCACTGTCTGAGCTCCGCATTCTTCTTTGACTTCAGTACGCAAGGCTGCTTGTGCCTCCCTTACGGCCCTTACCATGCTCTGGACACTGCATTCAATCATCCACAGCTAGGAGGTTTTCGTGAAGTGCCTCTGTCTTTTTTACTTACCATGGCAATCCCACAGTACAAAGCACAGTATCTCACTTAAAATTAGTGCTAGTAAATATGTACAGAAATTGGTTTAATTTGGATGAGTTTTCAATGCATGTCTAGAAGAGACATACTTTATGTTCAAAGACAAAAAGAGGCTGAACACTAAAAGATATGAAAAGGTATGGCATGCAGAAAGTAACCAAAAGAGAGCTAGAGTGGCTACACTAACAACAGAAAAAATAGACTTTAAGACAAAATATAGAGAGAGACAAAGAAGGACATTTTATAATGGTAAAAGTGTCAATCCATTAGGAGGATATAAACATAGGTGCATCTAACAACAGAGCCCCCAAATACTTAAAGCAAAACCTGAAAATGTGACTGGAGAAATAGACAATTCAGTAATAATAGTTAAAGACTCCAACACCACACTTTAAATAATGAATAGAATAAAAAGACAGAAGATTAAAAAGGAAATAGAAGACCTGAACAGCACTATAAACCAACTAGACCTAATAGCTATCCATAGACTCTACCCAACAACAGTGAAGTACAAACTTTTACAAGTGCACATGGAACATTCTCCAGGATAGACAATATGTTAGGCCATAAAATAGCCTCAGTAAATGTTAAAGGATGAAATCAAGCAAAGTATGTTCCATAATCATAGTGGAATAAAATTAGAAATCAATAACAGAAGGAAATTTGGGAAATTCACAATAATGTGGAAATTAAACAACACACTCCTAAATAACAAATGGCAAAGAAGGAATTACAAGGGAAATTAGAAAATACTTTGAGATGAATGAAAATAAAAACACAGTGCATCATCCATGTCTCTGCAAATGACACAATTTTGTTCCTTTTTATGGCTGAGTAATATTCCATTGTATATATGTGCCACATTTTCTTTATCCGTTCATCTGTCGATGGACACTTAGGTTGCTTCCATGTCCTGGCTATTGTAAATAGAGCTGCAATGAACATTGTGGTACATGACTCTGTGCCCAGTAGTGGGACTGCTGGGCCGTATGGTAGTTCTATTTTTAGTTTTTTAAGGAACCTCCATATTGTTCTCCATAATGGCTGTATCAATTTACATTCCCACCAACAGTGCAAGAGGGTTCCCTTTTCTTCATACCCTCTCCAGCATTTATTGTTTGTAGATTTTTTGGTGATGGCCATTCTGACTGGTGTGAGGTGATACCTCATTGTAGTTTTGATTTGCATTTCTCTAATGATAGTGATGTTGAGCATTCTTTCATGTGTTTGTTGGTCATCTGTATGTCCTAGAGAACTGTCATACAGAATGAAGTAAGTCAGACAGAGAAAAACAAATATCGTATATTAATGCATATATGTGGAATCTAGACAATGGTATAGATGATCTTATTTGCAAAGCAGAAATAGAGACACAGACATAGAGAACAAACAAATGGATATGAAGGGAGAAAGGGGAGGGTGGGATGAATTGGAAGATTGGGATTGACATATATACACTACCATGTATAAAATAGATAAGTAATGAGAACCTACTTTATAGCACAGGGAACTCTACTTGGTGCTCTAAATGGGAAGGAAATACAAAAAAGAGGGGATATATGTATACATATGGCGGATTCACTTTACTGTACAGCAGAAACTGACACAGCAGTGTAAAGCAACTATACTCCAATTAATTAATTAATTATTTTAAAAAACACAACATATCAAACCTGTGGGATGAAGCTGAAGCAAGCTTAGAGAGAAATGTTTACATGTAGATGCCTATATTAAAAAAGAATAAATCTCAAATCAATAACCAAAACCTCCACCTTAGGAAATTAGAGAAAAGAAGGTAAACTAAACCCAAAGAAAGAAGAAGGGAGAAAAATAATGACTAGAATGGAAATAAATGAAATAGAGAATAGAAAATCATTAGAGAAAATCAATGAAATCAAAAGTTCACTCTTTGAAAAGATCTCTCCTGGGTCTTTAGCCTGCTGGCCACTCTGCAAGTTTTAGACTAACCAGAATCCAGAATCACATAAGCAACTTCCTTATAATAAAATCTCTTTCTACACACACACACACACACACACACACACACACACACACACACGCTCTGGCAAACAATGGTGTGCAAAAGGTAGAGAGTAGCATGCAATGATTAATGCAGGCTCAGGAGCCAGACTGCCTGCATTTGAATCATGGCTCTGTTATAGACCAACTCTCTATATGTCTTAGGGCAAGCCAGATAACTTCTCTTGCCTCAGTTTCCTCAACTGTAAGTTGGGAATGATAACAGTACTCTATTTTGTGGGGTTGCTATAAAAAGACATTAGTTAATTAATAAAAAGGCTTATTATGGTTCCCTTGGCATACAGTTGGTGTGCAAAAAATATTAGTTCTTGTGATTTTAATGGGATTTCCCCTAAAATTTTATTTTAAAAAGATTAGTCACTACTAAAAATGTATGCAAACCACTGGAATTTGTTCAGGCTGCAGTTTTGTTTTGTTTTGTTTTTGTTTTTTGCTTACTAGTAACCAATGCTGCCAGTATTCAGTGGCCAAAACAAAAGGAAGATATTGTTCTAACCACTCAGAGTCACAATTATTTCACATCTGTGAATCAACCCAGTCAGTGAATTTTAGCCACACTACTCAGAATTAGACTACAAATGCCACATATATATTATATATATATGTGTGTGTGTATATATATATAATATATATGACATTTATGTGCATATGAACTCCAAGGCAGTCTAATATATAATATGTACATATTAGTCTAGGTTCTTCACGTGGTAATACTCAAAATTGTTAGCGTCCCTTTAGAAGTCATTTTAAGAGCAATGGCTCTCCATTTGACTTAGTGCATTTGGCCTGCTATGATAGAAACTATAGACTGGGCAGCTTAAACAACATTTATTTTTCATGGTTCTAGAAGTTCAAGATTAAGGAGCCTGCAGATCCAGTGTCTGGTTAAGCCACTTCCTGGCTTACAATTATCCATCTTCTCACTGTATGTTCACATGGCTGAGAGAAAGGGATCATCTTTCTCATGTCTCTTCTTATAAAGGCACTAATCCCATTCATGAGGACTCCACCCCAATGGACTGATTACGTTTCAAAGGCCCCAGCTCCAAAGACCATCACATTGGCGATTAGGCTTCAACATATGAATTTGCGGGTACACAAACACTCATTCCATAGCCCTAGTAACCAGAATTCCATAAAAGGAAGGGTCAAGTCATTACAATAAAACTAGCACTCCCTGTAGGCAAGTATGGATGAGCAAGAGCCAGGCTCTACTTTCTGGCTGCTTACAGTCCGAGGGCTAAGAAAACATACATCTAAGATGCTTTGGCAGATGACAGAGTAAGATGAGACTACATAGGGCACATAGCTCTATGTGTTCCAAAATGATTGCCTGAATTAATAAATTCAACAAGTGCCTCTCATTGTGTCCCAGGCTCAAGATGAGGTAGGCCTAAAATATTAGGAAAAGCTGCAAGGGGTCTCTTCCATATGCAACCAAGAGGTAAACTTGCAATTGCTTGTAAATGGTTTCATTTTCACCTCCAAACTCACTTCAATCTGTTCTCTCTTACAGGGTCACCATGCTGCTCCTTTAAGCCTTGGTCCCCCATGTCATATGGCCTGCCCTAAATTAACACAACCCATATTAATAACACCCAGTGGATTTCTCTATCCATGAAATGCTTATTTGAAAGATGTCAGCTCCATGTACCTCTTGGACTTTCTCCTTGAATGTGGCCCAATTTATCCTCTAGATTGTGACCTTCAAAAAGTCAGGGATGGAACTTCTTTAGACCTAATTTACACACACTGGGTGCTTAATGTTTGCTATGAATGTGATTAATTGATGGGCACTTTTCCTGTCCTTAGACAAAGTGTTTAGTTTCTTTACCTGAGAAGGGGGAGATTTGAAATGCAAATTATATAAGAGAAAAGGTCATCTTAGAGAATATTTTATTCACAATCTCTGGTAATAAAAGCCACTCACTGTTGTGATGACATTTATCATTCATATATGCCGAAAATTCAGTCACCAGTTTTATTGAGAAGGACTTGCCACAGCATTTGCACCAATTTCTATCAATCAGAAATACAGGATACAATACGGTTCTTGTGATGAGAAATTCAAAATTTCTGTACACAGCTTTCATTTTCCCAGGGTTCTTCTCAAGGTAGTCAAAATGAAACAGAGACCCTCAGGGATAAAATGATGCAGAGGATAATAGGCAAAGCAGAAACTTCTCTCCTTCAGGGAGAAGTTTCCACTTTTCTTCAACAACGGGCTGGAAGAAAATCCTCATGGGAAGCCCCTGGATCAGACACTGGATATCATGGTCCAAGTAGCCTTGCCAACCACAAGTCTGAGTATAGTAATTTGTTCACAGATTTCCTCAAATGCCCTTTGAGGCAAGTGGAATTTACAAGGAAATAGTGTCAATTCATCTGAATTCTATCGTCATACAAGTTCACCCAAGGACTAGAATATATGTTTTTTCCTAAAGGGAAAATGTACTTAAGAATCTAATAAGGGGCTTCCCTGGTGGCGCAGTGGTTGAGAATCTGCCTGCTAATGCAGGGGACACGGGTTCGAGCCCTGGTCTGGGAGGATCCCACATGCCGTGGAGCAACTAGGCCCGTGAGCCACAACTACTGAGCCTGCGCATATGGAGCCTGTGCTCCGCAACAAGAGAGGCCGCGATAGTGAGAGGCCCGCCCCCCCCGATGAAGAGTGGCCCCCGCTTGCCACAACTAGAGAAAGCCCTCGCACAGAAACGAAGACCCAACACAGCAAAAATAAAATAAATTAATTAATAAACTCCTACCCCCAACATCTAAAAAAAAATAAGAATCTAATAAGAACAAAGAACAAATTAAAAACAAAATATTCTTAATCACTCATACATGTCTACCATAAGTTGTTTTCAAACTAGTTCAGATAACTGAATATTAAAGAGTTCATTTTGGTTAACACACACACAAAATATTGATTCATCAAACCTGGAACTCCTACCATGAATGTTTTGCTGAGTGAAATTACATACCAACATACGTAAGAATGCAGGCAAGAAAGTACCATTAGATAAGGAAGCTTTTAGAAAAATTCGTGGGCTAACTATGTCAAATTAAGGACATTCTACTCATTGCCATAGTTCTGTTTCTTCCTAAATTGAGAAAATATCAGTGGTGCTTGATTTCAGCCTGTCATGTTTCTGTGTTCTAGGAGATCATACATAGATCAGGTACTATGAGACACCATGATTTTGCCAATGGGAAATTACTTTTTAAAAGAGAAGGTCCAAGAAAGAGGAGCCCAGCCAAGAATGTTTTAATTCTTACATTAATGAAAACATGACTGTGGTTTGTTGGCTGTCAAATTTTGGAAAATTCTCAGCCATTATTATTTTGAATATTTCCTCTGCTCCATTTTGTCTTTTCCTTTTAGTATTCTAGTACTCATGTATTACACCTTTTGAAATTTTCCTACAAGTCTTGGATGCCCTGTTCTGTTTTTGTCATTGTACTTTGTCTTTGTATTTCAGTGTAGGAAGTTCTCATTGACCTATTTTCAAAGCCACTGGGTCTTTCCTCAGCCATATCCAGTCTCTGCTGAGCCCATCAAAAATATTCTTCATTTTCATTACAATATTTTAGATATCTATTTATCATTCTTTAGAATTTCCATCTCTCTGTTTACATTACCCATCTGTTCTTGCTTGTTGTTGACCTTTTCCAGTAGAGCCCTTCATATAATAATCATAGTTATTTGAAATTCTCTGAGAATATGTTCATGTCATATCTGAGTCTGGCTTTCTTTTGCCTTTTAGTATGTTTTGTATTTTTTGTTGAAAGATGGCTATGTTGTATTGGGTAATAAGAACTGAGTTGAAGAGGCCTTTAGTGTGAGATTTTGTGTTAATCTGGCTAGGAGTTGGATTGTGTCTAATGCTTGCTGTAGCTATAGGTGCCAGAGACTTCTAAATCCTCTAGATTTCTTGCTTTGTCTTTCCTGTTGACTTTGGGCTTCCCTAAGAACTCCTCTTCAGCTACAGTCTGTGCCTTGCAGTTCTTTCAACTGTAATCCTCTGTTTTTATACTGGAGCTCTATTAACATAATAGTAAGGTATTTGTGTTGGGGGTGGCAGGAAGCGTTCTATAAATGTATGATTAAATCTCAGTCTTTTTGTGAACCTGCATCGCTGGTCTGTGACTATCACAAATGTTTCTTAGCTTCCCTCCTTTCCTCCACTTAGGTGAGCCAGAAAGCCTAAAAGGAGACGGAGTTAGAGAACTGTCCTTCTCCCAAGTAGGATAAGGCTCTGGTAAAGTCTTTTACACTGGAGAGTAGGTTTTTGTTTTGGAGAACTCTCTGGACATATTTCTAAATGATTACTCCTCCCCTCCCTCAGCCAGAGTCAGAAGAGAAATTTTTTTGGCCCTTTACCATGAGAATCTGGTGAGATTAGGTGAGGTAGAGACAACAAAAATGTGGTGACCCCTCACCAAGACTATGCCCCCAGGAGTTTCTCACTCTCAAGCTAGTTCACATTCAGTTTCCAGAAATTCATCAAAATCAGCACCTAAAATGTTCCCACCAGTATACGGCTCCAGCAGCTTCTACTTTGGGTAAGCAGATCTCAGCTGTGACTCTCTGGATTTGCTTGTCTCTCCCAATTTGGGGGTGGCAGTTTGCCTTGTGACCTCAGTTCTTCCATAGGTCTAAAAAAAGTTGTTGGTTTTCATTTTGTTTAGTTTTACTTGTTGTAAAGACACAGGTGACAAATTCTGAACTTTTTACACGTTGGATATTCCACATGCTCTTTTTACAAACAACTATTTGCACACACACATACACACACACTTACATACCTATATTCATATAAGTAAATAAAGTCATATTAAAAGGAAGGCAAAGGGTTGATAAATACAAGATTCAGAAAGATGGTTAAATTGCATGGCTATGGGGTTGATTATCCATTCGTTCAGCACAGTAGGCACAACAGTGCATAAGGCCCATGATAATGTTAGGGTTCCACAAAAATATTTTATCTTCTTTTAACAACAGAAGAAAAATGAATATAATAATAATAAATACATAATAATGAATCCAGCCTGGATTTTACTCATTGTTCTACCAATGCAGTTATAAAATATTATATATATATAAAATTATATATATATAAAATATATATATATATTTAATAGAGGAAGGGATCCACAAAGACAAAGTGCTTAGGGTCCACCAAAGTCAGAATGAGGTGGGTAATGGTATGGATATCACTATAGGGTAGGTTGTTGGCAAAGTCCTAGTTTTTGTGTTGGATAGTATAGTAGCTCATGGGTACTCATTACATTATCAAAAATATATTACTGGGGGCTTCCCTGGTGGCGCAGTGGTTGAGAGTCTGCCTGCTGATGCAGGGGACACGGGTTCGAGTCCTGGTCTGGGAGGATCCCACATGCCGCAGAGCGGCTGGGCCCGTGAGCCACAACTACTGAGCCTGTGCGTCTGGAGCCTGTGCTCCGCAACAGGAAAGGCCGCGATAGTGAGAGGCCCACACACTGCGATGAAGAGTGGCCCCCGCTTGCCACAACTAGAGAAAGCCCTTGCACAGAAACGAAGACCCACCACATCAAAAATAAATAAATTAATAAACTGAACTTTCCTTGTAGGCACTATTTCCTATGTATCTTGTGCATATATTAAATATATATATATATATTACTAATTAAATACATAAATATATGAATAAAAGCAGACCATACATTGGGCAATGATGATAGCATCATGAACTGAAAATTATGTTGTGTACTTGAGGTGAGAGAGAGAGAGAGAGAAAGAGTTCGACACTGAGGAGCATTAACTTAGTGGGAGACAAAAGCTACAGATCATTATGTGAGTGAAGAAGGCATTTTAATTTTCTCCCTGTTTCGTGTGGCCGAGTCCAGCCTGCCATAAAGTGCGAAGCAGGCTGTCCCAGAGGACAGCCCACTCCTAGCCCAAGCTGGGGCAGACCCCATTGGGAACCATGCTTCATCTGTCTGTACCTAGCTTCTCATCTTGTCCTCCGGATTTCTGAGTTTATTGAGTTTAATGTCAGCCTGCTCTTCCTTCCGGCTGCTTCAGCTCTATGAATGTGTGTTTCTGTTGTAGACTTGGCGTTTGTGGCTCTTACGACCGTACTTTTGCCCCGGTATTCCAACTCAGCCATTCATATTTCCATTGAGTTACTTACACAGGATTGGAGCTCAACTCAGGGATACTTAGGCCCTAAAGTCCTGAGCTCCCTACTCTCAGCCCAGTCTCCTAATGGAAAGACACAAAAATGTGTTTCAGTCAGAGCCTTGAGGATGAAGTGAAGGCACGAAATGCCATCTGAGATTAAAGTTTTACCTATATTCCTGAGCATCATCAGAGAGACCTAACTGAAAAAGAACACTGTTCTCCAAAAACCACCACACTGCTTAGGTAGAGGCATGTGATAATCTACACAACAGAGGGGCCATGGCATTAGCCGAGAGGGGCTTTGGCACATCCCAGTGGGTACTGCTTCGTGGAAGGAGAGAAGAAGTTTAGACCAGGGTTTGCATACACAAGTTCTGGGGCCAGCCCGCCCAAGTTTGAATCCTACCTCTGCCACTTACTAGCTCTGAGGCCATACCAGCAAGTTACTTGCCCTTGTGTTCCTTAGTCCCCTCGTCTAGCAGATGGTGATAATAACAACTCATACTATTGTTGTAAGAGTTACAAAGGCCATAGGTTAACATACATAGCACCCTCAGATTAGCGCCTGGCACAAAGTAAGTGCTACATATGCCTTTACAATTATAATTGCTTGTTTTCTATATTCCCACCTGTCTATGCTTCAGCAAGAAGTGTGTGCTAGGTTCTGTGAATCTTTGCTGCTCTGTCAGAGCTCATCTACTGTTTTCTCAGACGTGACTGTAATCGTATCCACTGCAAGATTTGGGCAACTAGGTCGTTTGGAGAGAAGCTTTGCCCTGCCTGTGCTGCTCGCTGTGCTGCCCCTTCTGAATGCTCAGTGAAAACTGGGTTCTATCCAGTCATCTAATAGCTTCTCCACTGGGCTGTCTGTGGGAGTAGCAAATGTTGGGTTCTCCCAGAGGGATGCCTAAGGTGCTTCAGAACACGCCCAACACTGACTTTGGACCAGACGTTGGAGAAATCAGATTCCAAATGTGATCTGTGATTTCACATTTGGAATCTGATACCAACCAGACCTCCCTGCTACTATCACTACACATTTCAGATAATCAGAAAACAGTCAACAATTTCAAGCATCCCAAAAGGTCTGATAAGCCTCAGCAATAGGCTAAGGAGAAATAGGACTGAGATCCATCCAGAGACAACTGGCTTAAACTCAAATAGCTCAGAGTGTTTTTTTTTAAACATCTTGTTCTTGACAAAGACCAGGATTTTGACAACATATTCTTACCTTTTAAAACCCCTAGGTCCAGTCTATGTGGTTCTGGTTCCTTTTTCCTGGGCTCCGTCAGAGGTTATGCAAGGACCATGGGATTATTTTATATCCATGAAACTTTGACTCCATCTTGCCCTCATGCCATCACGATTCTCCCAAGTGGGTTACACAGTATGGCCCAACCCCTCTCACCCACCCCATATGGATGTTTGCTCAAGGTCAGTCAAACTCCTAACCAGTGCGGTTTCACAATCATGGTGTCATGACGTTCCATGAGTACCCCCCCATGCTCTCTCCCTAAGAGTCTCCTGATACACCGTGGGTGCTTGGCAAATACAAAACCGCAAACAGAACTGAAGTTCATGGACACAGCCAGCTCAAAGGGGATTTCCTCAATGTGCATTCTTTTCTGAGAACCTCATTGATTGTTCTCCTGAGGCCAATTGTGGGGGAAAAAAAAAAACAAAAAAAACCCCTCTGAACTCATCCCACTTGGGTAGACCAAAGACCTCAGTAAGGGGAAATTAGCAATAAAAAAGCTGAGATGAGGCAGGTCAGATGTCCTGCAATTGAAAGTCTTCTGGGATAGCTCTGAAGTTGCTAGGAAAGAACATATTTTAGAGGGAAAAATAGCCAAGTCACCTGGCTTCCAGAGGTAGAGTCCACAGGGAGATACAACTGGGAGCTTTGTGCTGGGTGACTGAGACTTGCAACCAGGGTGCTTATGTTTAATTACAATTATAATTAAAGTAATGCATATACATGATCAAGAATCAAATCCCCCCCACAAATGGTTTAAAATGAAAATGTATATATATTTCTTGCCCCTGTCCCACTCTCTCAGGGCGAATTTGGGCTTATATAAAAGGAGTTTGGAAGTGTTCCCCTCTCTTCTATTTTTCTGGATGAGATTTTGTAGAATTGGTGTTATTTCTTCTTTAAATATATTTCAGAATTTGCCAGTGAACCCATCTGGACCTGGATATTTCTTTTTCAGAAGGGTTTGAACTACAGGTCAGTTTGTTTTATAGAGGTTATCTATTCAATTTTGAGTGAGTTTTGGTAATTTGTGGTTTTTAAGGAATTGGTCCATTTTGAAATTATTTTCTATTGAGGTATAGTTGATTCACAATATTATATAAGTTTCAGGTGTACAACATAGTGATTCACAATTTTTAAAGGCTATACTCCATTTAAGTTATAAAATATTGGCTATATTCCCGTGTTATACAATATATCCTTGTAGCTTATTCATTTTTATACATAGTACTTTGTATCTCTTAATCCCCTACCCCTATTCTGTCCCTTCTCCCTTCCCTCTCCCCACTGTTAACAGTCCATTTCTTTTACATTGTCAAAATTATGAGCCAAAGTTGTCATAATAGTCTCTTATTAATTTTTAATGTCTGCAGGATCTATAGTAAGACCTCCTTTTTTTATTCCTGATATCAATAACTTGTGTCTTCTCTCATCTTTGTCAGTCTTTCTAGAGGTTTATTTTTTAAAGAACCACCTTTTGGTTTTATTGATTTTCCTGCATTGTTTTTCCATTTTAAAGTTCATTGATTTCTGGTCTTTTTATTATTTTCTTCCTTAGGCTTGCTTTGAAATGATTTTGCTCTTTTTTTTTTCCTAGAGCATTAAGATGGAAATTTAGATTATTTATTTGAAACTTTTCTTATTTTCCAACATAAACATTTAATTCTATAAATTTCACTCCTACCACTCCTTTACATGCCTCAAATTTTATGTTATGTTTTAATTTTGCTCAGTTCAAAATATTTTCTACTTTCCTCTGAAGTGTGTATTTTGCTGCTTGCATGGACAATTCAATAAATATCAACTGAATCCATTTAGCTGATGGTGTTGTCCATTCTTCTTTATTCCTGCTGACTTTCTTTCTGTTAGGTCTATCTATTACTGACAGAGTGTTGAAATCTCCAGCTAAGATTGTGGATTTGTTTATTAATCCTTTCAGATCTGCCAGCTTTTTCTTCATGCATTTTGAAGCTTTTATTTTAGGTTCTACACATTTATGATTGCTATATCTTTGGGGGGGAACTGTCTCTTTTATCATTACATAATGTTCCTCCTTGTCCCTTGTACTTTTCCTTGCTCTGACGTTTATTTTGAGATTAATACAACCATTCCAGTATTAGTTTAGTGTTTGCATGGTATGTATTCTTCCATCATTTATTTTTAACCTACCTGTATCATTACCATTATAGACAGCATATAGTTAGGTTATGTGTTTGTTTATCCATTCTAACAATCTCTGTCTTTTAACTGATGTGTTTAGACAATTCAGGTTTAATGTAATTACTGATATGTTTACATTTAGTTTAACAATTTATATTCGATTTCTGTTTATTACCACTATTTTCCATTTTGTTGTTTCCTCTTTCCTGCTTCCTTTTGGTATATTTGAACTTTTTTTTAGTATTCTATTTACATTTATCTCTTGTGTTTTGAATATATCTCTCTGTATAATTTTGTTTTGTCTGTTTGTCTTAGTGATTGCTCTGGGGATTATAATAAACATATTAAACTTTAAAAATCTAGAGTCAGTGCTTTACGACTTCAAGAGGAATGTATAGACCTTACCAATATACAGGTCCCTTTCACTTCCCCCTTTTATGTGGTAGTTATCTGAAGTATTACAGCTATGCACATTGAAACCTCATTGATAATGTTATAATATTTGCTTTCAATCATCCAATATGTTTTAAAGAACTGAAAGGGAGAAAAGTAGTCCATTATATTTATCCAGATATGTACTATTTCTGTTGCTCTTCCTTCATCCCTGATGTTCCAAGTTTCCCTCGGATATAATTTCACTTCTATCAAAATAACTTACTGTAGCAATTCTTTTAGAGCAGGTCTGCTGGCAAAAATTCTCTTAATTTTCCTTCATCTGTGAACATCTTTATTTTACCTTTATTCCTCAAAGATGTTTTTGCTGAACATAGAATTCTGGATTGACAGTTGTTTGCTTTCATCCCTTTAAAAATGTTGTGCCACTTCCTTATGGTTTCCATGATTTATGATTAGAAATCTACCCTCATCCAAATCATTATTTCCTATGTTTTTCATCTTGCTGCTCTCAAGATATTTTTTAAATTGAATTTTATTATTTTTTATACAGCAGGTTCTTATTGGTTATCTATTTATACATATTAGTGTATATATGTCAATCCCAATCTCCCAATTCATCCCACCACCACCACCCCACGCCTGCCCCGCTTTCCAACTGTCAAGATTTTTTGTCTTTAGTGTTCAATCATCCAAATCATTATTTCCTATGTTTTTCATCTTGCTGCTGTCAAGATATTTTTTAAATTGAATTTTATTATTTTTTATACAGCATGTTCTTATTAGTTATCTATTTATACATATTAGTGTATATATGTCAATCCCAATCTCCCAATTCATCCCACCACCACCACGCCACGCCCACCCCCGCTTTCCAACTGTCAAGATTTTTTGTCTTTAGTGTTCAGTAATTTTAATATGCTGTGTTTAGCATGGATTTCTTTGGGTTTACCCTGATTGTGGTTCACTGAGCTTTTATGGATTTATACCTTTTGTTAAGTTTGGGAAATATTCAGCATTTATTTCTTAAAATTTCCCCCCTATTCTTTCACATTCCAGACCACAGCAGCTCAAAGGCATCTAAAAATACCATGGTCATGAAACTTTTCAGTTGGAGAAGTTGTGATCACAAAACACCCATGTTGCTTTTTTTTTCCCTTCCTCTGTTGTCCTGCAACTTGACCCTGGATAGGGGAGCAGTTGAAAGAATTATGCATCAGAGCAGGGTAAATAAAGCCCTGTTTTCTGACTATAAGACTGATTAGGAGAGTCCTAGGAAGTTAGAAGTACCAGAAGGATTGTCATCATATCTTACATTTTTATATTTTCTACTAACTCTGTTTCATGTTAGGAAACTGTGTCTTGGTACTCCTCATGCTCATTGAAGTGAGGATCTCCCCTGTAGCAAATTTCTTTCTTTCCACTTCCTTCTCAAAATTGAGCAATATTATTCCTTCTTGGTGCCAGTCCATACCCACAATCTTCCTCAACTCTGTCCCATCCTCACTTGTGTTCAAGGTTCTGGTCTTACTTGACCTTGTATCTTATGCATAAATTATTATATATAAAGGTATAGACAAAACTCATTATATTAAAATACTGTTATAAAACTATTTTAAAATCATGCTTTGTTGATATATTACAAAGAATTAGCAGCAGGTATAATAACTCCTGATTTCAAAGTAGATGGGGATTTTGAGATTTTTGGAAATTTTAATGTATTTGAAAATGTATAAAAATTCTATTGGTGAGAAGAAATAGCTAATTCTGCAGTAATATAATACATTATAAAGTATAATAATATTCTATATACTTTAATGCCCAACTTTCAATAATATATGAAACAACTAAGCAGAATATTAACAAGAAAATAGAAAACTTGAACAACATTACAAACTAACTAGACTTAGATACATTCTACCCAAGAACAGAAGAATACAGATTCTTCTCAAGGGCACATGGAACATTCTCCAGAATAGATTATGTGCTAAGACATAAAAAAAACCTCAATTAATTTAAAAGGATTGAAATCATACAAAATCTGATATCTGACCACTGTGGGAAAAACTTAGAAATTTACAACAGAAAGAAATTTGGGGAATTCACAAATATGTTGAAATTAAACAACAAACTCCTAAATAACCAATGTGTTGAAGAAGAAATTACAAGGGAAATTAGAAAACATTTTATGATGAATAAAAATGAAAGCATCAAATGCTAAAACTTATGAAATACAATTAAAGTAGTGCTCAGTGGGAAATACATAGCTGTAAACACCCACATTATAAAAGAAGAAAGATCTTAAATCAATAACATAACTTTCTACTTTAAGACAGTAGAAAAGAAGAACAAATTAAACTTAAAACAAGCAGAAGGAAGGAAACAGTAATGATTAGAGTGGAAATTAGTAAAGCAGAGAATTTAAAAAAATAGAGAAAATGAACAAAACCAAAATTTGGTACTTACAAAAGATAAATAAAATCAACGAAAAAAAAAAATCAACAAACTTTAGCTGAACTGTCAAAGAAAAAATGGAGTGAAGATGCAAATAATTAGAAACACAAATGATAGACGGGACATTACTATCAAACCTACAGAAATAAAAAGACTATAAAATACTCTGAACAACTGTATAATAATAAATTACATAAATTAGATGAAATGGACAAATTTCTACAATGACTTAAAATATTAAAACTGACTCAAGAAGCAATGGAAGTCTGAATAGTCTTGTAACAAATAGAGACTGAATTAGCAAACAAAAAACTTCCTGCAAAGAAAAGCCCAGTTCCAAATGGCTTTACTAGTAAATTCTGCTAAACAGTTAAAGAAGAATTAATAACAATTCTTCACAAACTCATCCAAATTTTAGAAGCATAAGGAACACTTCACAATTCATTGTATGAGGCTGATATTACCTTGATACCAAAAATAGACAAAGATACCAAAAGTAAAGAAACCTCAGACCAATATCTCTTATGAATATAAAAGCAAAAACCATCAACAAAATACTATAAAATTGAATCCAGCATCATATAAAAAGGATTACAAGCCATTACTGAGATCTACCCCAAGAATGTAAGGTTGGTTTAACATTAGAAAATCAATCAATGAATACACCATATCTATAGAACAAAAGATGAAAATCACATGATCATCTCAATAGGCACAGCAGAAACATCTAGTAAAATCCAATGTCCTTTATTAATGAAAATAGTCAACAAACTAACATAAAAGAGAAATTGTCCCACCTGATAAAAGATATCTATGAAAACCCACAGTTAATATACATACATATAACAATGAAAGACTGGATGCTTTCCCACTAAGATCAGAAGTGTGCTACCCCACTTCTATTTAACATTGTACTGGAGATTCTAGCCAGGGCAATTAGGCAAGTAAAAGAAATAAATGGTATCCATATTGGCAGGGAAAAAACTATCTTTCATAAATAATATATGTAATAATAAGAGACAGTAAAACTATCTCTATTTGCAGATGACACAATCTTGTATACAAAAAATCCTAAGGAATCCACCAAAAAACAATTAGAACTAATAAACCATTCTAGCAAGTTTGCAGTAAACAGTATCAACATACAGAAGTCAATTGTATACTATATACTTGCAATGAACAATCAGAAAGTTAAATTAAAATTTTTAAATTATTTACATTATTGTATTTTATTATGTTATTATGTTATATTATTGGTGTGAACAAAAAGAATAAAATACTTAAGAATAAATATTTTAAAGGTTCAAACTTACACTCTGAAAACTTCAAACATTACTGAAACAAATTAAAGAAGACCTAAATGAATGGAAAGGCATCCTAAGTTCATGGATTGCAAGATTTAATATTGTTAGGATGGTAATACTGCCAAAAATGATCTGTAGATTCAATGCAACCCCTATCAAGATTCCAGCTGCCCACTTTGCAGAAATTGACAACCTTTTTCTAAAATATCAAAATGCAAGGGATTCAGAATAGCCAAAACAATCTTGATAAAGAACAGAGTTGAATGACTCACATTTCCCAATTTTAAAACTTACTACAAAGTTACAGTAATCAAGACAGTATGGTACTAGCATAAAGATAGACATAGAGGTCAAAGGGACAGAACTGAGAGCCAAGAAATAAACTTTCACTTTGATGGTCAATTGGTTTACAGTGAGGGTGCTAATACAACTCAATGGAGAAAGAGTAGTATTTTCAAGAAATGGTGCTTGACAACAGGATACCCACACGCAAAATAACCCTACCTCACACCATATGCAAAAATTAACTTATAATGGAATGAAGACCTAAATGTAAGACACAATCCTATAAAATCTTAGAAGAGAACATAGTCATAAATATCTGTGACCTTTTATCAGGCAATGGTTCATTAGATAAAATAACCAAAAGCACAAGTAAGAAAAGAAAAATAGGTAAATTAGACTCTAACAAAACTAAAACGCTTTTGTTTCAGAGTATCATAAAAAGTGAAAATGCAATCCACAGAATGGAAAAAAATATTTTCAAATCATATATCTGATAGGTGACTTTTATCTAGAATATATAAAGAACTCTTACAAATCAATAAGACAACCCAATTTTAAAATGGGGAAAGGATCTAAATAAACATTTCTCCAAGGGAGATATAGAAATGGCCAATAAGCTTATGAAAGGATGTGCAACATCATTAACCATCAGGGAAATATAAATCAAAACCACAGTGAGACACCACTCTACATTCATTAGGATAGCTTTGTCAAAAAGTCAGAAAATAACAAAAGTCAGTCAAGGATGTGAAGAATTTGGAACCTTCATACATTGCTGGTGGGAATGAATGAAAAATGATGCAGCCACTTTGCAAAATACTCAGGCAGTTCCTCAAATGGTTAAACATAGTTACTATATGACCCAGCAATTTCATTCTTAGGAATATACCCAAGAGAAATGAAAACATATGTCCACACAAAAATTGTACATGAATGTTCACAGTAGCATTACTCAAAACAGCTGAAAGTAGAATTAACCCAAATGTCCATCAATTGATAAATGGATACACAAAATGTGTTATATCCATTAAATGGAACATTACTTGACAATGAAAAGTAATGAAGTACTGATATATGCTACAATATGGATGATTCTTAAACACATTACATAAGTGGGCAAGCCAGTCACAAAATACCACATTTTCTTATTGTGGTAAAAAAAAATGTTCTAAATCTGATGTGGTGCTGAGTGCATAATTCTGTGAATATACTAAAAACTACTGAACACTTTAAGTGGGTGAATTTTCTGATGTGCAAATTATATCTGAATAGAGCTGATATTGATTAGTTTCTATTGATGAAAAAACAAGTGCTCTTAATACTACTGTGCTTTTAGGACTATATTCACAATTGAAGGAAATGCTAACTCTCACTTAAATGTTAGTGAAAATAATGGCACATATCACGTTAGTGAAAATATTTAACATTCATCTGCTATGGAAAGCTCTTCAAAGGAGACCATTCCATTCTGAAATATTGTCTTTGTCTGGCTTTCATGTCTCAAGCCCCCCGAACCCCCCACCTTTTTTTTTTTCTGTGAGCCTATTTTATTTAGAGGATCCTGAATATAGGCTGGCAGGATGGACAAATTAGCCAGTCAGCCTTTCCATGAAGTCAGATAAAATTAACAACCTCCTCTAGACATTAAGAAGTATCCTGGTATGATGAAGTTTCTACACTTTAGTTCACACAGTTAAATGTGAACTTTCATATTCAGCCAAGACTTAAAGGATTTTTAGGCTCCACTCATCCTGCCTTGATCAAGAGAAATACACACACACACACACACACACACACACACACACAACTTGTCATTCCTAGTGACTTCAGCTAAAGAGCTTCTCTCATCAATCACACAGGTGCAGCCTGCTGTCTGGATCTCCCTCTTCTCATCATAATCCCCCACCCCAATCCACGCATCCCAAAGCAGGAGCAATACATAGAGGATGATGGTTTGCATCATCCAACCCCAAAATGATAAAACAAAACAAAACAAACACAATCAGACATTTCCCTTTGCCCTTTTTGAATCTGCTCTTAACTCCAGAGCCCAAAACCATCTCCCCTCATGAGAGTCAATACTTCTTCCTTTGTCTTGCTCCTTCACCTTCCCTCCTGGATTTGTCTCTGTAGGAACACGAAATTCCTCTCTCTCCCAGTTATTAGGCAGAGTTTTTTTTCTTCATCGTGGAAACTAGGCACCAGCCCAAAACCCAGGTCCTGGAAGCTTGTTTTTATTCCCTCAGTAGGCTTATAAAACAAATTTCCGAAAAAAGCCAAGTCCCTTCTGAGTGAAGAATTCTTGTAATAAGCTCTAAGAAGAGAAAACATTTCTTCACTTTATGACATGTGAGTTTCAGAAGAGATATTCATTTTCGGGTTCTAGGGACATTGTACTCTAGCCCTCAATGTTCTGTCAGAAGTGAAAGCCCAGTAGAGCAAATTCCACCACGAGTGTAGAGTTTGTTACAAGTGTTGTTTCCTCTAATAGATGTGTGGTGTTCCCTGTGGTCAGTCTTCCCTCTACTCACCAACAAGAACACATTGCACTATGTGGACTATGCAGGGTCCCAGGCCAGCTTCTCCTTTCCCAGCTTCTCCAGTAGAACATCCTAGGGGGCAGCCAGTCCTACCCCTTTAACTGAAATGAACAAACTGCAGGCTTACACAACTTCAGCCAACTCCCACACTCAACAGTTTGAAGGGTCACACCCTAAGTCACTCAATGCCAATCGGTTGAGGGTAGCAAAGCACCCATATTTCGCGTTAATTTAGCAAGTAGCCCCAGGAAAACCACGGTGGACACAGGAAAGAACTACAGCAGTAGAAATGCCCTGTGGCTTGTTGCCCTGCTCACAAGCCTTGACCCTAGAGTACTCCATTCTGTTTAAATGGCTTCCCTACTGTATTCTCAAGCGTGAATCTGACCTCCTACTCCCACCCCCAATCCCTGTGGCCCCAGCTGTCTTCAGTTTTTTCTGATTTCTTCTTCTGTTATCTTCCTGGTTCCCCAGACCATGTGAGGACTAATGTCCTGTTCCACTTTTACTGGATTAAATGGCTGAGGTGAAGTATCGACTGGGAGATTTGCCTACCCCCAGATGTTATCATATGGTGTAAGGATTACAGTGGAGACAGGTCTCTGTGGAGAACAGGGGTGTTCAAGGCCAAGTTCATGGCATTCCTGATTCTTGACTTGAGACTACCACTGTCATTCACTTATGTCACCTATTTGTATGCTACAATTACCAAATAATTATTACTCTTACTACTTTACACAATTGTATTTTAGATAAATTAAAAATAAGAAAAATCAGAGACTCTATTTTACCTTTACTTATTCCTTCCCCAACACTCTTCTTTTTTTTAGTGTAGATTAGTTTCTTACCTGTATCATATTTCCTTTTACCTGAAGAATGTTTAAAACATTTCTTTCAGGACAGGCCTGCCAGTGATGAATTTCTTCAGTTTTTGTTTTTCTGAGAAAGTGTGTATTTCTCCTTTCCTTTTGGAGCATGATTTTTCAGGGTACAGATGGTAGGAGGCAGGTTTTTCACCACTGGAGGGGCAGTTAACAGATAATCTCGGGAAAGAGGTCAAACTGTTCCATACTGTAATGGACTAGAGTTGGGAAAATAGTAGTTCATGTTTAGATTAATATAGATACAGATTGTTATGTGTGTGTGTGTATATATATATGAAGTAGATACATACATATGCATATATACATGCATACATACATATGGGTCAGTATATACACATATATTTCCTTCCTCTGTCCCCTGAGAGGACCTAGAAGCAAGGACACTTGAAATATGTCTTTCAGATCATTCCATGGGGTATAAATAAATGTTTCATTATTTCTAATAACTATAATGATATAACACGTTTGCCTAAAATTTACTTTGTTTCTGCTATTTTCAATTAAATATTGTTTGAAACACTTTTCTTGATTCAACTTAGTTTTATAATTTTAGAGGTACACAAAATTTTATTGCACTGAAGTGCCATAATTTATTAAACTCTAATGTTGGGTATTTAGGTTATTTCCAATTTCTCTTGGATTTAAGTGCAAATTTGTGAAACACTGGGTTTGTGGATTAGATTAAGGCATTGAGCACCATCTAAAATTGGCAACAAAATAAAGAATATGAAGTATATACATACATATGCATATATACATGCATACATACATATGGGTCAGTATATACACATATATTTCCTTCCTCTGTCCCCTGAGAGGACCTAGAAGCAAGGACACTTGAAATATGTCTTTCAGATCATTCCATGAAGTATAAATAAATGTTTCATTATTTCTAATAACTATAATGATATAACACGTTTGCCTAAAATTTACTTTGTTTCTGCTATTTTCAATTAAATATTGTTTGAAACACTTTTCTTGATTCAACTTAGTTTTATAATTTTAGAGGTACACAAAATTTTATTGCACTGAAGTGCCATAATTTATTAAACTCTAATGTTGGGTATTTAGGTTATTTCCAATTTCTCTTGGATTTAAGTGCAAATTTGTGAAACACTGGGTTTGTGGATTAGATTAAGGCATTGAGCACCATCTAAAATTGGCAACAAAATAAAGTCCAAAATTTCAGATTCTAAACAAAAGGACATACTAACATCACCCTACAGTAAAGTTTCCATATATGGCCCTTTGTTAGACCCAAAACCTCAAGCCTCATGGGCAAAGAGCTGATGTGCAATGATTTTTTTCAGTTACTTCTTTATCATCTATTTATTCAATTTATCTAAATTTTTATTCCAAGTATACTGTGTTCTATGCACTCTGCTGACTTCCAATGATGTGGGTAGAATACCTCCCCTGACCTTGTGGGACTTATAATATAGTAAGGAATATAGACAGTACAGCAGTAAAACAAACATACTTGAGAGAGAACACATATAGAGGGAGACTCTAGCTATGTTTAAGTCACTTAGTACGTATGTGCCCTGAGAAAGTTATTTAACCTCTCTGTACTTCAGTTTCCTCATCTGTAAAATAGAGAAAATAATAGTTAACATGTGTAAAATGCTTAGAAGCATCCTTGGTACGTAGTAAGCACTCAACACATTTTAGCTATTATTGTTGTTTGTATTAATTATTCATTGCTACATAACAAATTACCCCAAAGTTTAGCAGATAAAAAGCACTTATCATCTCACATAGCTTCTGATGATCAGGGCTCCAGAAGCAGTTTATCTGGGTGGTTCTGATTCAGGGTCACTCATGAGCCTGCAGCCATTTGAAGGCTTGGCTGGAGGTGGAGAATATCTTCCAAGATGGCTCCTGCACATGGCTGTTGGCAGGAGGCCTCAGTTCTTCATGCTGTGGATTTCTCTATAGGGCTGCTTAAGAGTTCTTATAGTGGGACATTCAGCTTTCCCTTGAGCAAGTGATTCCAGAGAGAGGAAAAGGATGCAATGCTTTTTATGACCTAGTCTTAGAAGTCCTACACACCACCACCTCTACCCAAATCTATTTGTTAAAGGTGAGTCACCAAGTGCTGCTTTCACTTAAGGAGAATAGAAATAGAGTCCACTTTTTGAACAGGATCAAAAAGTGTGCAGACATATTATAAAACACCACTCAGATGCAGAAGGACCACTCGGTGCCTGACCGGCAGAAGGGGTCCTCCCTCTCCACCCTTCTGTGACTCTCTCAGTACAGTGGTGTACTCAACTCAGCCAGTCCATAATGCTCACTCACTTAGATGTGTTCTGTAAACCTTTTACTACTTCTACAAATCCAGATCATCTTCATCACCATTTACACATCATAACTCTTTTGGTTCTGATTTTATGTTAACTCAAAGCAAGTAATAGATCAGTGGCTCTTTTGAACCCAAGCAAGCTTCAATTCCTTTCAATACATCTCTCTCAAATTTCTTTTAGTCAGGAAGCATCTGTAATGTCTGATATAGAGCCAGTAAAAATCCACAGCAGTACAGGAGAGGCAACTTCTTAATATACTGGGCCAGGTCAAGCTACACTCAGAAAACTTCCTCTTAGTTCTCTCTATAGCTGCCTGGCAGGTTTCCCCCAGCCTTTGGTTTTCTAACAGATCTATTCTTTTCAATCATATTAGTCTTCCCTTGAAAGGATTTTGACCAGTCTTCCTAGATTTTTAAAAATTCATATATTTATAAGGTACCAAATCCTTAATATAAATTATCTTCAATCTTTACTTCAACTTTGAAAAACAAATATTATTAGTCCTCATTGTAAATGAGAAGCCTAAGTCTCAGAAAATCAAGATACTTGCACAAGATCACACAATGATGGCACTAAAGTTCAAAGCAAACTGGCTGGACCTCAAATCCAGTTCTTCCTATGGATGCTGCCATTCCTTGGGGTTTTATTTCAGAGCCACACGAATACAAAACCCTGTGGTCATTGATGTTAACCCCAGATATACCAGTTCACTGGACATTTTCCAGAAGCTTTTTCCACCCCCATCTATGACAATAAGATGTCACCCACACATCAGGTTGCCAGATAAAATACAGAATGTCCAGTTAAACGGTATTTTAGAGAAACGGTCAATAATTTTTTAGTATAAATCTGTCTCATGGAATATTTCTATAGCCTGGGACATACTTAAGCTGAAAAGAAATTTGCTGTTTCTCTGAAAGGCAAATTTAACTGGGCATGCAGTGCCAACAGACTAAAATGCTTACAATTCTCTCTCTTGCCATGTCAGATCTGGAGGTTCGAAGGGATTCTAAGGTTTCTGATTTCTCCACAAAATCAAAGTGGAATTGGAGCCTAGGTTACAGAAGCTTTCAGTTCTTCCACAGTGAAGAACGGAGCAGAATCTTGGGGAGGCTGGAGCTTCTGATAACACCAAGATGAAACGCCCTTGAAGGCTTCGCCTCAAATAAATGCAAGACAATTAGATGTTTCCCCTCCATTCAGTTAGATGTGAGTTTGAGTGTGGAGACCAGATTCTGTGAGGGTTACTTGTAGCAAAGTTGTCATCACAAATTCATGTTCTTTCACCACCCATGTGCCCTTAAAGGGCCTCATGCCATTTAGTTAAATAGTGACCTTGGGTGCGAGCCACAGCTGGGAAGACTCTCCAGCAACCCCAAATAAGGCAGGCTCTATGGAATTAAAATTCATTCTCAAACAAAATTGGCCAGAACAGTTGGACACCACTGTCATCCTACCCTGTGCTTGCCCAAATCCTGGCTGACCTCTCCATCATCCTTGCATGCTGGAGAAGAGAATGTGCTGCCTCTCAGATGGCTCTGCACTCCCAGGACATATGCATGTTTTTAAGAGCAAAGTCCACCAAAAATCCCTTAGGATAAAGTGCCAAAATCCTGGAGTGTGCCCCAGGCCCTGCGTGACTCTCCCTGCCCATGGTTTCCTCATTATCCCCTGCTTCCATTCACACTGGTCTATCAGATCCCCAAATGATTTCCTTTCCTGGAGTGTTCTTTTCCTTCCTTCTTCTGGAGAGTACCTAATGACAATTTAGGTAGCAGCTGAAATAGGATTTCTTAAGGGAGTCTTTGTCTCAGCCCTACCCATCTCCACAGGTCACGTTTGCCAGTCAGGTTAGCCAGTCATATGCTTTCACAGCTACCAATACTATTGGGCTTAATTAATTCTCAGTATGATAATATACTCATCTCCTGTCTTCCTTGGTAGTTTTTTTTAGTTAATTAAGGACAGGTGTTACCTCTCTTGTTCACTCATGTATCACCAACATGAAGAACTATATAAATGTTAACATGCTCAATAAGTATTAATGGAATTAAATGAATATAAACTTCTGATACAGCAGCCTGGCCACTCAGAAGACCTTTCCAGTTCTCCCTGCCTTCCTTTCACCCTCTCAAGTCCCCATGTCTGTGGTTCTGGACACTGATGACTGTATCTCTTCCCTGTCTTTGTCGTATCTGATTGCAGAACAGCCTAGGGCCACCTATTTCCTGGTTAACTTTCAATACTTGGAATGCTGGCACTTCCTACTGCTCCCTATCCCTGGCCACCTTAATCATTAGGAAAGGACATTGGACATGAGGAAAGGAGAGGGCGTCTCACTTCAAAATATCCAGCTATTCTTTTTTTCTATTAGCAGTACCAAGCTCTCTTTTGTCCCCTGAATTTTCTCATGATATCTATACTCTGCACTATCTCTTCTAAACTCACCAACGCACTACCTGTCACTGGCTCTCCTCTAGCACTTAAAAGCTTCAGCTAAAGCCAGTTGATCCCGGGGTGAAGCAGCTTCTAGTATTAACAACATGATATACCAATAACACTTGATTTGCCAATATGTCTGAGTTTTGTTTTGAGGGGTTTTGTTTGTTTGCTTATTTGTCTGTGAATGAGATTAGGGAGTTACATATCAACAAATACACACTGAATATTTTTTTAAATTTCCTCTTCTTTTTTAAAATAAGGTCCAAATTATTTTAATATTCAGAAAGTCTTTTAGACCTGCCTGTTCAATATGATGGACACAAGCTACATATGGCTATTTGAATTTAAGTGCAAAGTAATTAAGTGAAATACAATTAACAATTCAATCTTCCTTACTCGCTTTAGCCACATTTCACATGCTCAGTAGCCACATGTAGCTACTGGCTACTGTATTAGTGCAGATATAGGACATTTCCATCAGCACAGAAGAATCTTTTTCTTTAAAAGAAAGATGGTAAATGAGGGCGTGCTTTGCTTTTACTTTCCAGTGCCCTGTAGGGTTGTCTTTGGTGGGGCTTTCTATTCACAAGCTGTGAGTCCATCTTGAAGTTGTGTGCCCTGGCCTTCCACCTCATTTCCCCATCCTCTAGAATGTAGGTCTGATGCTTTCATTCATTGCTCTATAGACAGCCCGGGTACTGCCCTTGCGGATCCCATCTGTTCTCTTATTATAATTTCCACCAGGCAGGCCAAGCTCTTGTTTTCAATGAGTTTACTCTTTCAAATTCAAAGTATGGTAAGAGAAACAGATCCAGACAAAGATGCCTCATCAACAATTTCCTGAAATCAAAGTTTGCTTATCCCCAGATAATAACCTCCTTCTGGAAAACAAAAAAGCCAGAAGCTGAACACAGTGATATCCATTCTTCTTACTGAATGTACAGTGAGGCCAAAACAGAACTTCCTGAAGCTATGGGCACTTCCCATTCCCACTGTGCCTCTCACCTGGCCAAGCTGACAGAGGATTTCCTCTTGGAAGGTACCTCCTAGAAAGACTTTTCTTCCACTGTCCTCTGCTCTTTCCATAAATCAACTTCTGTTTTTCTCAAAAAGAAAATTGAAAAGCTATTTATTCTATTTATGAAGAGATAACTGCTCTGAAATCAACACATAAATTAATGAACAAATGAAATGGGCAAATCTCCAGATTCCCTTCCTTGGCAGAAATCTGCCTGTATAGTCAAGGTCCTCTCTTCCTTTAGCATATCTCAGGACAGAGGGAGTGAGAAAGCAGCAAATGTCCTGCCAATCTCCCAACCTATGAGGACAATGCAAGATGAGGTGTTGTTCGGATTGCATGCTTCTCTGGTCATGGATTTCTGGGGCTCAGGCTCCTACTTTTACTTTAAGACCATATGTGAAACACATCTTCCACATTCTCTATTCCCTAATATCGTTCAAAAGAATTTGGTTAGAAGGGAGCAGGCTTGGGAACAAGTCTCAGAGCTCCATATCTGTAGCAAGTGGACCGTCT
The DNA here is from genome assembly GCF_003031525.2 of Neophocaena asiaeorientalis asiaeorientalis. Classification (NCBI taxonomy): domain Eukaryota; kingdom Metazoa; phylum Chordata; class Mammalia; order Artiodactyla; family Phocoenidae; genus Neophocaena; species Neophocaena asiaeorientalis. Next base: position 2,897,721 of record NW_020172627.1, read on the forward strand.
CCACTTGCTCCACTCTCCACTTCAGGGTGCTGACAGCTTAGGGGTCTCTGGGGACTTGTTAGGATGAGGGGTTCCCACCTTGGCTGCAGCGCCTTCTGTGACCATATTCTGGTTTTTGGTTTCCTCTTTTATTCATATGCTTAGATTCTCCCATTTCCTTCCCATTGTTTCAAATTTTTCTGAAATCCCACATCAGCTGATGATCCACCCTAACCAAACCCATTCCATCCTCTTCACTTTAAAGGGTTTGTTGCTCATATGCTTAGATTCTCCCATTTCCTTCCCATTGTTTCAAATTTTTCTGAAATCCCACATCAGCTGATGATCCACCCTAACCAAACCCATTCCATCCTCTTCACTTTAAAGGGTTTGTTGCTCTCTTTTGGGTTTCATTAATTATGTGGAGAGGAAAAAATAAAAAATGTGCCCTGCCTTCCATTTTGTATTATGATTTACTAAAAGCTTTGAAAGTTGTGAAATATCCCTGGCAGTGATGTGCTGGCTCCAGCCCACAGATCTAGCTGTGTAATGCTTTAATTGTTGATCCTTCTTCAATTTCAATTTTGATTTGTGCTTTAAACCAAGAATTTGATATAAAGTTGTTTTAGTTTCTAAATGGTAAGGATTACTTTGGTTTTTATTAGTTTTTTTCTGGGGATTTTTTGGAGATGAATGGGGGAGATAGGAGTGGGTATTTTTAATTTTTTTCTAAAGATACATAATTGTATTGAAGTCAATGGATATGGATCATTGTCTTCTGCTTTAACGATTTGTCACCCCTACCTGTCAACTGATGGAGGTATCCTCAGTGTCCTGATCACAGTTTGTTTTGTGACTGTTCCTGTGGCATCTGGAAAAAAATGTGTGCTGATCTGTATATTTTATGTGTAAAATCTTTCAAAGCTCTTCCTCTGAGGGTTCTGCCTTTGGGGTCATGTTTAGAAATTCTACCTCCTAGTCAAGTTTATATAAAGACTCATCTGTATTGTTTGGAGACATAATGTTTTCAGGTTTCATATTTAAAATTGTAGTCAACCTGAATTAAATCTGGCAGGAGATAGGGGTCTACTATTTCTGAACAGAAATACTGCCTATTTCTGTTCTTTCCAAGAGGTTATCCAGTCAATCTTGGTTTCTAAATAACCAACCCATCTTTTACCTCTCACTCAACATCATACTAAATTCCATCGATATGCTTGTGTTGATCTCTGAACCATATAATGCTTTCACATCTGTTAGTAAAATTCTCCCCCACGACTCTTCTTATATAACAATTTATCTAGTAGAATTCATGTTTTTCTTTCTTCGCTAGCTTTTTAGAAAGTAGTCATGTGGTGTATTCTATTGTGACTGTTTTAAATGTATGAAAAATTTAGGGAAAATCAACATCCTTCAATAAGGTCTTTCCATTGAGGCATTTAATATCAAATCCCTAATCATTAATGCTTACACATAAAACTGCCCTTCAATATCTCTGAAACAAATGTGTTCTATAAGAATATTATCAAATGAGGTAATACTGTATGAAATGGTAAAAGAGGAATGTGTCCTGTATTGCCTTCTCTTTAAAATTTACCTAAGCCCTTTTTAGATAAACTGTAACTATTCTTTCAGAAATGATCATAAATTTAAAGACCCACATCAGTCCACTAAACCTTGTATCTAATTTCAGTCCAAAAGAGTGAATTAAGATCTGTTTCTCTAACCTCCAAATCAGCCACCTGCCAACATTTAATTGGATCATATCTGACACTTGTGCTCTGTAGGTCAACTCTGTAGTTACCTGAATGTATACTTTTGCAACGAATTTATCTTGGAAGTTTCATTAGAAATGGCATTGCTTAAAATTAATCATTTTCTGGGTAAATTATTGGAAAGTTTTATGGTCATGGTGGGTGATTGTAAATACTTAGACCATTTTCAGAATCACTGTGGCTGCCTTTTATGGCTCAGAACTTGGAGGCCTTGGTCCTGTTTGTCCTGTGTTTCAAGCATATCAGGACTGTTTTCTTAGTGTTGTGCAAATGTGTTTCTGCTCTACCTCTGTGTGAAGACTGAATGGCCTTCTTTTCAGAAACAAGTCTTTTCAGACATTATAATTTTTCTCAAGATAAGTCAGACCACCATTTGTGTTTTTGAACATTTGGATCTGATCTTCTTTGGGACACACATTAATTTTGCTCTATATCTTTTCTTACTATAACCTCCACCTGTTCCTCAACATTTGTCCAAAACACTGTTGTGAGACATGTTCCCTGAGCCTCAGCTATCTTCTATGACACTTTTGTGCAAATTAGACAAAGAAGACTCTCTGGATGGACATAGCTCCACAGAAGTATGGCTTGGAGAGAAAACTGTACATTTTTAAAAACTTGTAGTAAAATGCATAGAGTAACATTTGTCATCTTAAACCTTTTTTTTTTTAAGATTTATTTACTATCTATTTATTTTTGGCTGCGTTGGGTCTTAGTTGCGGCATGCGGGATCTTTTGCTGCGGTGCATGGGCTTCTCTCTAGCTGTGGTGTGCTAGTTTTATCTTCTCTAGTTGTGGTGTGCAGGCTCCAGGGCGTGTGGGCTCTGTAGTTGTGCGCTCTGTGTTTTGCGGCACGTGGGCTCTAGTTGAGGTGCGCGAGCTCAGTAGTTGTGTCACACGGGCTTAGTTGTCCCACGGCATGTGGGATCTTAGTTCCCTGACCAGGGATCGAACCTGCATCCCCTGCATTGCAAGGCGGATTCTTTACCACTGGACCACCAGGGAAGTCCCATCTTAAACTGTTTTTAAGTGTACAGTTCACTGATGTTAAGTATGTTTACACTGTTGTGTAACCAATTTCCAAAATTTTCTTTCTTGCAAAACTAAAACTCTGTACTACTAAACAAGTCCCCATTTCTCCTTCCCCCAGCCTCTGGCAACCACCATTCTACTTTCTGTTTCTATAAATTTGATTGCTCTGGATATCTCATATAAGTGGAATTATGCAGTATTTGTCTGTGACTGGGTTATTTCACTAAGCATAATATTCTTAAGTTTCAGTCATGTTGTAGCATGTGTCAGAATTTCCTTCCTTTTTAGGACTAAATAATAGTCCATCATATGTATATATTGCATTATGTTTTTCCACTCAATTGTAGTAAAATGCACAGCATAAAGTTTGATCAATTCTTCCCTTTTAAGAAGCCAGATTGGCAGAGCCGTTGACTGTCACTCAGCGATTAGATACTGAAATGTACAGAGTTGCTTTGACATTGTACAGATGGGTTTACATTTCCCTTTGCTTTTCTGCAATGCCCAGTTTATGGTGAGGGGTACTATAAAGAGCCACAAACAGCATTTGTTAATTGCTCTTTTCCTCGGGGATTGATGAGGATGTGATCTCCTCACCAAGACCCATAGGAGAAACAAATATTATCCCAAGTACAGTTTATATTACATGAACACTGCAACTGGTCTTCTTTGGCTGTTTCAAGTAACACTCTTTTTCTGTTTTGATTGGCTCCTGGGAGACTTCAAAGTGAATGTACAGCCCAGCTTTAACAGCTGTGCGAGAATTTCTGGCATATATTTTTGAGTACCAACTTTAGCTCACCCTATTATATTTCTAAATGGCATTATATGCTTTGGAATGAGAAGAAGTTTATACATATATTTCATTTCATGAAATATCTCTATCTGTTTGACCTGAGAGAACATATATATTATTAAAGCCCATGTGGTTGCATTTAACAGAAAATTGACTCAAACCACTTAAAGCAAAAAATGGAGTTTTATTGGCTTATAAAACTGGAGGAATGGCTGGATCTTGGGCCTCAGATGTTATCAGGACAGTCTCTCTCATTTCCTGTCTCTGATTCTAGCTTTTGTTTCCTCTGTGCTGGCTGCATTCTTAGTAGGTTCTTCTATCAGGTGGAAACTTGGTCCCAGAAGGTCTAACCTACAGACCACCTTCTTAGGAATCCCACTGGGCCACGAGCATCTCCTTCCCAGTGGCTTCAGCTTAAACCCCTGGAGGTTTCTCATCGGCCTTTCTTGGCCCATGTGCCCACCCGTGAGCCAATCACTGTAGCGGGAGGAGGCAGTGTTCTGGATGGCCAGGTCTGAGTCACATGGCTCCCCCACCGCTAGGGATTGAGGCATGACAGTAAATTTCATAGACTTGAAATAAGAGTTAGAAATTGAGATGCTATTGCCAAAAAGCGTAGAAAGGGATTCTACACAGGCAAAAATGACTGATTTTCTCTACAACCTACTTAAAAGGATTCTCTACAACCTACTTAAAAGGATTCCTCAAGAATAGTACAATCTACTTAAAAGGATTCTCTACAACCTACTTAAAAGGATTCCTCAAGAATAGTAACCTCATTCGCATTCACACAGGAATCTCTTCTGTAATGTTCTTCCCAGGTTGGTTTCCCTTTGAACACATCCCAGAATGGAGAACTCACCACTTCCTGTTGTCTTCCATTCCAATTCCAGACAAATCTAGTTGTAAGGAAAGCATTCTTTATTTTAGCCACTCTGAGTCTTCCTGTAATTTCTAAGGGATTGTCTTAGAATTGTCTTGCTACCCATTAGAACTCCGTAATTTAAAATTTTAATCTCTTCTTTCTGAAAGAGTGCTTTAAATGTTTGAGTCAAATTTCAATACTTTTTAAATATTTCATGTTCTACTTTCCCAGTACCTTTTGAAGATTCTTGATATAATCTCCATTCCGGATCAAGAATATTCTTTACAGATCCAACAGACTCCAATGATCTTTTGAACTTTACCAGCTACTAGAGGCTCCCTCCTTGTTTATCTTATACCATCAAATAATTTAATGGTTCAAACGTTGGAAATAGTTTCCAAATACTGATTAAAATCTGCTTCTAACTCTGAGAGTAAGCCCCAAAATGGGATATTTTTGTCCAGTCATCACAATTTTGGTTCATATTAAGCTTAATATCAGTAGCTACCATTTATTGAGTGCCAGATTTCTTACATCATTTATAATCCTTATAATAATTCTCAGAAGTAATTACTATGATTACTATCCCATTTTACAGATGAGGAAGCTGAAACTTGGTTTAAGTGGCTTCAAAAAGATCTCAAAGTTAATAGATGGCTGATTAGTATTTAAGCTCAGATATTTTTGACTCCAAAACCAAGTTTTTTTCATCACATTCCAAGCTCGTCACTTGAGGTCAACTGAGATCATCAGATCTGTTTCTTTTGTCAATCACTTCTTCCACACTTGTACGTATGGACAAAGAATTTGGTGCTCACCTTAATGCAGGGCTATGCATTAAAAGAGTTAACATAGCAAGTCTGAGACTGCTATCTTTTAAAAGGCCTGCTTTCAGGGTTAGCCCTTGACCAGCACCTGGAGTCTTGGATTTTGGGAGAGTTCCTGCCATGCCCTGATAATTATGGCTCACTATGCCTAAACTGTTTGTGCAGACAATATAGTTTATACTGAATACCTGCTTTCCTTCTGGGAGCATGGATTTTGGTACATGTTAGACAGAGGGTGCCTACATGGCTAGCCCATAATAAAAACCTGGGCACTGATTCTCTAATGAGTTTCCCTGGTAGATGTTTAACACATGTTGTCACAGCTCATTGCTGGGAGAATTAAGCACATCATGTGTGACTCCACTGAGAGAGAAGACTCTTGGAATCTTGCACCTGGTTTCCTCTGGACTTTGCTCCATGTGCCTTTTCTCTTTGCTAATTTTGTTTTGTAACCTTTCACTGTAATAAATCATAGACATGAGTACGACAATATGCTGAGTGCTCTGAGCTTCCCTAGCAAATCACCAAACCTGAGGGTGGTCTTAGGGACCCCTGGCATAGGGTCTTTATATTTGTTCCTGTTAAATATAATCCTGATAAGGTAATTTTGAATCCTGATCCTCTTATTCGTTTTTGTTGTTAATGTTTAACTCCATATACATTCCTTCTAGGTTTTCATTCCAGTCCTTGATAAAAATTTTAAGTGAGAGGGTCAAAACACAGTATTGTGATTGTTTCCTGAACCCTTCCTCTGTGTTAAGATTAAGCTATTAATCAAAATGTTAGGGCAGAGCTAAGGCAATGGAAACAAAAGCAAAAATAAACAACTAGGACCTAATTAAACTTAAAAGCTTTTGCACAGCAAAGGAAATCATCAACTAAACAGAAAGACAACCTACTGAATGAGAAAAAATATTTGCAAATGGTATGGCTGATAAGGGGTTAATATCCAAAATATATAAACAGCCCCTACAGCTCAATATCAAAAAAATAAACAACCCAGTTAGAAAATGGGCAGAAGATCTGAATAGACATTTTTCCAAAGAAGACATAAAGATGGCCAACAGGCACATGAAAGATGCTCAAAAATCACTAATCATCAGAGAATTGCAAATCAAAACCACAATGAGATATCACCTCACACCTATCAGAATGGCTATCATCAAGAAGACCACGAACAGCAAATGTTGGTGAGGAAATGGAGTAAAGGGAACCCTTGCACACCGTTGGTGGGAATGTAAATTGGTGCAGCCACTGTGGAAAATAGTACGGATGTTCCTCAAAAAATTAAAAATAGAACTACTATATGATCCAGCAATTCCACTCCTAGGCATTTATCAGAAGAAAATGAAAACACTAATTTGAAAAGATACATGAATCCCAATGTGCACAGCAGCATTATTTACAATTGCCAAGATATAGAAGCAACTTAAGTGTCTATCAACAGATGAATGGCGATACTCAGCCATAAAAAGGAATGAAAGTTTCCCATTTGCAACAACATGGATGGACCTGGAGGGTATTATGTCGACACAGAGAAGAGCAAACATTGTATGATATCACTTACCTGTGGAATCTAAAACATAAATGAACGAATAAAACAAAACAGAAACAGACTCACAGATACAGAAAACAAACTAGTGGCTACCAGTGGCGAGTGGGAAGAAGGGAGGGGCACGATTGGATAGGGGATTAAGAGATTCAAACTACTATGTATAAAATAAATAAGCTACAAGGATATATTGTACAGCACAGGGAATATAGCCAGTATTTTATAATAACTTTAAATGGAGTTTAATCTATAAAAATTTTGAATCACTATGTTGTACACCTGAAACTAATATAATACTGTAAATCAACTATACCTCAGTAAAAGAAAATGTTAGGGCAGAGTTGCTAAACCAGTTATACATTTTTTACAAGTGGTATTGAAAAGAACATACTTCATTATATTATTCTCTAAAATTTCCTAGGAGATTTTGTCATTTTCAAAATTAAGACATATAGTCAAAGGTGTTCTCATTCTTTTCTGATGTAGTTACAGTGTATTTAAAAAATAACTGGAGCTATTCTGACATTATTTACTCTTCCTGAACCCATATTCCTCCCTTATAATTATCACATTCTTATTACAATTGATAAATAACAATTTGTTTAATTGTATTCTGAGGATTTTTAGATTTTATCAATGACAATATTTGCATCTTATAGTTTTTAGAGTGTATTGATTTTTCCTGTTTAAATATCAGACCATTTCCCTATTTCTTGTCTTCTGCATTCTTTTATGCAATTGATCCATTTCATCTAAGCTATCAAATTTGTGGACATATAGTTGTTCATAATATTCCCTTTTTATTCCCTTTTTATCCTTTTTATGTCCATGGGGTTAGTAGTGATTGCCCATCTTTCATTTCTCATCCTAGTATTCTGTGTCTTTCACTTTTTTTCTCGGTTAGCCTGGCTAGAAGTTTATCAATTTTACTGATTTTTTTCAAAGAATTAGATTTTGTTGATTTTATCAATCGTTTCTGTTGCCAATTTCATTGATTTCCGCTCTAATTTTTATTTCTTTTCTGCTTGCTTTAGGTTTATATTGCTTTTCTTTTTCTAGTTTCCTATGGTAGAAGCTTAGATTCTTGATTTTAGATCTTTCTTTTCTAGTATACACATTCAATACTATAAATTTCCCTCTAAGCACTCCTTTTGCTGCATCCCACATCTTTTATTTTCATTTAAACAAAATATTTTAAATGTCTCTTGAGATTTCTTCTTTGACTTACATGTTATTTTAAAGTATTTTGTCAAATCTCCAAATATTTTGGGATTTTCCAGGTATCTTTCTGTTATTGTTTTCTAGTTAATTTTATTGTCGTCTGAAAGCATACTTTGTATGGTTTCTATTCCTTTAAATTTGTTCAATGTGTTTTATAGCCCAGAATGTGGCCTATCTTGGTGAATGTTTCTAATGAGCTTGCGAGGAATGTGTGTTTTGCTGTTGTTAGATGAAGTAATCCATAGATGTCAATTAGATCCAGATGGTGTGGTCTAATTAAACTGTGTTCTTACTGATTTTCTGCCTACTGGATCTGTCAATACTGATAAAAAGGTGTTGAACTCTCCACTATACTAGTAGATTCATCTATTTTTCCTTGCAGTTATACCAGCTTTTGTCTCATATATTTTGACATTCTGTTGTAAGGTGCACATATTAAGTATTGTGTCTTCTTGGAGAACTGGCCCTTTGTCGTTATGCTAATGTCCCTCTTCATCCCTGATGATTTTCCTTATTTTGAAGTCACCTTTGTCTGAAATTAATACAGCTGCTCCAATTTTCTTTTGGTTTTTGTTAGCAAAGTATATCTTTATCTATCCCTTTACTTCTAATCTATCTGTGTCTGTTTTTAAAGTGGGTTTCTTACAGACAACATAGAGCTTGGTCTTTTTAAAAAATCCATTCTGTCAGTTGCTGTCTTCTAAGTGGTATATTTAGATCACTGATGTTTAAAATGATATAGCTGGGGGGACTTCCCTGGCAGTTCAGCGGTTAAGACTCCGTGCTTCCAATGCAGGGGGGGGTGTGTTCGATCCCTGGTAAGGGAACTAAGATCCCACATGCCATGTGGCATAACCAAAATACATAAATAAAATAATAAAATAAAATGATATAGTTGGATTACTATCTACCCTATTTGTTTCTGTTCTCTATTCATTATATATTATAAGCTATACTCACCCAATGCATTGCTGTTATGAATATTTTGAGCAGTTATTTATTAGAACTAAAAATTTTTAAAGTAAAAGTTTTTATTTTACCTTCACTTATTCCAATGATCTTCCTTTCATTATGTAGATCTGAGTTTCTATAACATTGTCCTCCTCTCTGAAAAACTCCTTTTAGCATTAATGCAAGGCAAGTCTACTAGGGACAAATTCCTTCAATTTTTGTTTGTCTGAAAAAGTCTTTACTTCACTATATTTTTTTTTTTTACATCTTTATTGGAGTATAATTGCTTTACAATGGTGTGTTAGTTTCTGCTTTATAACAAAGTGAATCAGTTATACATATACATATGTTCCCATATCTCTTCCCTCTTGCGTCTCCCTCCCTCCCACCCTCCCTATCCCACCCCTCCAGGCGGTCACAAAGCACCGAGCTGATCTCCCTGTGCTATGCGGCTGCTTCCCACTAGCTATCTACCTTACGTTTGGTAGTGTATATATGTCCATGCCTCTCTCTCGCTTTGTCACAGCTTACCCTTCCCCCTCCCCATATCCTCAAGTCCGTTCTCTAGTAGGTCTGTGTCTTTATTCCTGTCTTACCCCTAGGTTCTTCATGACATTTTTTTCCCCTAAATTCCATATATATGTGTTAGCATACGGTATTTGTTTTTCTCTTTCTGACTTACTTCACTCTGTATGACAGACTCTAGGTCTATCCACCTCATTACAAATAGCTCAATTTCGGTTCTTTTTATGGCTGAGTAATATTCCATTGTATATATGTGCCACATCTTCTTTATCCATTCATCCGATGATGGACACTTAGGTTGTTTCCACCTCCGGGCTATTGTAAATAGAGCTGCAATGAACATTTTGGTACATGACTCTTTTTGAATTATGGTTTTCTCAGGGTATATGCCCAGTAGTGGGATTGCTGGGTCATATGGTAGTTCTATTTGTAGCTTTTTAAGGAACCTCCATACTGTTCTCCACAGTGGCTGTATCAATTTAAATTCCCACCAACAGTGCAGGAGGGTTCCCTTTTCTCCACACCCTCTCCAGCATTTATTGTTTCTAGATTTTTTGATGATGGCCATTCTGACTGGTGTGAGATGATATCTCATTGTAGTTTTGTTCACTATTGAATGATAATTTTGCTGGTTACAGAATTCTAGGCAGAATTTCTTAACACTTAAATATTTCATTCTGAATAAAAACAAGAATAATTTCTTAAAAGAAGTCTAACATAATTCTTATCTTTGCTCCTCTATAGGTAATGTATTTTTTTTCTGGCTTTTTTCAAGATTTTCTCCCTGTCTTTGGTTTTCTGCAGTTTGAATACAGTATGCCTAGCTGTAAAATTTTTGGTAATTATCCTGCTTGATGTTTTCTAATTTCCTGGATCTGTGGTTTGGAGTCTGTCATTAATTTTGGAAAATTCTCAGCCATTACTTCAAATATTTCCTTCACTTTCTTCTCTGGTGTTCCCATTATGCATATGCTGCACCTGTTGTAATTGTCTCCCAGTTCTTGGATGTTCTTTTCCTCTTTAATTATTATTCTTTTTTCCCTTTGCATTTCGGTTTGGGAAATTTCTGTTGACATATCTCAAGCTCACTGATTCTTTCCTCAACCATGTCCACCCTACTGGTGAGCCTATCAAAGGAATTCTTCTTTCTGCTAGAGTATATTTGACTTTTAGAATTTCCTATGAATTCTTTCTTAGAGTTTCTATCCCTCTGATTACATTACCCACTTGTTCTTGCATGTTGTCCAGTTCTTCCATGAGAGCCATTAGCATATTAATCACTGTTATTTTAAGTTCCTGCTCTGATAATTCCAAAATCTGTGTCATACTTGAGTCTGGTTCTGTTGCTTCTTCTGTTGATTCTTCATACTGTGTTCTTTCCTTCCTTCAGCATGCCTTGTAATTTTTATTGAAAGCCAGGCAATACACATTGGATAACAGAAATTGAGGTCAATAGGTCTTTAATGTGAGGGTTTACTTTCATCTGATTAGAGTTGTGCTGTGTTTGCCCTTTGCTATAGCTGTAGATGTCTAAGGCTTCAATTTCTTCCATTGTCTTTGTTTTTGTCCCCCCTGTTATCTTTGGTTTTCCCTAGAAACTCCTTCTTAAATTATTTTAGCTGTAATCCTCCTGTTATTATACAAGATCCCTGTTCCTGACTCTGGCAGCTTCTACTTCAAGTTATTCTCTGTATTCCACTCTTTCTCCAATTTTGGAGGCATCATTTTGCCCCGTGACATCAATTTTCTGAAGGATCTAAGAAAAGATGTTGGTTTTGTTTCTTCTGCTTTTTGCTTGTTATGAGGATGGTATTGATGACGTTTTTACATGTCAGAGCAGAAACTGGAAACTGTCCCATTCTTTATGATTCCTCAGTGATAATAGACAAGACTTTGCTCTAAGATCATGCCTGTGGTTTTTTCTACATTTTCAAGATATAAAAACCTGGACCTGAATATATAAATTCATGCAAATAGTTATATATTCTCTTTCTAAGTTCTTGTCATAGGCTGACGTGTTCTACCATTTCCGACGTGGCAGAGAGCCCACAAGTGGAAGCTTGGGGAACAAATGATGGAAAAACAAGTCATAGGATAAGTAATGTGGTGATAGTGATAGATTCCGGTGGGATCATTTACTTAGTGCCTGTCACCCCTAGTGACCTACAGAGTTACCTATAAAACCCAAGCCCACCCACTTCTACCCCACTCCAAACTTTAATAGCTATGCCTTAAACAATGTTTTTAAAACGGGAAACCCACTAATTCCACCACGTTCATCCATGTTGTTGGAAATGCCAAAATTTCATTCTTTTTTATGGCTGAGTAGTATTCCATTAAGTGAAATAAGTCAGACAGAAAAAGACAAGTATGTATGATATTTCTTTTATGTGGAATCTAAAAAATACAACAAACTAGTGAATATAAGGAAAAGAAGAAGACTCACAGATATAGAGAACAAATTATTGGTTACCAGTGGGGAGAGAGAAGGGGGATGGGAAATATAGGGGTAGGGGAGTAAGAGGTATGAACTATTAGGTATAAAATAAGCTACAAGGATATATTGTACAATACGGGGAATATAGCCAATATTTTATAATAACTATAAATGGAGTATAACCTTAAAAAGTAAAATAAAACTGGAAACCCATATAGGGAGTCCCTTGATAATTCTGGATGAGTTTTGGTATCTAAGACTGTGCTATTGGCAATAATTCCTATTCATTAGTTAGAATATTTTTCTAATAAAGATGTTTAGATTTCCCTGATGTCCAACAAGAGCCTGGAGAAAATTCCTGGACATTATGCCAGCTGAAGGGCTTGGGCCAACATGATGGGAAGTCCAGCACTGCCTGGGCATGTTTTATTCTTCCTGACTCCTTTCCCAGACTGTGGGAGCGCCAAGTGTTGGATGTGAGCTTCAGCAGGGATGGAAGCTGAGCCTGTACTCAACTTAATGACAGAAGTTGATGTCATGGCTAATCAGATAATAAAGCAATCAATTAGCACATCTGGCTGTTAGTTGAAAGGATGGACTCCACCCAAGGGTGAGAATTTAGCTTTTCCTCCTCTGACATTTGCATTGGCTTTCCTCGCCTCTGTCCCTTGGCCTCTGCTGTTCTCTCCACTTGGAACACTTAGTCCTTATTCCCTCCCTCAGCTTATCTCCTCCTTATTCTCCAAGACTCTGCCCAGCATTTGTTTACCTGTGTGAAGCCCTTCCTGGCCACTCAAGCCTGATGCTGATCTTCCTGAGGAGAAAGGAGATGATCATCTGGTCCAATATCATTTCTCCTGTGTCTAAAATGATGCTCACCTTTCATAGTTGTGTGGATGAACTAATGAAATACATATTTCCAAGTTTATGTTCCTGGCACGAACTAGTCTGCATTTGCCCATCTGCCCCATTAGACCACAAGCTCTTTGAAAACAAGAATTGAGTCTCTTATCTTGGTTCTCAGAGCCTAGTCTAGAATCTGGCATGTAATGAAGGCTCAATAAATATTTAAATACAAAGTGAATGAATGAGATAGTGCCTGGCTACTTTGAGGTACCTCATATCATAGACATTTCAGTGCTTCCCTGCCCTTCCCACCTCTTCAACGGGAATAGGTAGCAGCTTTCCTCAGTTGCTATCCTAGGGTTCTAAGAGATATTATTTGCAGTGAAGGGCTAGTAGCCAAGATTAGTTTCCCATTAGCCTGAGGTGAACATGAAGTCATTGTTATTGGTTTGGCCTCCTTAACTAGGCCTCCTCACTAAGACAGGGAGTATCTCTATTTCAGCTAAGCAGGGAGGAAGAGAGACCAAGGCCAGAGCAGCCTATAAACCATACACAGCCTCTTCTCTGTCAGACACCACCTCGCCACACCCGGGCAGCTCACACCTGCTGATGCATGGTGATACTCTGTGGGAGCACTATCTTGTGAACTTCCCCATGAGAACTTGCAGGTAAGTGTCCAGACCAGAGCTGTGCGTTCCAGGGCCCTGAGCAGATATGCACGCAGGGCCAGAGCCTGCTTATGCTTCTTTTTCCCTGAGCAGTTATTAACAGTACCCACTTTACCCTCAGGTGTTCTAGCTTTTATGATAAATGATATGTCCACCCTATATGCCTCCCACACATTTTGTTTACTACCTCCGTTACATACTGGAATATTCTCAAGCAAATCCAAGATATCATATTTTATCAAAAACTACTTCTGTTTTTAACCTCTAACAGGTAAGGACACAATAAATAATTGCAGTGTCTTTATCTTACTTAACAAAATTATCCATAATTCCTTCATATCATCAAATGTTTAAATTTCTCGGATTGTCTCCAAAAAGTGTCTTTTGACAGTTGACTTATGTGAGTTAGAATCCAAAGAATATCACACACTGCATTGCTCAATGTATCCTTTAAGCCTCACTTCCTTCCCCCCTGCTTATATCTTACTTCACCTCTTTTTTTTCTTACTGTTTATTTATTAAAGAAAGCAGGTCAATTGTCCTGTAAGTTTTCCCACATTCCAGATTTGACATTCTAGTGGTGCCATTCAACACATTATTCTATCCTCTGACTTCCTACAAATGGTAGCTAGATCAAAGACTTAATCATGTACCAGTTCAAGTTGTTTGGAAAGGATATTTCATGTGTACCTCTTATTATATCACATCAGGAGACATTAAACATCTGATTGCCTTTCTTTTTGGATGTTACAATTGATCAGTAGGTCAGATGTTGTCACCCTTATCCCTCTATTATAACATTCCTCATCAAAATCTCACTTAAAGGTTTTGGCAGCCATGGATAATCACTGTCCAAATCTGTCGTCCATTAGGGGTTACAAAGTCATAATTTTCTGTTTCTATCATTTCTTCTATTTACATTAACCAGAATCATCTATAAAGAAGCAATTATTTGTTATAATTTATATAGGAAGTGGAGGGTAAATGTTTTATTCTTTTCCTTTAATTATAAATTTTAAGAATAATGAATTAGTAATCTAGCAATATTGAAACTTTACCAATGAGCATTTTGCTCTTTTAAAAATATGTATTAGAACTCATAAACATTTTAGACATAAATACTGGATTTCAATCCATTTCAGCATTATTACATTTGTGCTCAAATCATCCCATCTCAGACCAGTAGGAGTCCTTCAACTTGAAAGCACATAAAAGTTCATCTTCTCGTTCCAAACTTGGAACCAGCAATTTCTGCAAGAAGCCTTGAATTGCTTTAGTGGAAAATTGTGTTTAAGGCCCACAAGCTGGATCCTATGGGTACTAATTGTGATAGGGTTGTCACTGCTTTTAGGTGTTTTCAGTGGACAGAGCTAGAAAATGTCTCTTCTTTTAAGAGAAAAAATAATATGTCATAAGTTCTTATTGGTATTTCTTACAAATTTAAAATCACAGGGTTTTTATTTAACTTTGGTTTTCAAATATTATTTAACTTTTAACTATTATTTAACTTTTATTTCAAAAGTAAAAATGGATAAACCATAAAATGGATTCTATCATAAGATTGTAATATACATATTACCTGTTAACACTTAGAAAAGTGAATGAACCTGGACAATAAGCTGGAAAGAACTAATTTCCTTTACTTTAAACCTGATTATTGGATTTGGGTTCAGATAATGTAAAACACTATCATATAATATTTTATTAAATTTCAGTTATATCCTGGTGAAAGGATGAAAGCTGTATGGAGTGAAAGAACTTGTAGATGATTAACACCAAGCTGTACAATAAGCAGTGTAAAGTCTGATATCTATTGTTAAAGATTAACTACACAAACAGGGTGGGCAAAGTTAAGCTTAACAGTTGTTTATGTCCAAAAAAATTGGGATTATTTTTAGTCTCTGCTAACATCAGTGAAAGTAGGAAGATGAGGGACTCAATCAGAGGCAAATCTACATGAATGAGATCGACACTTGGTGCAATGGAAGCTGAGACCATCCCTTACAAGAAATGAGAGGGAATCATTTAAAATATATACACAGCCAATGCCCACTTGTGATAAAATATCTCCACAAACTAGGAATTAAAAGGAAGTCTTTCAATCAAATAAAAAGCATGGATGAAAAATCTCTACCTACCATCACACTTTTGATGAAAAATTGAATACTGTCTCTCCAGGATAAGAAAGAAGATGAGAATTTCCACTCTTAACTCCTATCCAACATTATTACACTGGAAGTCCTAGCAAGAGCAAGAAAAGGAAATGAGAGACACAAAGATTAGAAAGGAAGATGTAAACTGTCATTATTTACAGACGGCAATTGTGTAAATAGTAAGCCTTATGGAATCTACCCAAAAAAAGGAAACTTCTGGAATCTGTAAGTAAATTCCATGAAGTCACAAGATTCAGGGCCAATACACAAAAATATCTTTATTTCTATATACCATCAGCAATTTTTAAAATGAAATACAAATATTATTTTAAACTGATGAGGATGATTATAATTTTTGTGACTTTCTGTTTGAATAAAAAAAAAATCCCACAAGGACTCAGAGGCAAAAAATATACAAATCAATTTTCACTGCAAAGTAAAGGAGCTGTTACAGTGGAGGATTACTGGACTGAATGTCAATATTATGACATAGTATGAGTGTGTTTCGTGTTTGGTAATTTCAATCATTGTTGCTTTTGTTGTGGTCATCCATGTACAATGCTTGGTGTCAGTTTATTTATCTCTTGTTAAAATAAAATACAGTGTGTGTGTGTGTGTGTGTGTGTGTGTGAAAAAATAAATAAATTAATTTTAAAAAACATCAAATAGGTATTAATAAATCTAATATGTGTAAGATCTCTACAGTGAAAACTAAAAATCATTGTTTAGGGAAATAAAAGAAGACCTAAGAGAATGGAGAAACACATCATGCTCATGCCCATGAATTGAAAGACAATATGGTGTGTGTGTGTGTGTGTGTGTGTGTGTGTGTGTGTGTGTGCATATATATTCACAAATATGCACAAACTACTGATACAGGAAGCAGCAACATGGATGGATAACTGAAACATGATGTTGAGTAAGTCAAACTGCAAAATAGTACATGTTGCATAATTCCATGTATTAGAAACCATATAACGGGTAAAACAAATCTATGGAGTTTGAAATCAGAAAGTGGCTGCCTATAAATAAATTGCAAAGGGGCATGAGAGAAACTCAGGGCAACAGAGATGTTCTCTATCATATTTTAAGTGGTGGTTACGTGGATATACAAATAGCTGTTGAACTTCATTGCACTGAAAACTTCAGATATATCCATTTTGATTGTAAATTGTACATCAACAACCACCACTACAACAAAATAAGAGGTCAGAAAAGGGCCATCCATGGGATATATACTGCTGTTTTGTAATATCATGATACATGGATATGACAAAGGACTTGAAATTTTGCTTTCAGAAATAAACTGTAATGAATAATAGTAAATTATTTGAGAAATAAGTTATGAAAATTATTTAATGGCTAGAAATTCTTACTCATTGATAGACAAATGTAAGACTGATGTAACTGTGATACATCCTACTCACATGAATCCCCTGTTAAGTATAAATTAAATGAATGTTATTTCAAATTCCCTAAAACACCTGTCAACAATAACAATTTTTGTGTTAACTTTATGTGGTTTTGGTTTCAGGGTGATGGTGGCCTCATAGAATGAATGTGAGAGTGTTCCTTCCTCTGCAATTTTTTGGAATAGTTTCGGAAGGATAAGTGTTAACTCTTTTCTAAATGTGTGATAGAATTCGCCTGTGAAGCCATCTGATCCTGGACTTTTGTTTGTTGGGAGTTATTTCAACACAGATTCAATTTCAGTACTTGTGATTGGTCTATTTATATTTTCTATTTCTTCTGGTTCAGCCTTGGGAGATTGTACCTTTCTAAGAATTTGTCCATTTCTTCTAGGTTGTCCATTTTATTGGTATATAGTTGCTTGTAGTAGTCTCTTATGATGCTTTGTATTTCTGTGGTACCATTTGTTAACTTCTCCTTTTTCATTTCTAATTTTACTGATTTGAGCCCTCTCCCTTTTTTTCTTGATGGGTCTGGCTAGAGGTTTATCAGTTTTGTTTACCTTTTCAAAGAACCAGCTTTTAGTTTCATTGATCTTTCCTATTGTGTTCTTCATCTCTATTTCATTTATTTCTGCTCTGATACATGCACCCCAATGTTCATTGCAGCACTATTTACAATAGCCAAGACATGGAATCAACCTAAATGTCCACTGACAGACGAATGGATAAAGAAGATGTGGTACATATATACAATGGAATATTACTCAGCCATGAAAAAAGGATGAAATAATGCATTTGCAGCAACATGGATGGACCTAGAGATTATCATATTAAGTGAAGTAAGTCAGACAGATAAAGACAAATATCATATGATATCACTTATATGTGGAATCTAAAAAAATGATACAAATGAACTTATTTACAAAACAGAAACAAACTCAGACTTAGGAAACAAACTTATGGTTACCAAAGAGGAAGGGTGGGGGGTAGGGATAAATTAGCAGTTTGGGATTAACATAATCACACTACTATATATAAAATAGATAATCAACAAGGACCTACTGTATAACACAGGCAACTATACTCAATATTCTGTAATAACCTAAATGGGAAAAGAATCTGAAAAAGATTAGATATGTATATGTATAACTGAATCACTTTGCTGTACAACTGAAACTAAGACAACATTGTAAATCAACTATACTCTAATAGAAAATAAAAATTTAAAAATATATGTATTTAAAAAATAACAAATTTAACCTCTAATGCAATTAATAATTTAACTTCTGATATCAGTACTTCAAAGCTGTGTGCGTGTGTGTGTGTTTGTGTGTGTGTGTGTGTGTGTGTGAATGAGAGAGGAAGATGGAGGAAGGAAGGGAGGGAAGAGGGGAGGAAGGAGGCAGAGAAGGAGGCAGACACAGAGAAATGAAGAGACACAAAGAGAAACACAGTATTCTGGCAAATTCAAAGAATTTTAAAGGTTGGTTTCTCTCCTACATCACCATCCACACAACTCCACACATACATCTTGATTTTGTGTTCTCAAAACCATGTATGTGTACAAATACATGTGTAAATCCTCCTATTTCCCTTTCTGTTTTTACATCGTTTCATTCAATTTTATAGATGCAAAGCCTTGAAATATTGCCCAGAATCAAATACAGACTTGGTATCAGAGCTCAAGTTCACACCGGGTCTTCACACCCTTAGCCTTTAGCCTATAAGCCCTCTGATCCATGTTGGGGGCAGAGAGGTGGGGGGAACGGACTTGACTCAGGTTACAAGGAAGCCAGAGGCTTGGTGCTTGCTGTTTCTAGCAATGCGAGATTATGAGGCACAGATATTAGCTAAAATCCTCACGTGTTGATAAGGCAGAAACACAGGGACTATTGATTAAACATACGACTTGTTTGTGAACAAGATATAGTTCCTGTTTGTAGAAACCTAAGAAAATAGGGAGAAACATCTAATTTCAAAAACTAAAATGCCAAAGCAATTTCTTGAAGCCTTCACTGATGACAGAGAGAAAACACTTATGAAATTCTGATATGTGAAAATTGCAGATCTAAACTCCAGAAGGTATCTCTACTCTACATTTGGAATCAGTTAAATTAGTAAACATACCAAAAGGCATTTGCACTTTGCAGCATATTCTGCCAGCGACAGCAGAAAAGGTGAAGAGCACCAAGGGATTAATCAGAGACAGATGGAATTAAAACCAGAAGGGCTAAAACGGCCCATGGGTCAAAGGGAATTAAAATCTGGGCAAAATTTCCACATAAATGAAAATAATGCAATATATTCTATTGGGACATTTAACTGAAAACCTATTGCAGGTTCTATTGCTATAAGCAGGTTTCAGCTAACCTCTTCAGTCTGCAAACCTTGGAGAAGTTTGTAAGTGAACTTGACAGCACATAGTGTGGTTCAGATGGCCCAGTGTGCAAAAGTCTTCATTGAGACTGGAAGTCTTTTCTTAGTTCGTAAAAATAAACTTCCTAGGAAAAGGACATGCACGTCTGTATTTATTTCTGTATTTGTTCTACATAGCACTTTATAAACTTGACTCAGTGCTTTGTGGTCATTTCAATTCAGTATCCCTTGCCACATTCCGAGGAGATAAGCAGTGACTGTGCCCACTTTGCAAATGATAAGGATGAGATTACACACATCATTTTTCTGGATTGCTCAGCATGAGAACAGCGGCCTGGGAACGCTGTGTGTGCCTCCTTGCCACACTGCCCATCTCCTCGCTTTGGAGATGCTCTCTGAGAACCCTGCTTTTCTCTCCACCCAGGTTCCTAAACCTCGTGTGCTATGTCTGGTCACCCTCTGCACGTATGAGAACGCTTTTTGACAGCCAATAAAATATCTGCCTTCTACCTCTTCTCCCAGGTCCTCATGTCACAGCCCATGATGGGCAGGTCTGCTGAGTAGAAAGAGCCTAGCTCAGGACCTGGGACAGACCCCTAGGTCCAACAGTTCACCAGCCCATCCTTTAACTGCTCTGACCTTCGGTCTTCTCCATCATGGTATTGGGGTAATTCTTCCTCTTCCAATTGTTCTGAGGATTATGTAAAGACAAATGCCAAGTGGGAGGGGACTGTCATTGCCAGGGATTAGTTTCCTCCTGCACCTATTATACACACACACACACACACAGCTGCCATAGGTTCCTGGGAGTGCAAAGTGCTCTACATTTCTAAGCCAGTTTTCACTTTTTAAAACATTTCACATAGTTGACTACAGTGGTCTGGAAGACCGCCAGCTACCTCTAGCTCTCCACCCCTCACATCTGCCTGCGTCCTCCTAGAATCTACAGCTGGTGTATTGCCAGGCACCTGGCCATTCTGGAGGAAGAGCCCATTCAGAACCCAGTTCCTCCAGTCCAGGTGCTGCTGCATAACTGGAGTGTGATGTCAAAGGGAGACCCCCCAGGGGAGGTGCGCAAGTGAGGAGAAGTAAAGCAAAACCTGAGGACCCCTATTCCCCGTCCTTGAAAGAGCATTGGTCCTGCCCCACCAACTGGGAGTATTTTCCTGGGTACCTGTACTGACTTGCTGCTCACTTGGGCCTTTCTCAGAGGCGGGAGGGCAGTAGAATGGTCGAAGGGAGGCACTGGTGGGCCGGCTTGCCAGGCCAGCAGCCCAGGGGAGGCTGCATCTGCATTAGTTCAGCTTCAGCCTAAGGGCTAGTCAAGCCCACTGAGCAGGTATCAGGGCTTCCACACTAAGCTGGACCGTCCCTCAGAGAGCAGGTGCTCTGGTTCCCGCCTCCCCGCCGCCAGAGGCTGGGAGGTTTGAGGTTTCGTCAAAAGTCCTTCACTGAGTGAGTGCTAGACGCGGAGCCAGCAAGGGCAGTGGGTATAAATCTCATCTGAGCCACAGCAAGTGAAATCTTAACTACACGAAAACCCAGCTCATATACTCTGGAAGACCACACCTGGGTCTGATGCAGCTGGCAGGAAAGCTAATTCTATTAATGCCACTTCTTATGCTATGGTCCTGGAGGCCTTGGCAACAGAACTCATAGTGTGTTGCCTTTTTTCTCCCATGCGGGGTGTTCTGTTCCCACATTTAGCATCTCAATATACACTCAATCTTTTTAACATGAAGTTTCATTTCTCACAACATGAAAATTCCCAAACAGAATTGGACCAAGTGGTTCCCAAACGAAATTCTCTTATTTGAACTTGGGAAAGACAGCAAGGGTGTGAACACGTGTATACAAAAGTAGACAAAGAGGAGGTTCCTCTGAGCACATAAGCAATCCCTGAGAGGTTTTTTAAGTGCCCTGCATCATCTTTGATCAGCATTGGTGGAATGCGGTACTGTGGCGCTGGGAGCTGCACGGGTACCAGCCAGGCCGTCCAACCACACAAACCTGCCAGCAGAGGGTGGGCAGGGGCTTGGGCGAAGGAAACACTAGAAGGTACAAAGGGATGCATACAAGACAAAGGTTCTGTTCGTAGGAGAAGCGGATCCCTGAGCAAAGCCCTGTGGGGCTGCCTCCACGGTAACAGGGAGTTTAAGGACCCCACATCCACCAAGGAAGGCTCCAGCATCATATGAAATGAGACTCTCCAAAAGGCCCAGTCCTTCAAATGCCCCCATGTGAAGCCACATTCCATCTACAGTCACTCCACGCATCAGGATCATGGCTCCAAAGGCCACCAACAATGATCCTCAAGCTAATACCACCAGCCTGGATCTGTCTTCCAAACCCCATTCACATGTATCAACAGTTGGTTGCATGTGTCCCTGAGGAATTTAAGTGGCATCGGGACTTGGCATGTGCCAGCCCCAGCTGCTCATGTGGCTGCCCGTCAGCCAGCCCTTGATGTTACCCCACATCCAGTGTCAGCAAGTCCCATTGGCTCCATCTCAAAAATGTATCCAGAATTTGACCACTTACGATTGTTCCCACTGTCCCCAGCAGGTCCAAGCACCCTCTCTAGTATGTGTTATACCCTCTCTACTATGTGTTATTGAACAAGCCTTCCCTTTGCTCTCCTCTCCTGCCCCTGTCTCTCTCCAGTCTGTTCATAATGCAGCAGCAGACTGACCATTTAAAAATGTTCCAGACGCCCACTCCTGCTCTCAGTCACCAGAGGCTTTCTGGTTTGCTCAGGACATGACCATGCTGCACCCCACCACTCTGGTCTCCCCTCCTACTGGCCGCCCTGCGGTTCTTTGAGCCCACCAAGCACACTCCCACTTCAGGCCTTTGCACCTGCTGTTCCTTTGGTCTGAAATGCTGGTTCCCTCACTTCCTTCTGTTCTTTATTCAAAAGTCCTCTGAATGAGGCCTTCCCTGGCCACTCTGCTAGAAACTCCCTTCCCCTCAATACTTTATAGCCTCTTCCCCTGATTTATTTCTTGGTGTTAGCATTTATTAATGATGGCTCTAGCCACCCCTTCTCTGTGGTTTTAAAAATGCACACTGGAAATTATCTTAGCCTTGATAAGGAAAACAACTGTGTCTTCGTTTTTTTAGGTACCCCTACATACCTGTTAGAACAGCTAAAGTGAAAAATAGTGACAATACAAAATGCAGGCAAGGATGTGGATAAACTGGGTCACTCATCCACTGCTGATGGGAATACAAAATCTCACAGTCACTCTGAAAAACAGTTTGGTGGTTTCTTTAAAGATTAAACATTGACTTGTCAAATGACACATGACTGCACTCCGGATCATTTGTCCCAGAGAATGAAAACATGCAAAAGCCTGTACACAACATTCACAGCAGCTCTGTTTGTAATAGCTAAAACCTAGCCTCCCAAACTGTGGTATCACAGAATATTTTTCAGCAGTAAAAAGGAATTATTGATACGTGCAACTTGGATGGATCTTAAGGGCTTTATGAGTGAAAAAAACCATCTCAAAAGATCATATACTCTATGATCCCACGTACAGAATGTCTTTAAACTGACAAAATTATAGAAATGGAGATCAGATTAGTGGTTGCCAAGGGGTAGGGATGGTGGGTGAGGAGTGGATATGACCACAGAGAGATTTTTGTGGTTATGGAACAGTTCTCTGTCTTGATTGCTGTGATGGTTACATGACCTGCACGTGATAAAATGACACACTCTGGACAAATGTGAAATGCCTGGTTTTGATGTTATACTGTATCATGTAAGATGTCACCACTGGGAGAAACTGGGTGAAGGCTACACAGAACCTCTCTGTACCATCTTTGCAACCTCCTGTAACCTGTATTTATTATCCTGTTTAATGTTGGTGGAAAAGCTTTGGTTTTTGTCTGAGAGATGCTATGTGGAATAGTCAAAGGATCAGGGTATTTAATTATGAGCTCTAGCTATGCCCTATTTGAAGAAAGTTTGAACATACCAAAAAGTAGAAATAAAACTAAATAGGGGCTAGTTGTGCAGGAGAAAAAAGACACTTTTCGCCTCCCTGAGTGTTTCAAAGAGCCAGCTGCTCAAGGATATCCCCAGCTGCACATAGCACGGCCAGCACCAGGTCCAGGGTCCCAGTTGTGAACTGAAAATGGAGCCCCTATCCTGGAAGTTAGGGGACCTGCGGTGGGGTCCCCTCTGACCAAACCCCCTGTGCCTGTGCAAACGTCTTAGGACTGCCGGCCTCAGCTCTCTCCTCTGTACGTGGAGGCGATGGAGCCCCAAGGCCCCGCCTTGCCTTCACCCGTGTCTGCCTTCCCAGACTCACCAAACAGCACGGGGAGGGCCCTGCACATGCCGACTGTGCCAAGGAGG
Organism: Neophocaena asiaeorientalis asiaeorientalis; assembly: GCF_003031525.2. Taxonomy (NCBI): domain Eukaryota; kingdom Metazoa; phylum Chordata; class Mammalia; order Artiodactyla; family Phocoenidae; genus Neophocaena; species Neophocaena asiaeorientalis. The sequence continues at coordinate 2,921,502 of NW_020172627.1, forward strand.
GGATGCCCAGCCTGCTGCAGAAAATAAATGTGGCCATCACCAATGGCTGGGCTGGAAGGCAGGGTGTGTGGCATCGCAGAGTTTGGCTTGTCAAATGCAAGGCCTCTGCCCGGCAGCCCCACGCCACACAGGAGTAAGAGAAATCCCCAGGCCTGCCAGCGAAGGCCTTCAAAGTCATCTCAGAGGTAAGAAGCCAGCAGCCTCTCCCGTGGGCAGAGTCCACGTGTCCACGAAGGATTCTCCAGAGGCAGCAAACGGAGCTTTATCAGCACAGGTGGCTGACAATGAAGGTTAAGGCCAGCTGGCGTGGGCTGCCGATGAAAGGGGAGAAGGTGAGCGGGGCAAGAGGGTGGCGGCGGAAACGCCTTTCACAAGCGAACAGAATGGTGCTCCTTGGAGTGAACACCCAGGACACCTTTTCAAATTGCGGTAAAATATACATAACACACAATTTCCCACCTTAACCATTTTTAAGCGCACACTTCAGTGGCATTAAGTACATTCGTGTTGTTGTGTGACCATCACCACCATCCACCTCCAGAAATTGTTCACCTTCCCAGACTGAAACTCTGTCCCCATTAAACACTAACTCCTCCTTCCCCTCTCCCCTCAGCAACCACGATTCTACTTTCTGTCTCTATGCATTTGACTATTCTAGGCACCTCATATAGGTAGAATCATGCAATATTTGTCCTTTTGTGTTTAGCTTATTTCACTCAGCATGCTTTCAAGGTTCATGCATATTATAGCATGTGTCAGAATTTCATTCCTTTTTTAAGGCTGAATAATATTTCATTGTGTGGATATATCACATTTTGTTTATCTGTTGATCCATTAATGAACATTTGAGTTACTTCCAACTGTTTGGCTCTTGTGAATAGTGCTGCTATGAACACGGGTGTACAGATATCTGTTCGAGTCCCTGCTTTCAGTGTCCAGGACACTATTAACAGTGCTTATGCCCTGGCTACATCTGGTTTCCCAGCCCAAGGTTACTTCCAAAGAGGCTATGGGAACTTGCTTCCTTAAACTGTCTGAGCTTCATGATCTAACCTCTAAAGTGGAAATCATGCCATAGCAGATGTACATAGTAGAGAGAAGAGTAAGGCTGCGTTTCGGTTTGCTGAGAACTCTCATTTTTCAAACCAATGGAGGCTCATTCAATTCACCCCTGTATCACCAACAGGAAGGAGTGAGTTTCCAAGAGGCAGCCAATGTGTGTGTGTAGGTACCAAATGGGTCTGCGTAGGAGGAGTGGTGAGGACATACTGAATCACCTAAAGTGAAATCCAGAAGATCGTAGGAGGCCACATAAGGCAACAACCCAAACGCAAAGCCCTAGCAGGTCACAGTCCTGCCCAAATGGAGGTCTCCATGGGCCTTCGGAATTCCTCGGTGGGATTCAAGGGTCAGATAATTAATTGTTAGAGATTCCAGGTCAAGACAGCAGCATGGGATTCTGGGAGAGGAAAGAAGGTGCTCAGGGTTCAAGCAGAACTTGAGGGCCCACCATGGTGGCGAGCAGGGTCTGACATGAACAGTCCAGAGCCCAGGTTTCAGAGTACCTGAAGTATGAAGTCAACTGTATGTCCCCATTTGCCCAAAGCAATTCCAGTACAGGCTTGCTGTTACGGCTTAATCACTTTCAAAAGTGCCCCATTCTTGGTTTGAAAGATAAATTATATGGTCACTCTAGGTATTAGGGAGGTTACCAATGCAGGGGTCAGCACAGGCAATTAGGTCAAAGGTACACAGCAAGGTCTATGTCACCAGGAAGGCAGGAAAAATGCCCTGGCTGAGATGGAAGGAGGGCCCTCCTGGAATGAGCACACTTGACCCTCTCAACAGTGGTTGTGGTGGGTTGAATGGGGTGGGAGCAAGGGTTGACAGCTGAGGGGATTGCTTTCCTACAAAGTGTTTCATCTCTGTTCAATGAAAACTGTTGAAAATTTTTATCTTGCTACTAAAAGGGTAAGAAAGTTGATGCCTTTGGTTTTTCTATGAATCTTGTTTGGCATCTACCATGGAACGCAGTCCCAGTGCACTGTGGTTGACACCTTCCCTTGAGAACCACACAAAGCCTTGGACATTTGTGTTTGTTTGTTTTTGCAAGACTGGAATGGCCCAGATGAGAACACCCAGCTTCGTCCCCTCGTTCTGTGTTTTCACTCACGGTGTAGCCCAGCCCTGCTGGCACAGTGGCACAGCGGGATTCCTCAGCCCCAGGATGAGGCCCAGACAGCCAGAAACTTCCGTCAGTCCAGGGTCCGCCCACAGCTCAGGTGAAGGCCCCCATTCTGAGTTCTCCTTTTCCTCTCTCATCATTGCAAAAATCCTTCAAGTATTAGCAAAGAGAATTCAGCAATATATAAAAGAATATACGCCATGACCAAGTGGGGCTTATTCCAAAAATGCAAGCAGCATAGTTTAATATTGAGAAATTAATCCATGTAATCCAACATATTAATGAATGAAAAGAAAAAATCACATGGTGCTATCAATGGACGCAGAAAAAGCATTTGACAGAGCTCAACACCCATTTATGATAAAAACTTTCAGAAAACTAGGAGTAGATGGGAACTTCTCCAACTTGATAAAGAATATCAGCAAAAAACCTTCTGGTAGCATGATACCTAATGGTGAAAGACTGAATGCTGTCCTCCTAACACTGGGAATGAAGCAAGGATGTCCCCTCTCACCACTACTACTCAACATCATCCTGGAGGTTCCAGCCGGTGCAACAAAGCAAGAAAAAGAAATAAGAGGCATACATTCTTCCACCTCGGGAACTGGCCCCAGTGTACTTTCCTAGTACCAATGCTGCATGGGCCCAGCACCCAGGGACTTGTTGAAGCCCTTATCTGGGAACCACCCAAGCAAGGAGGCAAGAGAGCAAAGTTGCTTATGAAGGTGGAGGCTGGAGCCAGGTTGAGCTCTGCCATGTGGCACCTGCGTGACTGTGCAAGTCACTCACCTGGGTGTGTCTCAGTAGTTTCATCTGTGAAGTGGGGTAATAATAGTATCTGCATCATAGGGACCTTGTGAGGCTTTAAGAAATTGATACCCATGGAGCATTTAGAATATGCCCTGTCAAATGGTAAGTTGCATGGAAGTATCAAGCTATTATTATAGATTTTAATGGTTACTCTGGGCTTCCTTTATGATAAGGAAGAAAAGAAAAAGTCAGTGGCCTCAAGTGGAGCTATAGAAAGCAGAGGGTTACTTTGAACACCCTAGAATGTGACTTTTTCTAGGGATATTGCAGCTCGACAATATAACATATATAACAACATGGTGGGCAGGCTTTTGATCAATCAAGCAATTTCCAGAGGGGTAAAAGTGGAATATGATCTTTTCTTTCCCTCTTTCTTTGTAGCTCAGGCCACGATCTGGGGAAATATTCCCAGGCCTCATCCCTACTTTCTTGTCCTCCGCCAAACAGATTTTTCCTTCTGGTCTGAAATGCCTTTATTTCCCCCCCTCCATTCATTCCTCTCTCTCAGGCCTCTCCTAGCCTCTCTTCCCACATGCCTATCATCCCGACTTTCCACACTAAAACCTCCTTGTAACTGACGTAGACCCCTGTGAAACTTCCAGGCAATTAATCTAATTCAGCAGAGCTTTGGAGACCTCAGTTTAAAAAAAAAAAAGGCCACAAGCTCATGTTTCTCTCACATACCATTTAAGTGGAACCTACAGAGATCCATGTTGGGCCAAGAAGTGAATAAAGCCACCTTTTATTATTTTATTTAAGGAAGAAATTAAAAATTCAGCTCACACAGTTTGGAAACAAACACTTTCTATCCTTAAACATTTCTCCATGTTTACTGCCCACTATAAATTGGGGAGGGGCGGAAAGCAACCAATGCAGTAAAATCACAACAAAGCTGGAACAAATATGCAAGTCTCGGCAGAGGCCAGATTTATGGTCAGAAATGTGGAGTGCATCTCAGCAGGGGCAGGTCATGAAATAGTATGAGCTAATTTCAGGGGTGTGAAAACAGGCATTGTTGTTTAGTTAACTAAAGTCATACTATTAAGCGATTCTCAAAAATCAATTAGCCATATGTTATAACCAAGATGACATGTTTTTATAACTTCTCTCCCAGTGTTTTATTGCCAGAGGATGCTCATGTGGGCACTAGAACAAAAAAATAAAACACCAACCCAAGAGTAAAAGTGCAGAAATCCAGCCAAGGTTAATTAAAAGAGTCCAATCTGGAAATGACTGAGTCCCTGAGCAGGCCGCATGGCATTGAAAAGATTCCTTCCCAGGGCCTCCATTCCGTTGCAAAAAGCCATGGGTCATTTTTTTCTTTCTCTTTGTTTTTCTGTCCTTTTTAATTTAGCACAGATACAGCTGTGAAAACTGAATATTCCATTTGAACTCCCATATTTACGCTTATAACTGATGGTTCCAAGGAAATGTCACTTTAAAAGCTTTCCATGGAAAATGAAAAACGTACTCCTCAGGGGGAAACCCTGGTGGCATGCTGTTGTTAATGGCAGATTTTGTTTTCCTGACTTCCACAAAGGGAACAAAAAGTGAGGGCAGAGCTGTACCCCTTCCTCTTTGTTACTTGGGAGCTAGGTAAGAAATAGACCTAAAGAGGATGTACAGAGACTATAATATAGAACACACAGTAGGGCCCATTTTAGGTAGCCAAAGTTTCCTCCCCTTCCTGTATCCCCTATCCAGGAGCGGGATGTATTTTTCCACCCCTTGGATCTTGGCTGGTCTAATGCTTCAGTCAGTAGAACATGGCACAGGTGATGTGTGTCGGTTCCCCACCGGCCCAAGCACATGGTGCAAGGTTCCACTCTTCTTTCTGGAACCTGCAGCAGCTGTGTGAACAAGCCCAGTTGCCTGCTGAATTATGAGACACCCATAGCTCACCCTCCCGTCTTCCTCAACCAACAGGAAGACAACCACCAGACAAGCAGCTGAGGCCACCCAAACCGGCAGGCCCCACCCAACCTGTCAGCTGATCACAGCAATGAGCCAGCCCCGCTCCATCAGATGAGCTTGCTCTGAGCAGCAGAGCTGCCCGACTGACCTACAGACTGGTGAGCACTAATAAATAGTTGGTTAAGTCACTAAACTGTGGGACAGTTCCTTACAAGGCAAAAGCTGATGGATGCAGTCAAGATACCCAGAGGGCAGTGTTAGCTGTGACAATTCCAACCACACGGTCCGGCAGTATTATCACCCTTCACACACACTACTGCACATCACCAGTCCTGCAGCTCTGCAGTTCCCTCAATTTATGTACAGACAGTCCCCAACTTCAAATGGTTCGACTTAATGATTTTTCTGTGTTATGAAGGTGCAAAAGCAATTGCATTCAGTAGCAAAGGCAGTACTTTGAATTTTGATCCTTTCCTGGGCAAGTGATATGAAGTTCAATACTCTGGTGATGCTAAGCGGTGGCAGCTGCAGCTCCCCGTCAACATGCGATCATGAGGGTAAAGAACTGCTACGCTGACCGTTCTGTACCCAGACAACCGTTCTGTTTTTCACTTTCAATACAATATTCAATAAATTACATGAGATATTCAGCACTTTACTAAAAACAGGCTTTGTGTTAGATGATCTAGCCCAACTGTAGGCTAATGTAAGTGTTCCAGCATATTTAAGGTAGGCTAAGCTAAGCTACGATGTTTGGTAGGTTAGGTGTATTAAATGCATTTCCAAAAAGAGCTCCACTCCTGGGTGTATCTCCAACAGAAAGGAGTGCTTGTGTCCACCAAAGCCATGTCAAACATGTTCCTGGCAACTTAATTTATAATAGTCAAAAACTTACCTCTCCAAACAGCTAGACCCAACCATTAGGGGATGGCAACCATGCCTTCGGGCCCTAGCAGCGGCAGCCGAACTGACCAAACAAACACTCAAGCTGACTCTGGCCCACCCACTAACCGTGTTTTCCTCCCACCGGCTGGTCGACCTCCTAGGCCACAAGTCTCTCTCCCTCCTGGGCCCCTCCCGCATCCAGGAGTTCCACCTATTGTTCATTGAAAACCCTGCTATCTCCCTCGACCTCTTCCCCCGTCCTAAACCCGGCCTCCCTCTCGCCTATCTCCGATACCGGGACCTCACCTTCCCACTCCTGCCCCCAAGTCGTAGAGGCCCTCAGCCCACCGAGAGAGGGACTCTTTGACACCCCTCTTTCAAATCCGGACCGCACTCCCTTTGTGGATGGTAGTTCGATAGTCAGTCCTGACTCCGTCCAGACGGATGCCGACGGGCGGCCTACGCGGTGGTAATTATCTCAACTATTATCAAGGCTAACAGCCTCCCAGAAGGGACAACCTCTCAAAGGGCTTAACTGATAGCACTCACTCGGGCCCTCGACCTCTCTAAGGGCCATCTTTCTCCCTATGGTCGCCGGCATTTCCCTCGCCTCCTCTCTCGTTGCTGCGGGCATCTGGGGAGGAGCCCTAACACACAGTGTCTCAACATCCCGTGACCTAGAACAGAAACTCCAGCTAGCCATCGAGGCTTCTGCCGCCTCCATCACCTCCCTCCAGCGCCAGATCACCTCAGTAGCCCGAGTTGCCCTCCAAAATCGACGAGCCCTGGATTTCCTGACAGCCGACTAAGGAGGTACCTGCCTCTTCCTACAGAAGGAATGCTGCTATTACATCAATGAAACAGGACTCATCGAAGACAACGTAAAAGCCCTCCATCGCTTAAGAGAAGAACTCCAATGCAAACACCAACAGTCCGCCTCCCCAGTTCCCAATTGGTGGCGATCCACCCTCTATACCTGGCTAACACCAATCTCAGGCCCCTTAATTCTCATCTGTATCTTGCTCACGTTTGCTCCCTGTTTTCTTAGGTTCCTTCGCAGGCGCATGGAGGAAGTCTCTCGGGTGGCCACAACCCAAATGCTCCTCGGTCCTTACACCTTGCTTCCTACAGGACACCCCACTGGTCTCCCCTAAGCCTCGGACCTCTGGTCACCCGACTCCCCTTTCGACGCCCCCATTCAGCATGAAGTAGCCAGAGATCAGAACGCCTCCCCATTACACCAAAGATGTCGGGATGTAAGGCCAACTGGCCCGAGGCAGGGGAACATAATCAGATTCACAGGTTGCATCAGACCGAAATTCTCCAGACCACCCAGTTCCAGAAACTGCCCTGGAGACATTCTGGACCACCCAGTTCCAGGAACTGACCTGGGGACTTTGAACCCAGCCCAGCCTTCCCGCCTTTCGAGGGGTGGGACCAACGGTCCCCCAGGATACCCGAAAAGACCACCAAATAAGGAATACCCTGCACCCTCCCAGATTCACCACACTCCTTTCCCTTCTTCCCCTATAAAATCTTACCCAACCCTCGCCCGGGTGCGACTTCTCTGGCCCCTTTCTCTCGGACCAGTGAACCTCGCCCGGGAGCGCTCCCTAATAAAGCTCACTTGAATCTTTCCTCTGTTTCGCGGTGCCGTTTGTTAAGATCCGACCTTACAGGGAGAACCAAAAGTCCAAATTCGCATTATCTTTCCAAAGTGGTTGTACCAGTTCACCCTCCCACTAGCAGCAGACAAGAAGTTGTCGCCCTGCAACCTCCCCAGCACTTAAGTTTATCACTCCTTTTTTTTTTTTTTTTTTTTTTTTGGGACACGTGGGATATTCTCGGACCGCGGCGCGAACCCGCGTCCCCTGCATCAGCAGGCGGACTCTCAACCAGTGCACCACCAGGGAAGCCCCCATCACTCCTTTTTTTAAATCAGTATAATACTATCTCCGTGTGTGTTTTTAATTTGAACTTCCCTAATGAGTTACAAACAACTGGTTTTTGAAACCAGGTCTATTTAATTGCAAACCCAACCCTTTCCACTGCTCCGCTAGGTAAGATTACAGCTTGATATAACCTCGTCCTTCACACAGCTCCTATAGGCATCCTCAATGGAGGATCACTTCCTTCAGAGAAGTGATGTTCTGCCCAGTGCTGGGGGCTGGTCATCACCCCCACATCTGGGTACTGGGCATTGTGGGAGAGGGCAGGCTATCGATCCTGGCACCCATAGCATAGAGCCCATGCTGAGAAGAACCCCTCTGTGATTCGGAGTTTGTCTATAACTAGTTCAAGGTTAATTGTTAATTGTGGTCAATAAAACCCAAAGGAGCTCCAGACAAGTGAGACACATGTGGCTGCATCATGAGAACAGGCTTCTCAGAGGTGAAGTTGGAGCCAAGGCCCTGAGGGTGGGTGAGCCCTAACAGAGGAAAACCTGGGAATAAGAATGAGTATCACATGCAAGGAAGCCAGGGAGGCAGAGAGAGAGGTGTGACCGAAAGAGAGTTTGTGCTGGCTTTGGTGAGACCAAATCCATGCTTCTGAAATGCTTTCACCGTCTCGGTCATTGACGTTCCAGATTCCTACGGGGCAGAGACTTTGCCTTCTTCTTACTAAAAGGGAAACAATGAGGTTTGCCCTTAGGTCTCTATAAAAGTGAACTTAGAGACATTTTAATCCAGGTGACACAGGTGAGCAGGAAGCCAGGCTGTGGCCTGAACGTTGGGAGACATATTTCAGAGGTGGGGAGAGCTTGCGTCTGTGACTGCACTAATGGGGGCGCCGGCGCCCCAGCTATCCTACTGAGAGAGACCTCAGGCAGGGTCAGTACGGGATCAAACCTCCTTTTAGGAACGTCCCGCGTGTAAATGTCCCAGACAGAGTCAAGGCCAGATGGACTTTTTTTTTATCTTTTGAAGCCTGTGAGTTATGTGGAGAACTTCACTGTTTTGTTGTTTGTCCAGTTGCTAGACGCTTTTTTAAAAAATACCATCAGAGAGTGGGTCCAGTAAAGGTGGGACAAGTTTGAAGTGAGATTTGTAGAAGAAGACTGCACCTGGAACACCTATGAGGAGCATATTAATCAAGTATTTCTAAAAGAAAAAAAGAGAGGATGAATTAAGAACGAAAGGATGCATGACAAGCTCGGGATCTAACCTGAGCTTAGTGGCTTTTAGGACGGAGAGGCACTGCCACCCCTCAGCCGCGTAACTTTGGTTCTATCCAACTCTACGTGGCCTTGGCTCTCAAATCTTTACAATGACATAAAACCAAACATAAAATAAATAGCTAGTAGGAAGCAGCTGCATAACACAGGGAGATCAGCTCGGTGCTTTGTGACCACCTAGAAGGGTGGGATAGGGAGGGTGGGAGGGAAGAGATATGGGGATATATGTATATGTATAACTGATTCACTTTGTTATAAAGCAGAAACTAACACACCATTGTAAAGCAATTATACTCCAATAAAGATGTTAAAAAAACACAAAAAACCATCAATTCCATTTCAATTTCCCTGCTTCAGAGCACCCTACTGCTCCCTACCGCCTGCAATAGCAAATCCTAAGTCTTCATTGGGGTGGATAAAACGCCATGTTCTGGGCCCATCCTACAGTCCCATCCCTGCCCCACTGCTCCCTACCCTCCAGGCACTGAGATGTTGCACATCTTGTTGGTTCTGCTGGAAACGCCCTCTCTCCTTCCCAGCCTGAGGAACTTCTACAAAGTCACCACTCTCTCTCTCTCTGCATCCAAGAGAGCTCCCTGCTCTGGCTGTTACCACCTTAAGGTGTAACTATGTGTCTATATGTCTCTCCCACTAAACTGTGAACTTCCCAGGAGTAGCAATGAAACATTACTCTTTTATATAGCCTTCCCTCCTTCTGCCATTTAGTACCTGGCACATAGTAAGTGCTTAGTAAATAGTGGCTGAAGATTTTAAGTATTTTCTTTTTGAAATAACGAGCAGAATTCTAAGCCCCACTGCCCCACCACTTCCCCTTTGCTTTCTGAGCCAGCAAGGGGGCATTGAGCCAGTACAGCCGAAGACATAGCCTTGAACACATTCCACAAATTGTTATATTCATCCCTATTTGCATTTGGGTGGGTTTGGCAAGTCTTTAATTGCATGCATGCACTTTCTGGGTAGAGTATACAGTCCTGGGATTTCCCTCTCTGCAGGGGTCTGCTGCCATGATCCCTGCTCCCCTCACTCTGAGGACACAGAGACCTCCGTCTGTACAGAGGCACATGGGATCTAATCGCTTTCACTACCTGATTAAAGCAATTCTCCACAGCGGGGGATGGGGTGTGTGTGCAGAACTATGCTATAAAAAGACTTTGAATTATATAGAGTCGCTCTGCACCAATATTTCCAAAGAGTCCCTCTGCACCAATATTTCCAAATCAGTCAATTTGCTGCAAACAACCAAAATCTCATTCTCAGGCCATTAACTAAAATAGGAAAATACCATCTTAAATTCTAAGAATAACAAGGGACATATTGTAATAGGTTTCCAGTTCTGGACAAGTGGATGGGTGCTTAGCTTGATGGAAACCTCAAGAACTGGGAACATGACTTTTTCTTTCCCAAACCCTCTGACTCGGAGGCCGCACTCTCAAGTAGGCCTCCAGCGCTCCTGACCATGACTTCCGTCCCTCATCTTTCAGATTTCACAGCTACGATGCCGCCCAGTAATCAGAGTCAGAAGCCAAGCCAGGAAACAAAATCCTTTTTATTTAAACTAAATAAATAAATGGACTTGGTATTTATAAGGGGTCTGCTGAAGACTCCTTCTTGTGTGTTGTTGTTGTCTAGTCTGTTTTGTTTTTGTGGGAAACTGAAGAGAGTCATACATGAGCAGGAAGAGACTGGATCCTGTTGAACCATAAGAAACAGTTCTGCCCTCACTCCTGAAACTCTCTCCTCGAGACCCATTGATGATGGGTCTTTAGTGCCAAAGCCAGAGGCCCTCTCTGCCTTCAATCTGGGCCTGGCTTGGCCTTGACCTGTTAGTTAGAAGGTAGCAGGGACATCTGGGTCTGGGTATCTGTTCCAGGAGTCACCAGATCAGGAGAGTAGGGTGTGACCTGGACTTGAATTAATGGGAACTGACACCTTGCAGCCCTGACACTGGATACATCTGAGGTGGAAGGCTTAGGGAGGTGGAGTGTCCCACCATCCTCAGGTACGAGGCCTCCCTGGGGGTCTGAAGGCCCGGCCCCACCCACCATGAACTCCCTGGGGGCCTGTACCTGCCACCATTGTGAAAATCCCTAGCAAGTCCTCTGACTGTTGTGTACCCACAGCCGACCACAGCTCTGCCTCCCTTCTCTCCTCTTCCCTCTGGGGTTCCCCAAGGACACGGTCTGTTCTCTGGGGACCTGAAGCCCTCTCCTCTCAGAAGTGGCCTCTGACTTCCTTCATCTATGAAACCTACCAAGGCCCTTCAGCTCCATGGGTGGTAGAGCTAAAAACTTAGGGAGCAATTGATCAAATGTGCCTGAGGAATAAATGGGTGACAGGGTCTCTGGGACAGGTCCTTCTTCACAGACATGGCTGGAGTGGCGGGGAAAGTTTGCTATTTGGAGGAGACAGGGGGCTCCAGGGTCTTCTCCCTCAGGCCCACGGGGAAAGCCTTCTCTGGAGAGGGAATAATTGAAGGCAAAAGTTATATTATGATCCTCCTCTCACCAGGCCCCTGAAGGAGTGAGCCCTGTTCCCTCCCTTCAGCCTCTGGCTTCTACTACATCACAAGCTCTGTGAGCGCAGGGCCGGCCTGACCTGTCAGTTCACCATGGTCAGTAAATCTCACAGTTTCATTGATTCAGCACTGAGGCTGGGCTGCTGGCTCCCATCCGCTCTCCTTCCGGAAGAGGAGAGTGGGGTGTGGGGAAGGGCAGGGAGAACGCCTTGGCTGAGGCCCACCTCTTTGGCAGCCTGAGCCCTGGAGTCCCCTGTCAAATTCCATCCCTTCAGAGTTCTTTCTGAGTGTGAGCTCAGTCGCATCATCCTCGCTTAAAGGCTTTGTTTTAATGACAACTCATTATTTTCAGGATAGAACCGAAATGCATTATCTTTCCAAGGTTCTGGTGATTTCACTGCTGGGGCCTCTCTAATATCACCTCCCAGCAACCCTTGCCGCTGTGTTGTGCTCTAGCACAGCAGACACCAACAGCTCTCATTCATCCATGCCTCTCTGTCTTCCCAAGTTCTCTTAGGGAAGCCTCCTGGCACTCTAGCGGCCAGGCTAACTCATCCCTGCTCCAGGTCCGCTTGTCCCAGCCCTGCTGCAGCTCTGCATGGGCTCGGCAGCTCCCATGGGCCCGTGGCAATGCCTTCCCGGGCTAGTGCCCAGCATCCCTTTCATCTTAACAAGTTTCCCTGTGACACCAAGGCATAGACCCTGCTCAGTGCCCATGACTGTGTCACCTGGTGGTACAGGGGAGTCAATATCCAGTGGAGAAACACTTTAACCAATGGGAGATCAGAGTTTGAGAATATATTGTCCCCCTTTATCCTTTGCCTCTCAATGGACCATGACTCTATGTGTGAAGCTTCTCCGAGAATGGTACCCACTCAACTGAGCCATCCGTTGCACTTATATGTGGCCATATTAATAAAGCACCCATCCTCTCACATGTTCTCTCTCCTTCTAATCCACACTCACTCCTGCTTCCTGTGATGCATTTCTGTATTAGTTTGCTAAGCTTGCCATGGCAAAGGTACCACACACCAGGTGGCTTAAACGACAGAAATTTATTTTCTTACAATTCCAGAGGCCACAAGTCCAAGATCAAGGTGTCAACAGGGTTGGTTTCCTCTGAGGCCTCTCTCCTTTCCTTGTAGGTGGGCACCTTCTCTCTATGTCTTCACAGGGTCTTCCCTGTGTGCATGTGTGTGTCCTAATTTCTTCTTATAAGGACACCAGTCATATTAGACTAAGGCCTTCCCTAAAGACTTCATTTTACCTTAATTATCTCTATAAATACCCTATCCCCAAATATAGTCATATTCTGAGGTACTAGGACCTCAACATATGAATTTGGGGGGGCGGCACACAATTCAGCCCATGACAATTCCCTAATTCAATAATAGCCCACAAATCCTCTGCTTTCTAGGAAACTAAGGCTAATACCTTGTCAGCTTGCTCTGCAAAACTAAAAAACATTGGAGAACAGGAATCAGGTCCCCTTTCATATTGGAATCCTTGATGCCTTAAGTAGGGCATGAAGTAGGCACTAAATAAAAACATCCAGAGGAATGAGTGACGTCACATGATGTAATTCATGAACGCCCAGAGTTTCCCCATTCAGGTATGTCTTCTTTGGGGATGGATTGCTTTCAGTGTGTGTAAAATGTTCGCCCCCAACAAAATCCAATAGAGAATAGTGTTTATTACTTTCTAAAAATATGTCATATGCATTATTTTATTTAGTCTATTGCAATCACACCCTAAGAAACAGGTGGCTGAGATAGGAAGCTGAGTACAGAGGGGACCGGCCCAAAGTACACCCAACAGAAGTGGCTGACAGTGCCTGCTTGCATCTGGCATCAACCAGGCCCCTTCCCCAGCTGAGACCTGAGTTTGCTGAGTGCCTTTGGCTCAGGCCTGAATGTCAAACCTTCTGCCATGCATTCCAGTCCACAGGGCTACTGATAAGTCACCACAGAAAAATCCAGAACAGGGAGAAAAGCCTTTGGGGCTCAGGACCCTCCAAGGTGCTACCTTGGCAAGATTCCTGCAGCCAACAGTGCTGTAGTTTACTGTAACTCATGGAGGCATTGCAGGGTATCTGACACAGATGCTCCAAATAGACCACAGATGGGCACCCACACAAATGTTCATACGGCATCTTGAAAACCTAGTCACCGGCATCATCACATCATCACCATCACCATCATCTTCATCATCATGTCCCAGCCCCGCCACACATGCACAACATGTCTGAGATCCTCCCAGACCATTCTGAACCTACAGCCATCACCCATCTCTTTCAGCCTGACCCACACTGGGCTCCTAGGACTATCTTCAGGTCTCCCCTTTTGGATACTTATTCAAGCCACTCTGAGCACTTTCTCTCGGGCATGATGTTGATAATCACTTTTTGGCCCCAAACACTGCAGTGCAGGGGCCAGACAACAAAAACAAAGCAAGTGCACTTGCTTTCTCAGATAAATGGCTTTATTGCTAATACTTTCTAAAGGAAATAGCAAACATGAGCAAGGGGTGAACATTAATTTGGAACTTCTGACAGAAAAGACAGAATGATAAATGAACAAAAAGATTTGCTAATCTTTGTGGTCCTCATAATGAAGTAGATGGTGGTTAGATCTTAGAGGGCTGTTTCAATCATCCCAGCAATCTTTTCAACCAATGGATTATGGATTGATTGAACTATCTGTCTGTCTGTCTGTCCGTCTGGGCAGGGGGACTGCTTGAGTCATAATAATAATAACCTGCCAGCTTCACTCTAAAGCAGAAACTAAAGAAGCCACGTGTTCTGGGACTCTTAACAGGAAATGTTTTCTCTTCCGTATTTTCTGCTTTTAAGAGAAGATGCCCAAGACAAGGCAGTGAGGGACCAAATCAGTAACAGCCAAGGCAAAGGGGCTTTGGTCTAAGTGCAACCAAGAGCGGTAGCAAACATAGAAAGAAGAGCTGCTGAAACTTATTTGGGTTTTATGACCCTGAGCACACCTGGTCGCGCTGTTTCCCTTCCCATTAAACTCCCCCTTTCGGAGCTCACAGACGTGGTCTTTGGTGGTCCTGGGATAATGGGCGTGATTTGGACTAGGCAGGCCCCTCTTTCCCACGCCATGGGGGAGGGCTCCCAGAGCTGGCTTAGAATGCTGAAAGCCTCTGAGCAGCCTGCTCTGTGGCCCCTTGCTCAGGAGGGGTCATGCAGGCAGGCTGGGCTTTGAAAAGGCAGGGGACTGTCTGCCCCTAGAAGGTGGGTTCAGCCACCAGGGAGACAAGCCAACTGAAAGGATTTCCCCAAACTCACACCAGTGCATCTTCTCCCGGGTCCTCTTAAAACTCGGACTGCAAAAAGATGGTGGTTGTCTGACTCCTGCTGCACATTCAGGACAAACATTTATCACTCTGAAGGGCCAGCGAGGCCATTGTTTTGATCTCTTGTTTACATAGTCCTGGTCTCTGCAGCATTCCAAGGAATCTGTGTCCCCTGCAGCCTCAGGGACCTCCTGGGGCCGGCATCACCTCCTTGTGCCTGTTTCCCGCCACATGTGTTTTTGCAGCTTTCACTGCCTCCGCTCACGTGACTTGGTGGCCCTGGCTGGCTCTCACTGGGTAGCAAGTGCACTTGCCCAGGGAGTGGGCCCCTCACATCTGTGCCCAGCAGGGAGCCGGGGCTGCTCATCTGAGTTTGACTTCCACTATTCTAAACAGCGCTCTGGGGTGGTGTTTTTTCTCTTTCTTTCTTTCAAATTTCAAAGTATTTAGTGTCATGTTATCCCCCCAGATGGAGCAAGCCAAAGTTAAATGATAAAATAATAGCCAGACTCGATTGAGTGGTAAGTCAAAGGCACAGTCCTAAATGCTTGGCATGCAGTATCTCAATAAACCCACATTTGACAAAGAACCAGCAAGCTTCCTGAGGTCACACAAGGGCCAGTGAGTGGAGTCATCAGAATTACAGTGCAGGTCTGATTCTGATTCCCAACCTTCCCTCCTAACGACAGCGTTATCCCATGTTTCAAACGATCATCTCCGGCTCCTGTCGGATCCACTTTCCCCGGCTTTGCATCTCCGCTTGCTCCATTTCATTGGTTCTGAGAGGCCCAAGTGGGCTACAGAGTTCTCCACGTGTGGGGCCTCAGAGACAAAGCTCCAGTGTCTTTTCTATGGTCACAGGGCTTAGCTGGTCTCCCGTTGTGGGAACAGCCAGACCTGCAGACAAGCTTAGTATTTCCTCCTTCAGATGGCGTCCTGCCCTAAGCCCAGTGCTCAGAACCCACACAATCAAAAGCAGATGTGCTATCCTGGAATCTGAAGCTCTGGGGTTAGATATGACTTTACGATCACATCAAGTTCATCCCTGAGGGCCCTGCTCCAGGCTGTTCGGTGAAACCTCCCCCATCTATTCACCCAGACGAGTTTTAAATATCTGGATTACAGACATTTCTGCTCCAGTCCAGAAATGAGGAAATGCTCTTACTCCCTTAAGAGTCTGATCACTTACCATCTTCAACCTGATTTCTCTGTCTCTTTGAACTTTAATATTCCCTCTGCACCATAGCAGTCTATGTATTTAGGAACACCAGTAAAAGCTGAATGCTGGTGAAATTTGAAAAGATTCAGTATTTCTCTGAAACACATGAGTCCTAGTTCCTGAAAATATAACTCTTATATTACTTATCATCTTTGTTAACAGCAAACATTTATTCAGCATCTACTATATATTCATTAGAGTTAACCGTGGGTGGACAGAGTGGTACAAATATACAAATATGTGTAAAAAAATCATATGTGACGTCAAGGAGCACATGAGATAGAGAAGGACCTGAACACTCCTAGCACTGATGTGAAGCAAAACCCGAGTGTGATGAGCTATGACAAAGGCAATGATTTCCACTAGGGTGGAAATACTTCATGGAGAAAGGGGCCTTTGACGTTTTGACTGAAGATAAGTGAAACTTTGATGGGTAGAAAAATTACCTATGGAGGATGCTTCCCAAACGAGGAAAGGACACAATACACGGAGCACCAAGGAGTCAGAAACATTCTGCCATAACCAGGAATTAGAAAGTGTGACTGTGACTGGGGGAGGTCACGAGGGGAGATGATGGGGCAGCTGAGTCATGTCCAGACTGTGGAGGGGCTTGCGGTTCAGGGAGCTGGATATGCATCCATTGCTTTCAGTCTCCACGTGGTGGCCTGTCCAATATGTGAAAACCATGGGAAGAAATGGTCAGGTTGCCTTGGCAGCAATGTGGACGCCACAGCTTTCCTGACTACACATTCCTTGAGGTGAAGAAAGAAGCCATTCTAGGCACCATTCCACCTGGTCACCTTCTGTGCCTCCATTAAGGCAGGTAAAACATGGCCTTTCCAAATCTCCACACCTTCCCCTTCCACCAAGCCCAGTTACAAGTTTCTTTCTCTCTACTCTCACAAACACCCTGTTTGCGTTTCTACGAAGACATTTAATCAATCTATCAGGATGATTTATGGGCCCACCGGCCCGCTCACTGAAGAGAGAACTTGTGAGAGAGGGATGGTTTCTTACCCTTCACACCTCACAGGGTCACTCGGGACAGTGTTAGAGAGATTTGTTTGTTCAGAATCACTTAGTGAGTGCACAGGAAGCAAAAAACAAATGTCTGTATGTGAGCAGGGGATGGAGGCTGGGTGGGTGAAGGACACACCATTTTCTATTTCCAAGGGGGCGTCAAGGCCATAAACAATGTGAGAAGCTGCTGGAGTCTCAGGGAGACAAATAACTGACAGGAAAAGGCTATTAAATGGGGTGCTGGCCCTCCTTCCATGGAGCCAGGCCCTGAAAGCACATATGACCACTCTTCCCAAACCAGAGATAAACACGGTGGAGTGAATGCCTGGAAACTCAGCTTTAGGGTGGCCTCGGTGGCTCTGGGTGGATTACAAACTTTCATTAAGTAGTTTCTAGGGACAAAACAGTCAACTGGCTGCCATGAAGGATGGGAAATGAATAGATCGAGCTCAGATGAGATAAAGTTTCGAAGTCCCTAGGAGGACAGATAGAGCCCTAGGCAGTGCCAAGGAGGAAGAGCTTGCCTACAGCTTGGGAGAAAGAGCTGGGCCCTAATCTCTGGCAGAGTGTGCCCGAGTATTTCTAAACCATTCTCCTCTTATACCATGACATTATTATATTAGCTGGGAAACGGCTCTGCAAAGCATGAGAGAATTAATCTCAAGTCAAGGTCGTAGAATTAATAGCTATAAATGAAAACTGGCATTGTATACTGATTTAAACGTTTACAAACTCTTAAATCAGGGTTTCTTAACCTCTGCACTATTGATATTTTGGTCTGGGTGATGCTTTGTTGCAGGGAGCCATCCTAAACATTGCAGGGTGTTTAGTAGTATCCCTGGCCTTTACCCGGGAGACGCCAGAAGCAGCCCCCACCCCAACTGTGACAACCAAGACAGACATTGCCAAATGTCCCCTGGGGATTCCAAATCATCCTGGGTTGAGAACCACTGCCTTAAGCCCCAGCCAGATAGCATGCCCACCTCTCCAGATGCCTCCCATTCCTTTCAGATGCCAACTGCACATCCTCATCTGCTATCCACCCTGGCTCAGATGATACCCAAGCACAGCAGATGCTGCTCCCATTCACTCTGCAGGCACCATAACCTCTCAGACGTCTCCCCACTCAGTCATGACAAACAGGGTGGCCCTTTGCTCACTCAGCCCTCAGTTCCCATCCCATGGACAACATCCGTGAGCATCCCGACATCACCACTCCACTCAGAGGTCACTCACTTTTGTCACTTGCCCTGCCCCCCGCCATGCTCACTCCTGTGCCACAATGCCCATTTAGAGGTGGCCTCCTGAACTGATTCCGTTTTATCTTAGAAAGAAATGTATTCCATAAATCAACTATACTCCAGTATAAAATAAAAAATTTTTTAAAAATGCATTCCAGGTCTCAAGTTCTCTCATCTATAAAAGAACAATAAGAAAGATCTTATTAAACTCCCAAAGTGTTTCCTGGCTCTAAAGGTTGCAAGGGAGGAAAGAAGGCAAGTGTGCTGTCTCCAGACCAGATGGTTCCCTGCAGTGGCTGCTCTGAACAACTGAGCTCCCTGGGAAGAGGAGTTCTGGGTGGCCCTTCACACAGAGAGGAGTCCTTAAACTCAGTCTGCTATTTCAGGGCACCCGAAGATTCCACACAACTGTTAGATGCTTGGATCTGCAAATCACACCAGTTTTCATGCTAATATATTACATATTAACATATGTAATATTATTGTGTATACTGTGTATATATAATATTATATGACCCCGGTGAAGCCTCCAGCTGGTGTGCATACATCATGCATTTGCTCTATCAAGCCTCCCAAACAAGAGAAGCCATGCCTTCCTGTCATACTTTGACATTTCAATGGGGCACGGAGACTGGAAAGCCAATGCGTTTGCCAAGGGCAGAGATTTATTTCACAGATCTTAAGGGGCCATGAAGAGAACACTCAATAACTCTTAAAAGTTCCACACAGTGTGAGATGAAGTCTACGGTGCTCTTAGAATTGAGTCACTGGTGCTTACTCAGCTGAAATGAGTTCAGCACCGTGACTGCCAATAATAACAAAGAATGTGTCATCTTCTTAAAAATCCCCACTCTCTCCCATCCCTCCAGGTAGACAGCTACCAGGAGTCACACACCCCAATCTCCAAAGCTGAGGCGGCCTCTCTTTCTGGGAGCCCTGATATTTGCAAATGTGGCCACCATCAAGGTAAAGGTACACCCCAGGACAAGAAGAAGTAATGGCCCAGGCCACATTCGGTGTCAGGTAGTCCTCGTTCGGTCCTGGGTGTTGGGAGTGATGAGAGCAATAGTCAAAGGCATCATTTCTAAGCAAATGATGCCACGTGGGTCTCGAGTACCTCATTCAAGGCCCTTGTTGCAAACGTAACTCTTCAAACTTCAGATTCATCATCTGGGAAGTGGGGTTATGCTGCTGGTAATAATAACTCCTGCATCACAGAGCTGTGCAATGATTAAATGGGACATTGCATGTGTGATGTGTTTAAAACTCCAGAAGTATCAGTGTTTGTGTATTTAGTACATGCATAAATTTTTTTATTGAAGTATAGTTGATTTACTTTATGTTAGTTTCAGGTGTACACCAATTGATTCAGGTGTGTGTGTGTGTGTGTGTGTGTGTGTGTGTGTGTATACTTGCATATATATGTGCATATATACATATACTTCTGTGTGTGTATATATATATCTCTTCTTTTTCAGATTCTTTTCCATTATAGGTTATTACAAAATACTGAATATAGTTCCCTGTGCTACACAGGAGGTCCTTGTTGTTTATCTATCTTATATATAGTAGTTTGTATCTGTTAACCCCAAAAGTACATGCATAATGTTTTCAGGTGAATGATAGCCTTAAACGTTCCGATATCGTTCATGCTCTAGTTTGGGACTGAGTCGAAGCATTCTCCAAGCAGAAAGAGCAGCTCCTCAAATCTGTGGGGCACACGCACTCCTGGGCCTGTGGGCTCAGCCCAGTGGGCTCCTCTCGCCAGAGCAAACTCTCCAGCTGGTTCCACCACAGTACAGAAACCCTTTCTCCTCTCCTCTTGCTTTTGCTTTAGGCCATCACTAAACTGAGAACAAAATAGAAACTATCACTGTTTATTGTTGCAAGTTGGGAGTTGTAATGACCCAGTTCAAGACTGGAAATTGAATCTGATTCCACTTCCCAGAGGAAAGACCCAGATACTATTGGAGTTTTGTTTTTCCCTCACCCTGACTTGGGAAAATTGCCTGAACGTTTTGTGCCTGTGTGCCTTTATCTACAGAATGGAATTTAAAGTCTTGGCCATTTTCATTAGAAAACTGGGGAATTTGTTTGGAGGGGAGTGCCCCAAGTTCTGAACTAAAATGTTATGTGCCCTTTATGGGTAATTTCATTACAATATTGAGGCAAAACTCCCCAAAATAAAGTCCTCTCTCTTTCTCTCTCTGTCTCTGGAACAGCTGCTGGAACTGCCCTTTCTTCACAGAACTTTACTGACCTACACTGAATAAACAATTTGGGAAGCATTCAGAGAACCACAGAGATGACAAAAGGATTAGAGATACTGATAGAGTGAGAATTCATGAAACTCAACCATGGCAGTTTGCCTGAGAAGAAACGCATTACCAGTGTGGATGGTATCAGCATTAAGAAGGAAGACAGTGTTTCAGGATGAACCATGCAGATGCAAGTAGAAAGGAGGAAATTAAAAGGAAAGCAAAGCAGTCAGGCGCTGGATAACCAAGAGGACAAGGGGTCAACCTCGTCCTCTGCATTGGCTGGTCACAAGTAATGCCGAGGGGTGACAATGGATTTGATGACAGAGAACCTGGCTGCCAGGCTTGGAGCTCTGCTGGGTGGGATGAGGGAGGGAAGAAGGCCAAAAAAAGGCAGTCAGTTTCATTGGTTAGAAGCTAAAATCCAAAGATGAGTTGTTAGAATGACCGAGCTACACTGGGATGTGTACAGGAGTACCTTTTGAGTAGACCGTGAGGATAGAGCTACTGCAGTGTTGTTGCCGGTGGGCCCGGCTGAAGGAGCTATTGGAGGTGCTGGGTGCCCAGCAAGGGCATGAACACTCATTCAGAGTTAGTGGATTCGTTTATTCCACATGGCAATCCCCACTCACATCCCTGACCAGAAGGATATCCACAAGGCTGCTCTTTCTCTCTCTCCATCACTGACATCTCTCATGCTGAGATATGCAAATAGCCCCTGCTTGCCTCTCCTTGGAGCCCATGGAGACACCTGGGATCTAGGACTTCAGGAGAGTTGAAATTATTTTATACCTTGGAGGGACAGATGCTGGGCATAACCCCAGATTTCCAGCTAGACCTGCCTTGAGCTAAAACATCAGAACAGACAGGTTCCTACAAGTGTCCCTGTTCTCAAAACATGTTTTATTTGAAATAATAATAACAACAAGGTCTTTGCAGAATATTACAAGGATGTGGTTCAACAACAAAAGAGTTGAATCCCACAGAACTTCAAAAATCAAGAGGCACTGGATAGAAACATTAATGCTCTCATGTAGTTTGTCTATCTTCCTTCTTAATAATAATTCTCCAAACTGAACATTAAAATGTAGGAGGGATAAAAATACGGTTCAAAAATTCAGTTGCCAAAGAGCACATCGTGTTGGATGTGGCATAAGATCAGCAGCAGTTCAGGGACTTATAAGCGACTGGACCTTAGGAAATGTGCTTTGTTTGCTCTGGGGACGTTGTTGAGAGTTATGTCATGTAGTGGCTTCTGTCAGGACTATGGGAAATATTTACCGTAGGTCCCAGTACCAGGAATAGCTATAATTGTGCCGAGCCACTGACTAATGCTCCCTTTATGTGCCTCAACACATAAATGATTATGCTACCATCTTTCCACTTGTTGCTAGGAAACTCAGAGCCAAATGCATAGCCTGCTTCTAGCAGGGTTACAGGATCTCCAGGAATGCATTTTACCCGCCATTATAACTTTTGGCTCCCTCTATTTTCACCATTTATACTATCCCTTTGCTAGCTTCTTCAATTAATATTTTTATGGCTGTATTATATTTTGAAAAGTCATTTAAAATCTTTTTAGGAACAAGAAAGCCAAGCAATCACAGTTGAATAAATAAATATAAATAATGGTTTATGTTTACAAAACCACAAACAAAAGAGGACCTAAGAATGTGTAAGTTTGATGTGTATACACAACATGAGTCCGATGGTGCCAGAAATCTTTAATGATACTGATCAGATCACTGTCTGGAACCTTGTGGTCCATTCCAAACACAATGTTTTAAGAGTGATGACCGACGACCTTGAACACATTGGAAGAAGAAAATATAGACATGGTATGGTAGTGGCACAAAAACAGAAATAGAGACCAATGGAGGAGGATAGAAAGCCCAGAGATAAACCCACGCACATATCGTCACCTTATCTTTGATAAAGGAGGCAAGAATATACAGTGGAGAAAAGACAGCCTCTTCAACTGGAATCTAAGGACAAAAAAAAAAAAAACAAGGTCATGAAGAACCTAGGGGTAAGACAGGAATAAAGACACAGACCTACTAGAGAATGGACTTGAGGATATGGGGAGGAGCAAGGGTAAGCTGTGACAAAGTGAGAGAGTGGCATGGACATATATACACTACCAAACGTAAAATAGATAGCTAGTGGGAAGCAGCCGCATAGCACAGGGAGATCAGCTCGGTGGTTTGTGGCCACCTAGAGGGGTGGGATAGGGAGGGTGGGAGGGAGGGAGACACAAGAGGGAAGAGATATGGGAGCATATGTATATGTATACTGATTCACTTTGTTATAAAGAAGAAACTAACACACCATTGTAAAGCAATTATACTCCAATAAAGATGTTAAAAAAAACCAATACTTTAATGAAGACAGTGTTATTTTCATTAAGAAATTATCTTACAAAAAAAAAATAGAAAAGATAGAAGTGTCTGGAAAGTTTGAGGAAATGTGGTTAACCTGGAAAAATGAAGACTTGGAGAATATTCTAAAAGGCTTCAGATTTTTGAAGAACCAACACATGGAAGAAAGAATGCACTTATTCTATTTCAATTCAGGCAACAGAATTAGAACCAGTGATTGGCAGCAAAAGATCAATTGGGGCAGATTTGAGATGAATGTAAAGAGAAGTTCCAACCAGGATCTCTGTGGAACAAAGGCATCACTGCCTGCTGGGAGGATGAGGAAGCAGAGCCTGCACTGCAGAGAAGGGGCTTCCGCAGTGCCTGGGTTCCCTTTCCAGTGGGAAGTCAGGACTCCATCACTCTTCCAGCTAGGTGACTCTGGGCAAATCGCTTTCCTTTCTGGGTCTCATTGTCCTCACGCCAAAAGGCAGGTTGTTGACTTTGAAGGCTTGACATACTAGGTGTCCCTTATTCGCAGATAACTTTCTCTTATGTGATGCACCGTTTTCCAAAGCAAACATTTAGCAAGGAGTGAAGCGCTATTGTGAGAACTAGACCTTCCTGTGACAGAGTGATTGATGTGTGTTTGATAGGCCAGTTGTGCCATCCGCTGCTCAGCCCCGTCCCCTCCGCTCCACTAGGAGAAGGAAAAAAAAACACATCCCTCCGTGCCACACTGCAGGCGAAGGCAAGGTTCACTTGTAATTGCAGCGGGACTGATGTGGTACAGGATGGGCTGGGGGAATTAACGAAAACAAACCAAGGAAAGACTTGGGCAGCACTCTGATGAAGAAACCAAGAGGAAATGAAGTCAGCAAGGGTTCCTGCGTGTTTATTTCAGAGTTGACAGAGCATAGACCTAACCGGACGGAGTTCCTGATTTATATAGTATTTTTATTTTATTACCTATTTTACATTATATTGGAGGCTGTGCTCTTTGAGTCGGAAAAATAAACAGCAGTCCCACAAGAGCCTTTGGTCTAGATAGAAGAATATAAACTCTTATAACCTTCCCGCTCTGAACCAAGATTTCTGCCAAAAATTGTTCTGGGGTTTTTGAACTTCTGGAATTGGCTTGTGTATTGGGAAGGTAAAGTCCACACAGAATATAAATGTTTCTATTCTATAAGTTTTCAAAAGGTTTAAGGGCTTAAGATTTGTTTGACAAAAACCAACAAAAACACTGCTTCCTGCTGCTATAGAAAATGTGTGTTTCCTATTTTGTCTGTGTAACGGCTAAACAACTCCACTTTGGCATAGCCAATTCTACAAGTGGACAAGATTTTATCAGCCAACGTAACCCCAGGACTGTTGGCCCTTCTTTGGGAATTGCAGCCTGACAGAGGCATCAGGAAGGCAGGTCTGCCTTCCATTCCTCACGTGTGTTTTCTTTTTTCAAAGAAGCAATTCTTTGACTTGAGCAGATGCCATTTCCAACAGAAAGCTCGCCTGGGGCTTTTCTGGCTCCAGATAGCTGAACTGAGTCATTGTTAGCAGACATTTAAGTAAGGTTTATGCTAAACATGTGTTACCAACTTGGAGCACGCCCCTCCCTTGGTGCATACCTAGAAGCACTGCTGTGTGCGTGCTCTGAGTCGGCTGAGTCGGCGCCCACTGTGGAGAGGTGCCCAGGACCCTGCTGGCTATTCAGCCATGCTACCCCCAGAGCAGGAGCAGGGATGCAGGTGAAGTAGCAACAATTTTCATCTGCAGGTCTCCTCCCAGCAACCTATGTGCACACATGCTTTCTACTCTTCAACCTCATCTAGTAAAGTCCTATTTATCTTCCATGAGCAGATTAAAAGCTCAAAGTCAGAATGTTTACAGCCTTTAATGGGATGAGTGCCTGTCAAGATTCAACATTCCTTACAGCCTGGGACCTAGGTATTTCCCTAACACAGTGCTGGCCCTAAACTGTTCCCAGTAAAAGCTTGTTAATGATGAAGGAAAGAATGGGCAAGTGAAAAAACAAAAGCATTACTGATTCAACTGCATAACGATAGGCAGCTCATACTAAAGCCAGAACAAGGAACAGTCTAACCAAGCTCCACTTCTTGTCATAGTGATGCATGCCCTTTATTTTAGGCCAGAATCATGAATTAATATTCCTGATGTGACCCAGCAATCCCACTAATGGGCATATACCCAGAGAAAACCATAATTCAAAAAGACACATGCACCCTAATGTTCATTGCAGCACTATTTACGATAGCCAGGTCATGGAAGCAACCTAAATGCCCATCAACAGACAAATGGATAAAGAAGATGTGGTACATATATACAATGGAATATTACTCAGCCATAAAAAGGAACGAAATTGGGTCAAACATCATATATTAACACATATATGTGGAATCTAGAAAAGTGGTACAGATGAACTGGTTTGCAAGGCAGAAATAGACAAACAGATGTAGAGAACAAACATACGGACACCAAGCGGGGAGAGACTGGGGGTAGTGATGGTGGTGGTGGGATGAATTGGGAGATTGGGATTGACATGTAGACATTAATAGGTATAAAATAGATAACTAATAAGAACCTGCTATATATAAATAAATAAATAAAATTCAAACAAACAGACAAAATATTCCTGATGAATGAAGACTTACAGTGTCAACATCACCATGGGGAAGAAGATGGAGGCAGGAGATTCCTCCACGCTACAGAGCTAGAGATTCAGAAAGCCTAGTGGCATTTTCCCCACCTCTCAGTAAAACAGGGTCTGGCTGTGCTGAATTCCCCCTCTTTTTTTAAATTGTGGTAAAATACATATAATGTACCATTTTTAAACATACGGTTAAGTAGTGGTCAGTGCGTTCGTACTGTTATGCAACCATCACCTCCCTCCATCTGCAGAACTCTTTTCATCTTGCCAGACTGAGGCTCTGTACCCATCAAACACTAACTCCCCTCTCCCCTACCCCACCTCTAGCAACCACCATTCTACTTGCTGTCTCTATGATTTTAACTACTCTAAGGGCTTCACATAAGGGAAATCATACAGTATTTGTCCTTTTTGTGACTGGCTTATTTTACCCAGCATAATGTCCTTAAAGTTCATTCATATTGTATGAACCCCACACCACCCCCACCCCCCACCCCCCACTTCTTTTCTACTCAGGATGGAAACAGTGCCTCACTCTCCAGGGCCTCAATCTTCTTCTAGCATCCTCATCTCAAACTGGAAGGAAGCCTGGCTGGCTTTTTTGGTTGGCTGAATGGTGCGTCATTATACTGTAAGCTAAACTATGCTTATAAAAATGGGATTTTGCTATATAACTATGGAAAATACAAGCTTAAGCAAAGAGGCATTTCCTCATTCATGTTAGAAGGCCAAGTTGGTTAAAAGGAAAAAGGCTGGGGCAGATCAGCCGGAGGCCAATTAGAAAGCTCAGAGACGTCTGCTCTCCCAAATTAGGAAAAGCAGCAGCTGAAGCTGTGTGTAGCCTGAGGGTCTGGGAACAATGCACTGGCCATCTGGATTTGCCTCTAATGGAAGATGGAACGGTTTAGTCCCTGAAGCCCCAGGACTGAGGACATTCACAGAGGAAATGTGTATTTTGACGGTCTCTAGGGCCCCACCATGGCCCATCCAGCCGCTTGGGGCCTGGGTGGGAATGAAGGCAGATGGTGGGTAAGACCAGAAGCCTCCTAATTACATTCCTGAATATGCCCTCCCTTCTCTCTTTTCTACTTTGGGGGAGCCCTTTGATTTCTGCCAGCTGAGGTGGTAAAAACACCCACCCTTGCACATACCTTTACTCTGCTATGGCCTCTGAACTGTGGACCAAAGGCAGCATCACTAAGGGCTGAGCACAGATAGATGAGCTGATGGAGAAAAGTCCATCCAACCACAGCATCCTATGGACTCCAAGTGGCCAGACCAGCCACCCTTGGAGCTCTGAGTATCACAGCATTCAAACCCCAGGGTGGATGGACATGAGTCTATGGAATCGGCAAGCTCTGGTGCAATGGTCTGACCCAGCATGGTCCCTGGGCTCACCCAATTCTCTATGATTGACTCACAGGGGAGATGCACCTGGAGCAGAGGCCTCTGAGATGCAGGTCCCTGTTTCCCACCTGGTTTAAGCTTGGAGTGAGATGCTGACAGGAGCAAATGCCAGGTGGAGATGTGAGGCAGGAAAATACCTCGGAAAACCTCCTAGGCCTCTGCTCAGCTGGCAAAAAGGCTGGGGAGGATGTGGAGGAAAGACCAGAGCCCAGGTACCTCTCTGCCCAAGTCTCTCTCTACTGAACCAAGCTGGGCCTCCGTCGATGCTCTCGTCAACCAAACCCACAAATTAAATCAGGCTGAACTAATATCCCTAATACCCCAAAATCCATCAACAAAAGTTAGGTTGTTGTTTGAAAATCTTTCCCCCAAGGGAGTGGGTGTGTTTTAAAGTGCTTCATAAATTATCTAAAAGGAAATCTGAATCTTTCTAGTTCTTCGAAGAGACCTACAAAGACAGCGGGACACGTACGGTCTCACACTGCGTCCGTGCGTGTGTATGTCTATGGAAGCTTCACCCCCGGCCCCAGTCCAGTTGGTCAGCATTTCAGGAGGAAACCTGACCCTCCCCGTGGCCATTCCCTTCTCCTCCTCCCCACAATGAAATTTTCACTGGGCAAATTCGCAGGATCTTTTTTCTATGATTGTTTTCTTGATAAACAGTCCATGCATAGTGTTTGAATTTTCTAATAGTTTCATTGCTTCATAGTTCCTGGGAAAACAATGCCATAGGGGGAGCCTGAAAAATGAAGCTGGAAATAACTGGGGAGTGAATAAGGAGTCAGTTTCATTCTTACGCCTTGAATTCCAGGAAAGCGGGGACATGGCACAGGCCTGTGCACAGGGAGTGCGTGGCAGCCCGCCAAGCACACAATGGGTCCACCACGATATGGTCACCAGCTCCCTTTGCAAGGACAATGGGAAGCTGCAGCCACGCAGGCCCTGAGGAGAGCTGAGCCACAGAGAGCCAGCAAGACAGGTACAGGTTCCTGTTATTTTACCCAGAATAAGGACTCAAAATAGGATCTGGGCAGAAGGGCCAAACTGAAGGCCATGTTTTCATCAGGGGATTTGCCAAACCACCTCCTGAGTGCTTTGCTCCCCTTTGCAGAATGGGTCCTGGGCCTGGGAAGGGAAGTCACATCATCCAGGAGCCCCAGGGCACGCTGGGGAAAGGGGGAGGACAAGGATGCAGGAGGCAGGAGGCTGGGCTTGGACCTGCCTCTGTCTCTTATCAGATGTGTCACTGGGCCCCAAGGTCCTCTTGTTTGACCCAGTTCCTCATCTGATAACAGGAGAAACAATTTCTATCTTTGGGAGCATGCAGGCAGTCACGGAGGAAATGTGTTAACCATGAAAACTCAGAACTCAACAGCTGGATGGACAAGGTACCGAGTCAGGATGGAGCAATGGCCCCTGCCCAGGGCTCCCTGATGCTAAGTCCTCCCTACGAAGTCAGACACACTCTGAGTTGTAGGGTGCAGATGGGTCACCTAATACAAGCCCAAACATCCTTTCTTTGGCTATACCAAAGTCCCCCAGATGTGGGCACATCGGCCTATGTCTTATTTCATGCACATTTCCTCCATTTATACCTTCAAAGACCCACCGAGTACTTTACGAGGAGCCTGGGATGCACAGATTGGGTCCAAGCCATCCCAGGCACAGAGAATTGAACTAGAGTGGGAACAGATACAGCAGGGAGGAGGCTTCTAGCAGTGGCACTCCAGTGACAGGATACAGGAGCAATGCAACGCAGCCAGTGTCCACACAGGGCTGAGCGCTGCAACCTCACCTGCTGCTCTTGGAAACTACAACCATATCTTTGTGAAGGTCATGGAGGTGATATGGAAACAAAATTGCCCAGGAAATACCTTGGATGCCTAACCTAGTAGGTAGGCACACAGGGACTCCATAAAGGTTTGAATCAGATAGAAATTGCCATCTCTTCCACCACCTGGCAGTCTATGATTCAATGACTTAGAGCCACTACTGAAGTTGGATATATTCCCAACAACAACTGTTTTCATAGTAAAATTGCACCATTGGATCACAATGCACATGAAGTAAACAGATGCACCTACATCTGCATTTAAGCTTCATATAGGGACCAAAAGTGAAGCAATCCTAAGGCAATGCACTTGGGTTTGAAATATATTTGTTTCTGGCTGATTGACTCTTTGAGGCTCTCTTTAGGAAGAACAAGAAAATGTTATTCTAATATCTCTTAGGACAATACAATCACACACCAGCTCTAGGCCCTGTTGGTTACCTTGGCAAGCTTCTGATATTTCCTTTGGCATTTCCATGACTGAATTAGGGGTGGACAAATTGAGATCCACATTTGGATCAATCCATATTTGGTCCAATGAAGGCTTAGGAGAATTAAAATGGAATCAATCCAGGTGGAGCAATAAATGATGGGACTTGAACTAAGCATACAATCTCTTCTAATAAAATTCTGCTTTGCATTGCTTTAGTTAATAAGTAGGTTAAGCTAAATTGTATTTTTCCTAATGTGTGTTTATCATTTGTACTTTAATACAACTTCTTGTTATATTCTTTAACCTTTCGTCCATTTATGACTTCTTAGAGTTTTTACGAATTTGGATAAAAATTTAACTGATTTTTGTCTGTCAGAGCTATCATAACCCTTTTTTTTTTTTTAGTTTGAATTTTGTTACTGTTTGTGGAACAGAATTTTTTTAATTCCTCATATTCTCAAATTTATTGAACTTCTAAATAATTTCTTCTATTGCCTTGCTAGGAAATTCTTGTTTCTACACTCTTAGAATAAAATGTGTTTTCTAATTTATTTATTTTATTTTTTATTATTTTATCCAGAGTGACTTTATCTTTGTTGTATAATATGAAGTATGAATCTAAATTACTTTTCTCCATATTATTACAAATTACCCCGACTCATTTTTTTAAATATTCTGCATTGTTTATGAGAGTTATTTATCTATTAAATTTATATCTGAAGAGAGTCAATGTTTTAGATCCTTTGTTTGTTCCACTGGTCCATATCTTATTTCCTAACAGTATATTCTAATGTCAGATAAATTTGGTCAAACATTTTTTATCATTTAAATTTCCGAATATCATTTGAAATCCTCACAAACTTATTTCCCATACCACTTTTAGTATAATTTTATTAACCTTAAACAAATATCACTACATTTGAAGTAGTTAATTTGAGTAAATACTTACGTTCAAAGATATTTATAATAGTGTCTTATAATCAGATAAAATTTACCTAAATATTAAATAGCAGTTGTAAAATTTATACCCTAATATTAAGTATCATAGCATCATTAAAATATTACAGAATAACTTGTAATAGCATGGACAAGGTTCTTAATATGAGCTTAAATAAAATTGGCAGAATACATTGTTCTTTATATACAATGATCCCAATTATAAAATAGGTGCTTAATATACACTACCAAATGTAAAATAGATAGCTAGTGGGAAGCAGCTGCATAGCACAGGGAGATCAGCTCGGTGCTTTGTGTCCACTTAGAGGGGTGGGATAGGGAGGGTAGGAGGAAGACGCAAGAGGGAGGAGATATGGGGATATATGTATATGTATAGCTGATTCACTTTGTTATACAGCAGAAACTAACACAACATCGTAAAGCAATTATACTCCAATAAAGATGTTAAAAAAATTAATAAAATAAAATAAATAAATACATAAATTAATTAAATTAAATAGGTACTTATACCCATTCAATCATTTAATAGTTATTTATGAAACATCTACTATGGGCCAAGTACTATTTGGAGTGTCGAGGTTACAGCAGTTGACAAAGCATTCACACAAACCCCTGCCTTCATGGTGCACCCTCGTGTGACTTCCCAGTGTGGGGAGCTGAAGCTGGCTCAAACCAATTCAAACATATTGTGAAATTTTCAGGAATTTGCAAGCCAATTGTTAAACACAACCATACTTGCAATTGACCACAGTGGGAGTATGCACAGGCCTCCTGCACTATCAGGAGGCCCTGATGTGCAGAGAGCAACACTGAACATCAGGGCCTCCACCCCACACAACGCCGCCCTGCAGAGCCAGTTATTAAACATTTACCAGAACACCACTGGGGGAGTCAAACAATGATGTAGATGACTAAGTCAAAGATACATATGGTAAGTTGGATAGTAGGGTGTACTAAAGGGAAAATTAAAGGAGTGAAGTGGGTTAAGGAGTGTTCAGAGTTAGAGGAAGTATGGAGTTTTGGATAAGGTGACCAGCGCTCACTGAGAACGTAGCATTTAAGTAAAGACCTGAGGGGGCGGAGGGAGGAGGCTTAGTTAATCTTGAAACCTGTGGGCAGGTAGTTCCAAAACAGAGTTTAGAAGAGCAGCTAAGCCAAGCATGCCCACCGATCCATCAGACAAATCACTTCCAATCCCTTAGGGAAGGGTGAGTAAGATGTGGAAAGGAAGGAAGAGAGTTGCCTAATTATCCAAAGAATGAAGTAGTCATTTTTTGAACAGACAGACATGGGGGTTGGGGAAAATCTGGTTCCTCCACTATAATTAGGGAGAGTCACTCAGGTAGAAGGGATTTCCAGAAGCAGAGGGTTCTGCTGGCTTCCCTGGAGAGCCCTTGATGTCCCCTGGTGGTGGAGCCAGGAGTTTTCTCACCTGGCCCTTGTGCACTGCTGCTTCCAAGCCATACCCTTTCCAGCAGACAGAAGTCATTCCCCGCATCCTAGCTGTGGTTCAGCCTCAGAAATGTGGGAGTTTCTCAAGTTGTTCTGCTTTGCTTTGAGCTTCCTTTAAGTTGCAAAATACTTTATTGGGCCCAAGGGTTCTGTGCTATGCTTTGGGCTTATTTTGTTTGTTTTTCAAGCTGTTGTTCTTAGGTTTCCTCTCTTTTCTTTTCTTTTTTTGCAGTGCTTTTTTTGGTGTCTCCTGAAAGTCTCTCCTTTGACATCTGACCTCTTGCTTTGAGTCTCTGGGCAATGTGGATTTCTCATGCATGATGCCAGTAAAGAGAAGAACTAACATGAAAACCATTCTGTGTTTTAATCTTATAGAGTTTCACTTTATAATATTGGGAGAAGCACTTAAAATTAAAATGCAATGATGGATGTTAGAGTGACTCTCTTACAGCAGGCACTCAATACATATTTGCAGAATGTGAGAGTGTTTTGTAAACTTCGAGATGCCTGTAAAATCTTAGCTACTGATGTGCTTAGCTATCTCCCCCAGTGAATGGGGAGTGCCTGGGCCATCAGAGGCAGGAGCCCAGCCCTTTCTCCTCATGGAATCCCCTACAGTCACCGCTACGTCAAGAAGGAACAATAAAAGTAGCAACAGCCATATATTAAAAGATCAGTAAATTACAGTCCTTGAGAGAATCCATAACATCTCAGCCACGAAACTGAGTTAATATTTCCCTGAGTAGTTCAACATTTTTTATTTTCTATTGCCTAGCGAGGCATTTATGGCCTAGCCTTCATGGAGCATTGCCACTGAGATTTTCATTTAGGGATCTTATTTCCAAGGGGAAAAAAATATAAACATCCCAAAGTGAAAATATCTAGTTGTATTTTATGAATTTGCATAACGGTCCATTTCCAGAACCTGGTAGGTTGATTACCAAAGGAATGCACCAAAAGGGAATAAGTGTCATTTGGATTTGTTTGTACAATATGCAACGGCAAATCTGTCTTACCCAGTGGCTATAAAATTATCCCATTTTCTATAGAAACTTATTTTTCTAGCCACCATAATAATCACTTTTTCTAAATCAAATCATTGTATTTATTCAGACAAACCACTTTGGTTATTGAAATGACATAAAACATTCTGAACAACATTGAAACCCTGGCATAGAGTGAGCTACAGGAAATTGAGGAGAGTAATAGGCTCCAAAGTTTACTTGTCTTGCAAATATTTTTTCTTCCTCCATCACTTAACATTTTCTCCTTGACACTACTTGATTGAACTCGTGCAGATCCTATTCCTCTAAGGAAACAATTCACTTGGGCAGTGTGAACTCTGAAAGGTCACATCTTTTGGAGTTATCTGCCGCCAAAAAGAATGGCTTCCAT
The DNA here is from genome assembly GCF_003031525.2 of Neophocaena asiaeorientalis asiaeorientalis. Classification (NCBI taxonomy): domain Eukaryota; kingdom Metazoa; phylum Chordata; class Mammalia; order Artiodactyla; family Phocoenidae; genus Neophocaena; species Neophocaena asiaeorientalis. Next base: position 2,954,557 of record NW_020172627.1, read on the forward strand.
TTATTTTTCAAGTTGAAAAAGTTTATTTTTTTCCTGTTCATGAAACTCAAAAATGCCCAGAGTAATTTAACTCAGACTGACCAAACAGAAAAAGCACGTTTAAGCTGTGACAGGACCTGGAGTGTCTGAGTCTGGAAGGAGAATTATTTGAAATTTTCTTTCAAAAGCCAGGCTTCCAAATGATGGATTTTGTCTCAAAACCTGAGCTTCTCTTTTCTACTGCAATTTCTAAGGCAAGAACCTTACGATAGAAAGGGCAGAATCCTCTTAGAATGGATAACTAAGGTAAGCTGCATAAAGATGAGACCAGTGGTTTCCATACCTTTCTGATTGGACATTCCTATCAGTCTAATAAAAAACGATGGGAACCATTACCTCTATTCACAGGTAGCTGGATGTCATCGTTGAAGTTCTGAAGTTAATGATGGGTATGAAATTGCAAACCAAATACCACCACCAGAATTTACAAAAGAAATTTCTGGGAAGTGGCTCTATTCTTAACCTAAAAGCCTGACCAAGGATCAAAGGACTCAGAAAGTGGGGAAAAGGACAGCAAGCTGGGTGCACTTGCGGAGAGCTGGGGACCCCACGTGGAGAGGAGCAGATGGCGCTGCTCCTTCCCTCCAGCCTTGAAATGCTTCCCAGAGTCGGAGGCAAGAGGTGTGCAAGATGGATGAAGCTAGGGGAGGGCCAGCCCATTCCTGAGGATTTCTAGGGCCAGAAGCCATGATGCTTCCTAGAGACCAGATGTGGGTCACTGAAGAGAAAGAGACAGGGTGGCAGGAGTGGGGTTCTGTCCAAAGAGCCACCAAGAATCTACTGAATCCTAGGTGCTAAGGAAGGAGGTCCAAGCAACCACCTGGAATAAAGATGCATCTGTCTTGATTAGAAAGAGACTTCCAGCCAGGACTCTCTGAGGAGCTCTCAGTGGTATCACCAAAAGAAAAATCCACTTTTACCACCTTCTAGACTCAGAAAGAACAAAGCCCCTGGCTATGGAGCAGCTGCCTCACCCCTGATCTCTCCTTGGTCTTCTCCCTCCCTCCTCCAAAACAGCACCTAGAAAATGGGAGAGATGGGGCAGAAGCTAACCACACTGTCTCCCTGAAACAAGTCCCAACATGGAAAGGGGTCAGAAATCTTGACTTCTAATATTATTAGAATATTAGAATATACTGAGTATATTCTAATATATATATATATATATATACACTAAAATATACTGACATATACTAGTATATACTATTATATACTCAGTATATTAGGATATACTGAGGATATTTGGAATAATACCCTCAGTTGAAGGAGTTCTGAATTGAGCTGTGTTTTCGGATCGGAGCCTCAGGAGTCCTCTCTGCTACCTAAAGCAGGGCTGGTGCTTGGTGGATGTACATTGGCACAACCATTCAGGCTGGTAAAAGCTGCTACCCCCACACCAGATGACCTAGCTTCCTCCAAGACCCCAAGTTCAGACCATCTAATCTGTACATCCTTAAGCAGGTACAAAGAAACAGCCAAATCCTGATGTGCCGGAAGCAACGAAATGATTAAGTAAGCAGCTGTCACCACACGTGCTGGAAGCTCCCTTTAGGCATTTGTGACACTACATCTTTGACTGAAGGATCCACATATTAAATGTTATCCAGGCCTAATGTTTTTCTTTACATGAAGGCAATACCGATCGCTAGGTTATCCTGAGCACCCCTGGGTGCATGCAGCACCACACTGGAGACCACTGAACCCCAGCCTAGATGTTAGCAACCACACTGTGACCCAGTAGAGCCTACCACAGCCTGGCGCTTGTCTTCAGGCTGAGCCTCCAAATTATCCCAGCCCCTCCTGCAGCTCTGCACACCTGGAGCACTACGTGGACCTGACCTTCACAGGTTCCAAGATCATCTCCGGCAGGGTTCCCTGCCATTTTAGGGCGCCCTACACCTAATCAGGCCAAAGTGGTCATTTATTCCACAGATGCACACTCCGCCCCCCACCCCACCCTCAGGCCTTCTCTGCCCTATTCCTCATGGGTCCTCTTTAAGTTAGTAAATATACAATTAATCACTATTTTTGTCTACCTTCCGAATAATACAAGGATATTGGAACACATCACTTCTGATTTCTACCTTTCCATCTACCATGTTATTGGTTTTTAGCATTTTAATTGCACCTTATTTTTAAGACTTCCAGAATTTGTCTTTTTTGTTTTTACCAATGCTCTTTTTTATTTCCCAATATATTTGCCACCATTTTTCAGTCACTGTTATTCCTGGCAACTGACTTTTACCTCAGGGTCAATTTTCACCTTATTACAGTCTATCTTTTAGTAGCTACTTCTTGGTGACTTTCTAAGGGAAAAAATTTCTTAGTCCCTGTTCTTCTGAAAATGTCACCATCCCTTTGTTTTGGCATTAATTGTTGTGATGAAGAATCTTCTGTTAATGTATCGTCTTTGTGAGAAAGGTTTTGATTCTTTTCTTTCATGTTCTCCAGTCTCAATGGATCGAGTATGGTTAGTTCTATTTACAAACATTCTTCTCAGAACTCCTGTGGTTCTTAGAAATGAAAACTTATTTTTCTTGAAATCTGAAAGATTTTCAGTCATTATCTCTTGAAATATTGCCAGTCCTTCATTTCATTTATTTACTCCCTCTTTCTGGGACCCACATTTCAAGGAATCAGCTCCTTATATCCTCCCTGTCTCTTAGCTGATGCTTCTATACCTCTTCCTTTCTCTGCTGCATTTTATCTGACTTCTTCAGAACTACCTTCCAATTTCCTAATTCTTCTTCTGGGTGCCTACTCTGTGCTTTATCCTGTCCATTGAGTTCTTACTTTCAATGACTATATTTTTCACCTAAAGAACTTCTACATGGCTGTCTTAAATCCCTGTCCACACTGACTAGTCCTTTTATTATGGTTTTCATTCATTCCCTTATTCTCTTTAATATTCTGAAATATACTTATACCATTGATTTTTCAGATTAATGTATTCTTTCCAGTTTGGATGGTGCGATTCTATTTCACGTGTTGACACTCGCTCATTGTGGTTCATTTTCTTGGGTGGTTAGTTTATAATTCTGACTGTCAGCTCATCTTCAAAGAGGCTGTTTCTTCTGTGGGAGTCCCATGACCCCTGGGTTGTGAAAGTTTCCCCAGCAATAATTTCACATTTTGCTCCTGCTGAAAATATAGGGCTTTAGTGGTCCTGAACGGTTATTTTAATTTCTCCACTTGGAATTCCCACTCCGGGCTGGTAGTACAAATCTGGATTGCACGTCTGTGTGGGCACAGAGCTGGCATTTCAATTTTTCATGGGTGACTTTCCTCTCTCCCTCCTCCAGACTGCAAAATTTTTTTTCACAGAATTCTCGAGGATGTTAGTTTCTATTAAATGGAAGGGACAGCTCTTTGAGGCTCAAGGCTTTATGCAGGGGCTCATTTCTAGCTGCCTCCCTCCAGGATATTCCAATCCCATCTCCCAGTCTACACAAGGGTGAGACCCCCAGCCTCCCCCTCAAAGGTTTCAGACCATCAAGCTTCTTCATTGGACACATGAAGATTTCACTTTTTCCTTTTTTTCCTAAGGTTAGCTAAGTGTCAAAATTAGTTTTAGTTCTATGACACAAATGAACTTATCTATGAAATAGCAACAGACTCACAGACATAGAGAACAGACTTGTGGTTGCCAAGGGGGAGGGGGGGTAGGGAAGGGAAGGACTGGGAGTTTGGGATTAGCAGATGTAAACTATCATATATAGAATGGATAAACAACAAGGTCCTACTGTATAGCACAGGGAACTATATTCAATATCCTGTGATAAACCATAATGGAAAAGAATATGAAAAAGAATGTATAGATATGTATAACTGAGTCACTTTGCTGTACAGCAGAAATTAAACACAACATTGTAAACTGACTATACTTCAATTAAAAAAATTTTTTTAATTAGTTTTAGTTCTATCTTATGAGACATAGAGTGCGCTTCTCCATTTTCTTACCATATATCCTACACACACACACACACACACACACACACACACACACACACACACACACACGCAGCCTGCTGCCCTCCAGGCCCTAGTTGAGATGCATGTTCTCCAGGAAGCTTTCTCTGACCTCCCCTCCTCTAGACAGCAGGAAGAATCCTTGCCATGTGCCCCCAGGCCTCAATACTCTTACCTATCAGACCATTTGTCACCAATTCCTAGGACTCTGAGACCCTTGAGGCCAGGATTGAGTCTTCTTCCCCATTTAAGCCCAGCAGCTAGGCCAGAGCTTAGCTAGAACTAGACACTCTGCACATGCTGTGATCATGTCCTACGTGCTGGACGCTGTCCTGGAGGATGAAGGTAGGCAGCACAGTTATACAGAACCCAGGGTCTTAATGAGAGAGCAGACCCTCCTCATGTCCCCATGTGACCCAATCTTGACCCCAGATAGTACACTTCCTACAATAATTTGCTTCCAGGACTTTCCCCCATGGATTGTGAGTTAGTTGTGTGTAGATATGAGAAGTGGCCAACATTTGTTGAGTATTTCTCATGTTCCTGGTCCTAGTCTAGGGATTTTTATATTTTAATCTCACCAATCCTTACAAAGACCCTATGAAGTAGGTCTACTGACCCATTTTGCAGAAGACGAAACTAAGTCTCTAAGTGGTTAAGACTCTCGCATAAGGTCACAGAGCTAATGAGGGTCCTTCAGTCCAGGTCTGATGGTTCTGACCCCTACATACTCTTCTCAATTCCCTCAGTCTCTTGCCTCCTATTCCTCTGTGTCCCTGATGCTCAACTCAGTGCCTGGAGCAACCAGGAGCTGAAGGTGCCTGTGGGGCAGAGGATGAGGTGAGGGATGCAGATGCTGCTAAGAAGGAGCACAGGGACAGTGTCTGGATATTCAGTTGTGAACCTCCAGCAGCATCAGCATCTCCTGGGAGCTGGTTGGAAATGCAAGTTCATGGGCCATACCCAAACCTACTCAATCAGAATCTGCATTTTTATAAAACTCCTGTGTGAGTCACATCACATTTCAGTCTGAGAAGCACTGACCTGGAGGTAATCTAGATTTTGTACCTGAGAAATTTGGAGTCAGGTGGGTGTGTGGTTGAGAGGGTGGTAGGTCTGGGAGCAGAACTCGAGGTGACCCTTCTCCCTTCCCCCATAACCACCTCTCATGGACAAGAAAGGTTCCCCTCTCAAGGGATCCACAGGCCAAATGTTAATTAACCCTGTCTGTTCCCTGTCATAAGGAGCCCCCCCACCCCCACCAAGCTGAGCACTCCTGAGGCCCCTGAGGCCTTTCTTTATGTCCCTGGCAAAGACAGGCTTGTTCCTCGCTCTGCCCAGACACCCACTGCAGGCAGAGAACTTTCTGAGGATAGTGCTGGGTTACAGACCCCCTCCCCGGCTTTCCTGGGCCTGGATTTTCCTTCCTATGTTGCACTGGATCCCAAGGCCCCTCCTGTGGCTCTGCATTTGAGAAGAGAGCTGGGCCATGAGGAGGGGTCCCATGTCAGGCAACTCGGGCAATAACAAAGTACACAGACATTCATTTCTCACAGCTCCGGAGGCTAGAAATCCAAGATCAAGGTGTTGGCAAGTTTGGTTTCCCCCGATTGCCATTTCCTTGCCGTGTAGACAGCATCCTCTTGCCCTGTCCTCTCCCGGCCTTTTCTCTGTGCCTGGGCATCCCTGGTGGCTCTTCCCCTTCTTATAAGGATTGGGGCCCATCTTGATGGCCTCATTTAACCGTAATCACCTCTTTCAAGGTCCTATCTCCAAATAGAGCCACATTCTAGGGTACTGGGGATAGGGCTTTAACATAGGAATTGGGGGGACCGAATTCATCCTATAGCAGGTCTCCTGCTTGCCACAGAGGTAGGGAGTCTGAAAAGTCATTTTTCTTCTACGTGCTGGGCTCCACAGTGACAATTCTTCCTGATGTTTTACCTGCTCTAGCCTTGCAGGGCTTGCTCAGAGGGAAGTGAGATGGGTGAGGAATGTGGAGAAGAGAGGAAAATGCATGAGCATATAAATGTGTTTTCTCTTCTGTCATACCCAGAGTTTTTCACTGAGAAAGTCCCTGGTAGCCTGACTCTCCTTCTCGGGTGTGTGTTTGCATCTGCTGCCACCGCAGAACAAGACCTCCTCTTTAGCTCAGGGCAAAACTCAGCCCTTTTTGTTGTTTTTAAGCTAGAATGCTTATTCTGACCCCATGTGCAGTCCACCAGCTGGAATTCAAACGCCCATGAAAAATCGTCTCAAACACACGTTTTTTAAAACCCACTGTCCGTAAGTCCCCAGAGAGGACCTGTGACCACTCTGGAAATTCCTCAGTCTACTAGGCTCTCAATTTGGCTTGAATGTGGGAGGAAGGGGTAATAATTTATTTTTGAAAAGATTTTGAAGTCTTCAGATACGGCCCCTGGCTAGTGGAAAGTCTGAAAGTCATTTGCATTTCCTTAATGCTCAAACATCTGATGATCAGGAGAGGCTTTTATCAAGATTTTTGTTTTGATTTCTCCCCCTTTTCTATGCTCTTTATTAGCAACTCACTCTTAGAATGTACAGTGACCCAGAGGAGATTCAAAATGACTGAAGTTAAACCCTGAAGCAAATTAACATAGATACAGACAAGCTGAGGAGATTAGAGGTTTTAAAAAAAAAGTGTAACTGTATCTGGAGAGAAGAGAAGACCCGACATAGCCTTCTGGCTTAAGGAAACACCTTCACTACTTGAGTTGCCCCAGTGACATCTGTGAATCTCTAAGAACGAAACCAAGACAATCACGTGAGGTCATTCCCAGGTGGCGATGGAACAGAAACTCCCCAGGCAAGCAGAAGGCAGCGGAGATGAAGGCCCACCTTTGGCCCAAGACTTGTCTCTGAGGATGTGAAAAGGGGCCGGGCCGCTGTTCTGATAGGAATTTTCTCCCTTACGCAAAGGTAGACCTTCTCAGTAAGTTATCCCCCTTCTGTCTCTAATGTAATTGTAGGATTTGATCAGACATGTATAGAAAAGGAGGGAAATATCACCAGATTGTGTCAGACTTTACAAGTAAGCAGAGAACAGTGTCAGGACGTACCCCCCCGACCCCACCCCGCCCCGGGGACATGCCGGGAGAGCTCTCTTCTCTTCCCCATGGTTTTCCTTGTTCATTAGAAAGCTACCCCTTCCTTCCTTTTCCTTTTACCTCTTCCTTTGATGACTGCTATGCTCCCAGACAACTCTACTCTTAAAATGGGCTGCTGGAGGAATGACCTTCCACCAACAGCTTGCTGTGCTGAATCAAACCTAAACTGGGAATCCATGGACACTCTCTCCTTAGTCGCTGGAGAAGCTAAGGGCCCAGCCTTATCAGGGTCTCCAATTCCAAACAGAGTGTTCTGGTCACACTTGGAGGTCAAGGCTTGTATGCATTTGCCAGAGGAATTAGATTATGATGCTTTCCCCAAGATCTACGTACTTCCATGAATTTAGAAAGGTACAGAGGGGGTTTGGAGGAGGGAAAGACCTGGGAAAATGAGCTCTTTTCCCCCTTCACTGAGGTTCAGCAATATAAAAAAGGAGCTGGTGCACGGAGATGCCCACCCAAGGTCAGGCTGCTGGAACGAACAAGGGAAATTACCTTATGGACGAGGACATTGAGGGCAGTGTCATAACATCCAGCCTCTAAGGGATCCCATTTGACACAACACATTGGCAGTATGGGTGTGCCTAGAGGGAAAAAATATGTCTTTTGGTTAAAAAAAAAATAGTAACAATAACCTTTCAGAGTTCAGGCAGATTGCCTTTGAGACACCCCTTAATGATGGATCCAAAGTGATGGCATTGAAGGACATGAGCCTGCACTGCCAAAGAAAGAGGGAAGCCCTAGTGTCCTTGGGGAAAAGGTGGTGTCTTTGCTGTATTTTTAATGGAGACAGCAGTAATTTGATCACAATAGCTGCTGGAGAGTTGGGATAAGCTCACTTCAAGTACAGGTCTGAATCCCCAACACCCACACCAGATAAGCTGTGAGGACAGCCTGGCCTGGCACCAAAGTCAAGGGTATGCCCCCACTTGGAATTCCTGAGAACGTCTGTGGAGAGAAGTCCCAGGGCAACACGAGAACTCTTGCTGCAAAGGGGGTTAGGAAGGAGGGGAGCATGCCATTGTAAAGGAATCCAGTGTTTATGGGATAGAAATGTAAATGGAACCGCCTTTGTCCTTTGGAGCTGATAAAGTGTGAGATTTGCTGGTTCGGTTATAAAGATATTGTTCTAACCAGGCCACTCCTTGTTACTCTTCTGTCCTTAGTGATATGGCCCTGGATCCGTGGATGCCAGTGTTAAGGCAATGAATGTTGAGCCTATTGTATTAGGTTCTCATATGGCTATTATGGGGATGCCTGATAGGCCAGGTGGTTACATAAGGTTTTCCCTAAAGGGGGTGCCGGTGGCTGGCAGTCCTGATGTCAATAATTGGGAGAAAGAGTTTATCAGAAAGGAAATAGGAACTTCCTGTCTCTACTAAGACAGACTGATAAGGGACCTCTGCATCTCACTGAGCTCACTGCATTCTGGACTTGGGAGCGTTAAAGACTACATGTGGGCTTCTGGTTGGAAAGCAGAAACAGAGCCCAACATTTAGAGGAAAACAGAAGCTTACATGCAGAGGTTCTCTGAGCATCCAGAACTGGGAAGCCAGACCACCCAACTTCACGCTACTCTTCATATCTGTCTTCCCTACATTATCCCTGACACCAGCAAAGCCTTGTCTAAATGGCATGGGCTTGCCTCAGCTTTGTTGCTAGGGAAGGGGCATATGTCTCCAGTTAAGCTTGTGTTGTTCAGGGGCATGGAGTCCTCTCAAAGAAACCCAAAGGCAAAGGAGAATCTCAGTGATCAGGGCATGGACTGTTGCCCCCTGATTCTCCCTCCATGGTCAACTTTGGAGGAGCTTTGTTTGACCTCAAGGAAACTTCAATCTCCCTTCAACCAAGACTAAAATTAACAAGATGAGAGGCAAGAGAAAGAACTGAAAGCACCTTTAGTGGTGTGGGGGAAGCCGGGTACTTGGGTTTGCTGTTCAAGTTGACAACAGTATAGCCAACTTAGCCATCCTGAGAAGCTGGATGCTGGAGAGGAGCTCCAGGAGCTCCAGTTCATCAAGCCAGCCATACGGGAAACATACCTAGCGTGTTGTCTGGATAATCTCATATTTGATTTCTTGAGTGGAATTCTTTTGGGACCACTGTTGGGAGTCTGGGCTTGGGAATTTGAGGAATAAACAGTGAAGCCAAATATTTCAGCAGAATTTCTCAGAGGCACCAAAAAATGTAATAGAGTTCAGGAACTGAAAATATACTTTAGCTGTATCACGGTACATAGGGTTTTTTGTCACTGGGGAGCATAGAACATAGAGTGAGAGGGGATGCAGGATGCAAATCAATAGAACATACGTTGTGTACTCTTTTTTTGTCTGGTTTATTTCACTCAGTATAATAGTTTTTAGATTCACACATGTTGCGTGTATCAATTGTTTGTTTTTATTGCTAAGCGTAACCCACTGTATGTATATACTACAGATTGTTTATCCATTAACCTGCTGATGGGCACTTAGATGTTTCCAGTTTGGGGCTACTACAAATAAAGTTTCTATAAACATTTACGTACAAATTTTTGTATGAAAGTTTGCTTTCATTTCTCTTGGGTAAATATACAGGAGTGGAATGAATGGATTACATTAGAAGTATATATTTAACTTCTTAAGAAACTGCCAAACTACTTTCCAAAGCGTAGAAGAGTTCCATTTCCTCCATATTCCTGCCAACACTTGGTATATTCAGTCTTTGTCATTTTAGTCATTCAAGTAGGTATGAAGCTGTATCTCTTTGTGGTTTTAATTTGCATTTCCCCAAGATGTTAAGCATCTTCTAATGTGCTTATTTGCCATCCTTATACCTTTTGTGGTGAAATGTCTGTTCAAATCTTTTGCCCATTGAGGTGTTGGTTTTTTTCCTTATTATTGATTTTTAAGAGTTATTTACATATTCAGGATGTAAGTCCTTTTTTGCATATTTGATTTGCAAATATTTTCTCTCAGACTGTAGTTTGTCTTTTCATCCCATTAACAATGCCTTTTTAAGATCAGAAGTTTTAATTTTCAGAAGTTGAATTCATCCATTTTTTCCTTTATGGATTGGTATGGTACCTTAATTTTTTGTTGTTGTTGTTTTACTCTATTCTTAAAGAATTTCTCCTATGTTTTTGACTAGAAGATTTAGAGTTTTAGATTTTATGTTTAGGCCTATGATCCATTTCGATTCAAGTTTTTATATATGATACAAGACATGAATCAAAATTCATTTTATTTTGCATATGGATATACCTTGTTCCAGCACCATTTGTTGAAGACTATACTTTCCCTACTGAAATGCCTTTGCCCCTTTCTTGAAAATCAATTGTACATACATGTGTGTGCTTATTTCTTCACTCTTAATTCTGTTCTATTGACCTATTTGTCTATCTTGATGCCACTATCACACTGTTTTGATTACTGAAGCTTTATAAAAAGTCTTTAAATCAGATACTATTGGTTCTCCAACTTTGTTCATTTTTTTTCAAAGTGGTTTTAGCTATTCCAGGTATTTTGAGTTTTTACGTGAATTTTACAATCAACATCAATTTCCTCAAAAAAAGCCTGCTGAGATTTTTATCAGGATTCCATTGACTGTAGATTAATTTGAGGAGAATTGACATCTAAATAATATTGAGTCTTCTGATTCATAAACAATGTATATCACTCAATTTATTTAGGTTTTATCCAGTTTTTCTAAACAACATTTTTTTTCTTAGTGTAGATAGCGGTCTTTCACAATTTTTGGCAGATTTATCTCTGTTTCATAATTTGGTGCTATTGTAAGTGGTATTGTATTTTAATTTTAACTGCTGATTTTTGTTTGTATATAGAAATGAAGTTGATTTCTGTATATTGATCTTGTGTCCTGCAACCTTGCTCAACTCACATATTAGTTCTAATAGCTTTTTTGTAGATTCCATGAGATTTTCTACATAGGCAATCATGATGTCCTAAAATAAAGACAGTTTTGCTTTTTTCTTTCATACATGGATAACTTTTATTTCTGTTTCCTGCTTTATTTCATTGGCTAGAACTTCAAGTACAATGAATAAAATGGTGATGGTGAGAGATGATGTCTTTGTCTGTATATTTTTTTAGAGGAAAGGGGGCACTTTGTAAGTCTTGAAACCAACAAAAATCACTGCCTATGATGGTTAATTCTTGGGACTGATTATTTAATTTCAGAGACAGAATTTAGGGAAGGTTGGGTTCTCTCCAGCACCCTTGAAGGCTAGGCAACTATAGGTTACACAACCTGGGGTCATTGTATAGCTAAGATTTATGTACTTGCTATAATCCAGCCAGAAAGCTGAGGGCCACGGTTGGATAAGACATGGGTTCAGGTGAGCACCTGTAACTGCCGGATTCTCACTTTAAACACATTCCTATGCCTTACAATCTCATGGTGAGATTGGTGTTTCTTTTGGTCCTAAGCAAACATGTGAGGAAGATCTGTCTTATCAGAGTAAGGTTTTCTTTCTCCTAAAAATCTCTTCCTTAAACTCATTTATCTTTGGGGTACTTCCTCATCTCAGGATGTCTTTTTTCAGCCAATCTCACAAAGAGATTAATCTACTCCTCTTTCTAGTTCTTCCTCTCCAGCTCACTATGCAACACAATATAGCCTGGCTACAAAAGGAAACTACCCCCTCTGCCCCTGCAACCATGTCCATCCACAGTTCAGGACACAGCCCTTACCTGCAGGTTGAGAATTATCCCAGCACTGACACCAAGCCTGGCCTAAAACAAGAAACATTCCCAATCCAGTCTCCAGAGGGTTCAGCCTCAGGTCTTACTCACAGTACCATTGCCCTGACCCTGAATTCTTGCTTCATTCTTTGTGTTTGGATCTCTGTCTCATTAACATCTAGGATGTTCATGACTTGTAACTGCCACATGTCTGGAAGGTGGGGTGAGAGGAACTGGGAATACTAATAGAGCTCAGGGCTTGAAAACCCATCCCCATAGAGAGAGGAGAGAAGGAGAGAAAGAGAAGAAGACCAGCATTTCTTTAGTATAGTATATCATACTAACTACAAAAGAGGCCCTGGAGTCCCATCACATGAGTTCCAATCCTGGCTCCACTAAGTACTACCAGCTTGATCATGAGAAAGTTACTCACCTCTCTTAGAATCTTACAGATTCCTCATCTGTAAAATGGGGGCAATAATAGTTTTGAGTATTAACTGAAATTATTATGTTAAGTGTTAAGCAGAATTATTTGCACATAGTAAATACCTAATAGACCTTCACTATTGTTGTTATCATCATCATCATTACTGTGTTCACAACAACTTGCCCATCCTTGTCCTAGTTGCTTGGTCTTCATTATCTCATAAGGCCTCACAGGTCTGTAAGACAGGGCTCACAATCGGGCCTGTCTCCTTCAGTACCACAAGCCTGACCTTGGTGCAGGCTGCAGTCAGCAGAAGGTGCATCTCTGCCTGCAGGGTGAGATTGAAAGAGAAGAGAGAGCCCAGAAGCTGAAGAACCCAGAGCCAAGGGGTCATCTGAGAAGAGAGACACATGGCAAAAGCCATAATCTAGGGGTGACAGTTCAGAGCTTGAGAGAGGGGCCAGGTTGTGTAAAGGTGCATCTCAGGGCAAACGAGTTGCCCGCACTGAAGCTGGACTCCATCCCTCCTGAATCCCCCACTCCTTGACATCGTACCCAATAACCTGCCTAGTGCCAAGAGTCATTACGGCAAGTGTCCTGGCTATCCCTCACTTTATATGTGGTGTTGCTACTGCTGTTTCCCAGCCTCTTTTTCTTTTTAGCTTCAATGTCCCATGCATTCTCTTACCCAACACCCTCTCATTCAATAGCCACGTGTTAAAGCCATATGAGACAACAGCCATGAGTTAAAGTCATGCCTGAGCTAGGCATGCAGAATGCAAAAATTAAAAATAAGCAAATAGACACAAAGATTTAATAAGCAAATAAACACAAGCTCCTACTTTTGTGGAGCTCAGAGTCTAGTGAGGGAGACAGACAAACACAAGTAAAATGATGAAACAATGGGATTAACTACATAGGAAAGGGATATACAAAGTCCTATGAAATTAATAATAGCACCCCTAACTCTACCCGGGTGAGTTAAAAATTGGCCCTTTAACTATATTGCCTATTAGATAGTAAGTTCTTTAGGGAGAGGGGAAGTTGAAGGGTGAGCAGGTCCTGGCTCCATTTATTTCTGAATTCTCCATAGCTAACTCAGGACCTGGCATAGAGCCACAGTTAAAGATGGATTTGAAACTGACTTTGACTTTTCCATTTTCTCCAGTCTTATCTATTCTGTATACTGCTGCCAGGTTTTTCCCAAAGCATAGGGCAAATACCATGCAAATACCATGCAATTCTCCCACAGTGAGCTTTCAACTGCATCTTCAGAATTAAGAGCATTTTCCTTAGTCCTGTGGATCACTTCGGTTTTTTTTTTTTTTTTGCAGTACGTGGGCCTCTCACTGTTGTGGTCTCTCCCGTTGCAGAGCACAGGCCCCAGACGCGCAGGCTCAGCGGCCATGGCTCACAGGCCTAGCCACTCCGCGGCATGTGGGATCTTCCCAGACCGGGGCACGAACCCGTGTCCCCTGCATCGGCAGGCGGACTCTCAACCACTTCGCCACCAGGAAAGCCCCGCTTCGGTATTTTTGACGGCCAGCAACAGAAGACAACCGTGGCTCATGAAAGCAGAAATGTTTGGCACTAGAAGGCTATGGACGAAAAGACAACCCTCAGAATGGGAGAAAATATTTGCAAACGAAGCAACGGACAAAGGATTAATCTCCAAAATATACAAACAGCTCATGGAGCTCAATATCAAAAAGCAAACAACCCAATTAAAAAACGGGCATAAGGGCTTCCCTGGTGGCGCAGTGGTTGAGAGTCCGCCTGCCGATGCAGGGGACACGGGTTCGTGCCCCGGTCCGGGAAGATCCCACATGCCGCGGAGCAGCTGGGCCCGTGAGCCATGGCCACTGAGCCTGCGCATCCGGAGCCTGTGCTCCGCAAGGGGAGAGGCCACAACAGTGAAAGGCCCGCGTACCGAAAAAAACCAAAAAAACAAAACAAACAAACAAAAAAAACGGGCAGAAGACCTAAATAGACATTTCACCAAAGAAGACATACAGATGGCCAAGAGGCACATGAAAAGATGCTCAACATCACTAATTATTAGAGAAATGCAAATCAGAACTACAATGAGGCATCACCTCACACAGGTCAGAACGGCCATCATCAAAAAATCTACAAACAATAAATGCTGGAGAGGGTGTGGAGAAAAGGGAACCCTTCTGCACTGTTGGTGGGAATGTAAATTGATACAGCCACTATGGAGAACAGTATGGAGGTTCCTTAAAGAACTAAAAATAGAACTACCATACGACCCAGTAATCCCACTACTGGGCACATACCTTGAGAAAACCATAATTCAAAAGGACACATGTACCCCAATGTTCATTGCAGCTCTATTTACAATAGCCAAGACATGGAAACAGCCTAACTGTCCAACGACAGATGAATGAATAAAGATGTGGTACATATATACAATGGAATATTACTCAGCCATAAAAAGAAACGAAACTGGGTCATTTGTAGTGAGGTGGATGGACCTAGAGTCTGTCATACAAAGTGAAGTAAGCCAGAAAGAGAAAAACAAATATCGTATATTAATGCATATATGTGGAATCTAGAAAAATGGTACAGATGAACCTATTTGCAGGGCAGGAATAGAGACACAGATGTAGAGAACGGACATGTGAACACTGTGGGGGAAGGGGAGCGTGGAACGAATTGGGAGATTAGGACTGACATATATACACTGCCATGCATAAAATAGCTAGCTAGTGGGAACATGCTATAAGGCACAGGAAGCTCAGCTCAGTGCTCTGTGATGACCTAGATGGGTAGGATGGGAGGGAGGTCCAAGAGGGAGGGGATATAGGTATACAGATAGCTGATTCACTTCACTGTAGAGTAGAAACTAACACAACATTGTAAAGCAATTATACTACAGTAATAATTTTAAAAAAGGCTATGAAAAGCTCAGAGAATAGAAATAGACGTTGAAGGACCAGACTTTCAAATGGATGGGACTCAGGATGGTTCTGGGATGCGGAGAGCGTGAATTGGTAGCCTGTGCCTTCAGAGTGCAGCCCTTGGGGTAAATGAAAGACCAATGACTCATACTTCCAGTTTATTCACACATCAAAAGTTCTAGAAGAGAATGTTGGATCGGCCTGGCATGGGTACCTCCTCCTTCATTGGTCAGCAGAGGTGGGGTGGGTCAGGACACCTTGAATATCAGTCCCGCTAGAAAGCTACCCAATGGAGAGAGAGACAGCTGTAAACCCAAAACTGAGTCACTGGTACCAGAAGAAAAGATGGATGCCAGGTAGGCAAAGCCAAAAACAAACAAAAATCAAACTGAACAATGAAAACAAGTGAAAAAGTAATCACTTTTGGCCACTAACAGGGTCAAAAAATCTCCAAAAGTAGGTACAAGTGAGTTTTCTCAGACACTTCCCTCTTTCATATACCGTGTGCTCCCATCAAACAGGCCCCTTTCCGATTCAGGAACCCCCAGACTCACATATGTGCAAACATGTAGTTTCTACTCCCTGGATCTTTGCAAGCCTGGCAGCTTCTGGTCACTCACAGTCAGCCAGCTCAGATGTCACCCCTGCACGGCCTGTCTAAAGCACTCTGGTCATTCTGCAGCCAGACATCCTGACTGCCTGCTAGAGAACTGTTGGACCGTCCACTCCACAGGGCAGCAAGGGCTCTTTCTTCATCTCTACACCCTGGTTCCTAATCCGGGCTCTGCAACTGCATTTAAGCTCAGAGAGAGCTGAGCTAACACCACCTCTTGGCACAGCAAATAGAGTGACATTCCAAACCCAGGATGGTCTCCTCAGGGAAAGCAGGCACAGCTTCTCCCATTTCCCTCCACCCTGCAACCCTGAGAAGGGAAGGTGGACAGGATCACTTCCAAACCACAAAGCAAGTGTTTTCCATTTTTGCTTCTTTGTGCCTCATTCAGCCTTATAAACCCACTTGAAAATGACCAGCGTCTAAAACTAATAGCACTCATTTCTGTAGGTAATCTTACATTCTTCAATAGCTCAATGTTACATATAAATACATTATTTTTAAATAATTCTAATCATTTATCTAAATTCTGGTGCCAAGAGCAAGTACTATGGCCAGGGTGCATGACAGAACAATGTGTACAAGGCAGCCCAGGTCAGGGAATATGCCACATGCCATCAGACCAGAGCTGCGGACTTCGCTTCCAAGGTCTACTTTGATGCTGACTCCTTGTGTGACCTAGAACCTCCCTGAGGCTCCACTTTTCCCAGGATAGAATGAGGGTCTCTCACCAAGAAGACTCCTTGGCAGGAGGACAGAGGGCTTGGAGCCAGCTACACCCGAGTGTAAATCATGGCTCTCTCCTCTACCAGTTTTGTGACCCGAATAATTACCTAATTCAGTCCTTCCCAGACTCCACTGATCATCAGAAACTCCTGGTGAACTCTTGGAAACTAAAGATATTTTGACCCCAGAAATGTTGATTCAGGATATCTGGAAAGAAGCCCAGAAATCCATATTTTCCAAAAGCTTCCAGGTGACGCTGATGATCAGCCAGGTTTGGTAATCATTCTCTCAGTTACTATGAACTTCTCTTTCCTCACCTGTAAAATGGGGATAGGAACTGTGCCTCCCTTGTAGACTTGGTAAGAGGGCTCAGGAGATAATGTGTGCACGTTTCTTGGCACACAACAGTGCACTCCTGCAGCCAGTCAGTCAGTGGGGGTGACTGAGCGCCTGTCCTATGCCAGATACCAAGTCAGGCACTGGACACAGAGTGTGAGCGTGATGAGTGTGTTCCTGGCCCCACGGAGACCATGTGCGGGGGCAGGGAGACAGCAGCACACAAGGAAACCTACAGGAATAACTCTCATTTGATGTCTCATACTCTGGGTCTGCCACTAAACCCCACCTGGTGACCATCACCATGGGGGTGGCCAGGGTGTAGAGGCCCCCGGACATACGTGAATCTAGAGAACAGGTGGAGCTGGAGAGGCAGAGAAAAGACCTCGTTCTGAGTGGGGATCTAGCCTGATGCTGATGCTGCTGGAGATGAAAAGGGTCAAGTGCCTGGTGGGGAAGCAGGGGCTGTGTGGGAAGAATTCACTTGGAGTTTCCGGATGATAGGGAAGTTGGGATGTCAGACGTGGTATCTTGAGGGCAAGAAAAATGAACCCAGGCCCTCCATTCTACTGTCATTCCCCACGTTGAGTGAGTCGAGCTCTGGTGAGGGAAGAAGCTCCTCTGGGATCACTTTTGGTCACAGACAGAGCAATGGAGCGGGGATGACTCAGGATAGGCTTCCAGCTCTACTGGGAACCCTCCACTTCCTGGAAAAGTCAACCCATCGTGTACTTCATCCTTCATGAGTGTGCAATAGGAGAGAGGGGCAAAGACTTGGGATGGGGGCTTAAAGCTTAATTGGTAAAGTTTAGAAAAATTTAAAAGAATAAAGAGGTTCTAAAGGGGGAAAATGAGCTATGAAAGGGTAATAATTAAAGGATGTTTATTTGTTCATTTGTTTAAAGCAGGATGGAGCTATAGGGTTGCTCTATTTTGAAAACAAAATGTCAATGCCTAGGCCCAAGGCCAATGGATCAGAAACCAGCTCTAGGCAACAAATTCTGCACACCCAGGTAGCAAGATGAACCAGCAAAAGGTCAACTGTCCCTAAAATGCAAAAAAGCTTAGAGAAGGAGCAGGGACCAATTTGAGAGACTGCAAAGGGTCACGTGCACCTGTGTAGCAGCCTGCGATGAGCAAAGACACCTTGTGTTATGTTGGCAAGGGTGACAGGTTCCAGCTCAGGACCTGAAGGTTTTAAGGAAGATTTGACAAGTAATTCACATTTAGCATGCTGGTATCTTTGAGCACCTGTAGGTTCAGTGAGCTGTCTGGGGCACATAGAATCGAAGGACACACATGCTGTAACAAAAGAATGAAAGAAGGACGCTGGGGTGGGTGACACCCCTGATCAGTGCTGACTCATCTGTACTGGCGCCTCAAGTCAGTTTCATCACTCAGGGACAGTGTTGTCATGGATAGCCAGACTAATCGCTCCATATCATTTCATAAAGCATGAACTAGAATGCCTTTCCACTGCCCCCATCTTAAAGATGGAGAGTGGCAGGCTAAGGTGTGGGTTCAAGCCCCAGTGAAGACTGAGGTGCGATTCCAAAGCTTCCATCCTGGGTCCTGTGTGCTGCACCCCTGTCCACATCAGAGGGGCTCATGTACCTGCAGCAGCCCTGTGTCAGCTGGCGAGCCCGTGCCAATGGAAGGGCCATAAGAGCACTGCAGGGGACCACACTTCTAGATGAACATGAGGGCCTGGGGAGAGGGGTCAAGTTCAGGCATTTCCTCACTCTTCCAGACAGCAAACCCCACTCTGATCAGAATGATTCCCTGTAGGACAGAATGTTTACCCTAATTCATGATTTGCAAACAACTAGGCTTTAATAAAATGCATTTAAAGCTAGAAGTGTCCAGAACAGAATCGAGTGTGTCTTTGAAGACACTTTTGGATTTTGGCAGATCCTTAGTTCATCCTTGTCATCCTCACCTCACCACCAGCAGACTTCTGAAGCTCCACACTCCCTGCAGTCGAGGGAAGGGGCAGCAGCCCAAGCAGGGAGCATAGGACAACTTCACGATAGTCCAAGCCCAGGCAAGACACTTTTCTGAACAGATTCCTCTTGCTGGCTAAGTCTATAGGAAGACTTTTCTTTTTTCTTTCCTAAAAACTTGAAGAGTATTTTAGATATCAGTTTCATGGTTGACTTGCTTCCAGAAAAGCAAATACAATTGACTATATTATGGAGATAAGTCTAGATGTAGCCAACCCTAGGACTCACTGGCTGAAGAATGAAGACAGATGCAGAGATGCACAGGGAGGCTGAGGGGTAAAACATGGATGAAAGAGCACAGACCTGGAACCATGGTGCCTGGCACATTGCTTACTTATCCTGAGTCCTGGCGCAACTTATTTAGTCTCTTCCTGCCTCAGTTTCCACATACAGGAAACAGGATAATAAAAGTACCTCTTGGGGCTTCCTTGGTGGCACGGTGGTTAAGAATCCGCCTGCCAATGCAGGGGACACGGGTTTGAGCCCTGGTCCGGGAAGATCCCACGTGCTGCGGAGCAACTAAGCCCATGTGCCACAACTACTGAGCCTGTGCTATAGAGCCCATAAGCTACAACTACTGAGCCCACGTGCCACAACTACTGAAGCCTGGGTGCCTAGAGCCCCTGCTCCGCAACAAGAGAAGCCAGTGCAATGAGAAGCCCGTGCACTGCAAGAAATGTAGCCGCAACTAGAGAAAGCCCGCAGGAAGCAATGGAGACCCAACACGGCCAAAAATAAATAATAAAATAAATTAATTTTTTAAAAAAAGTACCGCTTCATGTGTTTGTTGTGAAAAATAAATGGATTAACACATGTAAGTGCTTAGAACAAAGAGCCTGGAGCGTAGTAACACTGTGTGGAGTAATTATTCATATCATTCTGCAAAACTCTGAACCCCAGGCACCCTTTTTCACTACTGACCTTCAGAGGGAAACTGACTTCAGAAAAGATGCCAATTATCAATTTCTGTGATCTTCTGCCCTTGAGCTCATGAATCAGAGCTCATAAAATGACTCAGGCACTCACCCTGAACTCAGACCATTTCTGGCAGAACTTTTCCACTCCAAGGAGTTGTCAACTAATTATACTGAATGAGCCTTGCTCTGAGCCAGAAATGTGATAACGAATTTCCCTAGAGGGATGGACCAGGCGGCCTGAAGTCAAAACACCAGGGAAGCTGATGAAACATTCAACGCATTGCCTCCATGTAGAAGGGGAGGAATAGGAGGAAAGGGAAAAAAATAAGGAGCAAGAAAAAGAACACAAATATTAAAGAGGACTTCAGATTCATGTCATCTTCACCCTGAGGTAGAAGTACACATCCAGACCTGCCTCCCCACTTGTACTCCATTCCCGGTCCTCTGTGGCTGTGGCCAAGCAGAAGCTGGACATTAGGATTTACCTCTTCTTTTTGCTCTTCACCCACGTCTGACAGGTCATTAAGAGCTGCCGATTTTGTCTGACCCTATGTAAGTTCCAGATTTCATTTCCAACCAATGCCTCACTTAAGGAAATCTCACTGCAGTGGTTAGGATCTCCCAGGCCAAAGGAGTGGAGATGGACTCGAGTTATCAAGCAATGTCAGCTAATCCTATCAGGGAAGTAGGGAGGAAAGAAGAAAATTTAGCATCCACCAACCAAAAGAGTCCAAAATGCAGCCCAGCTGCAGTGAGGCATCCTTCACCCACCTGCAGCAGACGGCCACTGCGCCCTTTTGCTGCATCTCTTACATGGCAATTCTGTCTCTTTATCTTCTCTTGTTGCTGCCAATCAAATGTCCCTCTGCTCCCACTGGCTCTGCTGTCTGAGAGCTTCTGCTCATACACTCTCTCTCTGTGAGTCATCTGGCATGCACTATTCCAATGTCTGCATCCCTGTGTGTCTCATTTTCAAAATCCAGAAGAAAGAGGATTTAACTGAGTCAATATGGTGCCACATGGAGCAGCCCTGCTGGGCAGAGCTGTTGTAACAGGCCACTGCACAGAAAGCCTAAAGGTAGCTGCTTTGGGGCAGGCTCAGACCCACAGTCCCATCATTTGTGGCAAGATCATGTAAAAGTAAAAATCTTTGTTGATTTTCAGTAGTCAACACGTTCATTTATACTTCTAGATTTTTTGCATGAGCTGTGGGTATTGGCATGTAAGGAATACCTAATTACATGGAACACTTTGCAAGTGATATCAGAAAGATGGGAGCAAGGCAAAGAACAACCATTTCACGAACAAAGTTGGGGATATTAAATTGCAGGAATATTAAAGCTCTTTTGGCGTCATTTTGCATTTCATGAATCCAGAACTATGAGCGAGCAGAACAAGAGTTTGTCATATTAGCTATTTACAAATGGTTTCTTTTAAAACATCTTTTCTGATTAGAAGTTCATAGGAGAAGCTTTCTACCCCAATGACCAGGGCAGCCCCTCATGTGAAGTCAGCGTTTAAACATTCAGCCAGGATGTGTCGGACCACCCAGGCTCTCCCAACCTCCCAGCCCGGCTGCCACGCTGGCTGTCCCTGTGCTGGCTGGAGTTCTGGGATCTGGGCCGCAAAGACGCTTCAAGATTTCTGACTTTACCGCCATGGTAACTGATTGCATCATTATCTATAATACATCTGGACGGAGAAGCACATATTGAGGTGAGTAAGAGAGGGAGGTGATTTGAGAAAAATTTCCAGATCTTGTTAAAATCTTTTGTGGTCTTGGGAATCTTATTTAACCTTCAGCTTCCTGTCCATAAAAAGGAGATGTAGATGTGCACATCATATGCACACGGATTTCAATGGAGATTGATAATAGCAACCACTTATAAATAAAATGTCTGAGGAGGGTAATTTGGCAAGGGGAGACTTCAGTTTCTCAAATTGGCTTCAGTTTTAGTAATGATAGAATGCAAGTGAGATCATCACTACAGCCTGACAAACCCCTTCAATAGATCCCATTATTCTATTTAGCTCTTTATTTTTAAACAAGATATAGCTAAAATTGTGACTTTCACGGAGTTACTCAGGGGCTAATCTTATTGTATGGGTCACTCCATTTCCTTCCTGGGGTAGTAAATACTTGTACTTTTATGGTGCGGACTTTTGCTGGTTGTAATGAGTTTCTCTATGTTCCTCTGGGCTCAGAGCAACCATGGCGGCCACTCATGACTCAGTTTCCTGTGCACCTGGTCTTGAGTCTGGTCTCTAGGGCAGGTGGCCCAGGGAAATAGCACCCCCTTCATGAGATCAGCCTGGCTTCCCCCGACCTTGCTGGGCAGGCTCCAAGGCCCTGCTCAGCCACAATGGCTTGCTGAGTCCAGTCTGCCTTGTGCTCACAGAGGGCTGCTCTCAACTAGCTGAGCCAACCTCACAATCTCATCTTGGCTGCCCTTGGCACACAGACTGGCCTTCTCACACCAGAGAGACAGAAGGCTGCCGCCAAGAGCACGGAGCCAGCTGCTCTCACTCTGCAACAGAGAGGAAGGGTGTCTTTTCCAGCCCCATGGAGGCAGGTGAGCAATTGCTGGGAGCCTTAGTAGATATCTGAGTGCCCAAGGACCTGCAGGAGCTCATATCCTAGATCACTCCAAGAGGGAAACCAAAATACTCCAGAAGACCCAACTGAAACGGGGCTAAAGGGAACAGGCCAAAGTCTACTTACAACAACCTAGGCATTCACATCCAAAATGTATCCATAATTTAATAAATGGCTAAAAGCATTCATATGCGATATCAGCTTTATCTCATGCTCCCTTGAATAAAATCAAGATCAGAGTGTCTTAGAGAAGAGGGGGAAATCTGAATGGGCTGGATAGATACAGATGTGATCAGCCTGGGATTTGGCAGAACTTGGTAAGATCAATTGCACACAATGCATTGAAAATGCTCAGCTATGGAGTGGAACTGCCTTATATCAGAACATTTGATGCTGAGGGCTCACAATTATCTGAAAGAAAAACCCCCAGAAATAAGATGTCAATAACCTCATTTTTGTAGTCCATATTGATGACAGTGAAAAATTCTTTGGCATCAATGAAACTTCAGTGATTGCCTTTTCCAGTTGTCCCAAATGAGAAGCAGACCCAAACAGGCACGTTTCTGCCAAGGGAGAGTTCTCTTAATTATCCCTGAACCTCATTTGCTACAGGCCTAGTAAACAATTGGAGTCTTGCCTCTCTCTACATGACCCCATATACACACACATTCTCATGTGAACATCCTTCTGCACACACATGTATAAAATACACACCTATGAAGATAAACTAGCAGGGCCAGGCTGACTGGAAAAAACAACTATTGGACTTGTTACATAAAAATATGGGCAGTGCACAGAACAGATAAAATATTTGCCAAAAGCTTTATCGCATGGGGCTAGTTTGCTAAAACATCCTTCAGCCTTTGTGTTTGGATAAATAAGGGTTTAAATTACTCAGAGTGACTTGCCTTCTAAAACCACACGGAATTCTTCTTTTTGCACTAAAACCTCAAGACTCCTAAATCTCATAGAAGTAAAAAAAAGCCATGTCCCTCAGGACTAAAATAGAAAGAGAAGAAGGTGGCAGCCAAGAACATTCTTTCCAGCATACAGGGGACCACCTCCTTGTTCACATACCCATCATGATTTGTAAAGAAGGTTAAGGGTCCAGCTTACACCACCAAGATTAAAAACTTGAGGCCAAGAGGTGGCTGCCCAGAGCTGGGATGAGCAAGGCTAAGGAGAGCTTACATCTTTTCTGAACCACGCCAAGGATGCCATTCCCTTGGTGCTGAAATTCAAGAAGCCAAAGATAACTTTCTAAAAGACTGTATTTTCTAAGGCCAGAAGGTGAAGGGAACAAATGATGCTTCATCTCCCTGAGGATTCTGAAGATTATTAGATTACCATTTCAAGACAGGAACATTCTGACATGATGTAGTATTTGGACTAAAGAGTGGACGCCTGAATCAAAAGCAATTCTGTTGAGTTTGGATGTTGAGGAAGCTATTTCTCTTTGCCCAGCTTGACTATTTTCTTCTTGTATTGATTCATTACATCTACAAACCCTCGCACTTTTACCACATGACTTCTATTACTCTCTTTGTCTCCCAAGTCCCCTTTTTGGGATCAACTGTTGGTCAAACACGTTAATGTGCCATGACAGGGACAATCTCAGGCTGTGACCGAAAGCCAGTACTCACTGGTCCTTTTCCCCAACCGCATTCTTTTCTCCTTTGTCCTCACTCTCTCGTGGCATTGGCATCAAATGAACCTGTGTAAGCTTCTGCCCTCCTCTAACTAGTGCAAGAACGACTTTCTGAACTTGTTTTCTCATATGTGAAATAAAACCCTCCAGTGAGGATTAAATGATGTAATTAATAAGGTTAATGAGAGTATCAGAGTAGTGCTATCCTAATCACAAGAGCCCTTTAAATAAGCAGAGTTTTCTCTGGTTCCCTGTGATGTGTCAGCCTGTGAGCTCCAAGGGACTCATTTCATCAAACTTCACCACAAAGCTGTACAGAAAAGGCACAGGAGAGGCCCCTGCTCCCTCTGAGAGAGTTGGTCAAGACCACTGGACAGCAGTCTTTCCAAATAAGTAAAATTATGGAACAGGCTGGCATGTTTGTTGAAAATCTGACCCATGTTTTTAAGATTGCCATTGTTTTCTTAAATTCACTATCCTTCCTTTGCTTCCTGTACCTAAAGAAAGTTCATACTCACATACTCAAAACACGTCACTACACAGAATGAGCATGATGTCATCCCATGAGGACCTCTGTGCAGGGGAATTCCAAGTTACAAGCCACGTGTCCGTTAGAAGCCTCACTAATCTTAAGCTACTTTCTAGCCCATTATCAGGGAGAACAGCCCCACCATCCTCAGCATGTGCACACATGGGTCTGAATGACGGAGGAAGCTGTACTGGCAGAGAAGGAAGAAAAGGGAGCAACAGAAGGATCTCTCCACTGATGGGCTTTCCAGATGGCAATTTAAATAGTTCTTTTAAAATAAATAAATAAATAAATAAATAAATAAATAAATAAATAAATAAATAAATAAATTGTTCCGGATTGTCTGCGATAACATCAGTCCTATGTGCTTATCTTTTTCTTACAGACTTTTAAATTATAATAAATAAAAGGCTTTTAAATGGTTTTCCATAAAGGTATAAAATTACCTCTGGAAAGAGAAAAAGCATTAATGCATGCAAATAAATATATTCTGTTTATAATTTTTGGATTGAAGGAAAGGCCAGGGATACCTGTTTTCCTTGTATACCCTTATCCCTTCCATTTAGAATGAATTCCTCATCTTCTTTATCCACTTTCTTCTGCTACCTACCCATCTTTGTGTTCAAATATCACCTCTTTGGTGAAGATGTTCTCTCCACTCCTTTCCTTCCTAATAATATAATAATATAGTTATTCTCTATTGATGGCTTTGTTACTTGTTTCATTTACCATGGCTACAGCATGGATAATCCTCTAGTTATCTCTGTAAAACTGGAATCACTCAAGTACTTCATGAAGACCTATAATGTTGGTATCATAGGAGGGCTGCTGGCCCTGGAGAAAAACAACGAGTTTGAAAATTACACAACAGAAAAACTCTGGACTCTGTAGAGTGGGCTAGTCATAGTATGGGTTGATCAAGTCATTGAGGTGAATGAATCTTCCCCAAGAGAGTACGTTGAGTGATTGGAAAGAAAAGGCAGATGATCTGTTGAATTTTAGGTATGTGTGTAGGTCCCTCAGGTGGATGAGTCATATTCATTCCCGTATCACAAAGGCCAGGGATAACCAAAAGCCAACTTCTTAGCCTGGTTTGCTTCATGGATGTTTGTACTATCCTTTCCACGAAGGCAGAGCTATAGCAAGAAGGGAAAGACTGTGGTTCCAAGAGTCTCCCTCCTTTCCTGAGAAGGAACTTGATAGAGAGGTAGTTTCTCCAGGGCTGACTTTAAAAATCTGAACTGCAGTGGTCTCTTCACCCATCCAACCAACCGGCATTTAGTATTTACCTACTGTAGGTTAGGGGCAATGCTAGATTCTAGGAATAGAGTACAAATTCCCCAATTATTGCTGCATACAATCTTCTAAAGGAAGATAAAAAAGGTCTTGTTTAAAAGTTTTTTCATATCCAAGGAGGAAAGAACAGCCAAAACAAGTGAGACAGGGGTGAGAGGGAGAGGACCCTCCCAGCGGTAAGTCTGAGTGTTCAAGGAAGGTGAGAGCAAGAAGAGAGGTCCCCCCAGGAAGCCCGGGACAGGGTCCCTCTGGTGGTGGTCCCAGGGACTACAGATGGAAAATGATCATCTTGGGGGTTAACCCTGAATGTAGTAGCCCCAGTGCTGTGACTCAATAGGTAGAGCCAAGGCCACTAAAGTGTGACATTCCTACACAAACAGTCATCATTGAGGGGCTGTCTAGGCAGAGAGGTGCCTTAGCTGGAAGCTGCTTTCATCAGTCTGCAAAAACACACACAGTTGAGA
Source organism: Neophocaena asiaeorientalis asiaeorientalis (assembly GCF_003031525.2). NCBI lineage: Eukaryota > Metazoa > Chordata > Mammalia > Artiodactyla > Phocoenidae > Neophocaena > Neophocaena asiaeorientalis. Next base: position 2,980,848 of record NW_020172627.1, read on the forward strand.
AAGAATTCCCTGCCAGTTTTTGAGACACTGAAGCCGAAACATTAACTTTACACAAAATGAATGTATTAGGAAACTGCGGGAAAGGGAGACATTAGGGACACAGGGAGGGAGAAATCAATTCTATTCCATTTGGGGAGGAAAGAAGAGAGGTTTCACAGAGGAAGTAAACGTGTAGCTAAAGCTGGAAGAATATACATGCATTTGCCACATAAAACGGGATGGGGTAAGAGAAATCTTGGCAGAGAAAACTGTATTAAGAAAAACATGGCAGGATGAAGTGTGACCAGAGCATGGGTTTTGAGAAAAGACACTGTAAGAAATAAGATGAGGGCCAGACCTCAGGGGCCTTGTAGGACATACTGGGAAGTTTGTATTTCATTGGAAATTCAAACTGTTAAAAAGAGAATGATCTCATACCCCCTAAGGGTCTTAGGTCATAGCCCAAAGGGAGCCCTGTGCATATAATTTACTTAAAATTGTCTTAAAATATTCCAATTGTATCTTCTACTTTGTAATAAATTGATACTTGTTTTAATATTTTAAAATAGTTCTAACCTTCTAGTAAAATTGTTACTCCCGAATAATAGACCACATGTCTCAAAAGTTTCAAGTGCCCTGGAATACAAAGAAGTACCCCCCAGAGGTCCATGTAGTTCAGTTTGAGAAGAATAGCTGTATGTAACTGGAAGTCCTCAAAGCATTTTAAGAAGTGGAATAATTTTAGTGAATTCAGAGAGCACTTAACTTATGAGATTTGGAGTTGGTGAGGAGTGGGAAAATATAAAAGTCGTCAAGGTGGAGACTGTTAGGATATGGTGACTGGTGGGAAAGAATGGGCCAATAAGAAGATGTAAGATGTTGGCTTAGAGGTCCTCCACTTGAGTAAGGAATGTAGGGGAATCAAAACAAACACGAGGTAGGAGCAGAACAGGAGGTTCTTGGTTTATGTCTGCAGATGTTAGCCCTGACTGCCTGTGGACCAGCCAGCAGGAGATGCTTGGGAAGACAATGGGTCTGCTGTTCAGGAGCAGTCTCTACTAAAGACAATATCTGAGAGCCACTGGCCTTGCAAGTGGCCAGAGGAAAACTGTGGGGAGAAAAGGCCAAGGAGAGAAACCAGTGTATTTGGGCCTCCAGAGTGGGTCGGGGACATAGGGATGAATCAGATGTTGCCCTTCCTCCTGCAGAACTCAGCTTAGTGTGGAAGTGAGGATGGTCACTTATGGCAATACCAGATATGAGTGATCCATGGTAGCCAGCAGGCACACCGGGAATACTCAGGTTTGCCTAAAGCAGAGCGGCAAGTTAAGAAGTCATGGAAACTGAGATTAGGAAAGGTAAGTCAAGGCCAGCTTGTGAATGACCAAGAAATCTGAAAGACAAAGGGAAATGTCAGAGTTTTATGAGCAGGGTAATGCGAGGTCCAGGGCTCTGGGAAGCACTGTCAAATTCGACTAGGAGGAAGTGTTTCATGGTCAGGTGACCAACGACATGTAGAAAACAGGGAGGCGTTTATATACAGGGGAAGGGAAGAGGCAGTGTGGGCTGGCACCAGGCAGGGGATATATTTTAAATACCTAATGACCCTAATGACATGGGTACCATCAGAACAGATGCCAGCCAGGGCACGATACTGGCACAGTATCAGCAAATGTGAGCCCTTGCCAGAGAATCAGCAATGGAAAGAGTGAGGAGGAGGTAGCTATAGAGTGACACAACCCTCCTCTTAGGCACAGAATGTAAATAGGAGATGCAGGTGGCCGCTGTGATGGTTATGAAGCAACGTCAGCAAACAAGGGAGGAATGATTTCTTGATAAACCATAGCTCTGCCCTTCACATGTGCTTTCCTGGGACAAAAGAGAAAAATGAGGGGATTCAGATGCAGAAGGCCCTTATGATCTGGGAGCAGCTGGGTCACTGAGAAGCACCTCTGGCTTGAATTTCCCATTCACAAACTTGGCATGTCTCAGTCTTTTCACCAGACCTGGGACCAGGTCTCTGAGGTAGAGCCATACAGATGGGGTGAATGCAAACAGTCTCCTTCCTCCCTCCTCTCCAGTCTCGTGTTACTTCAGAGCTCTAGATATGAGCTGTCCGTAAAGCATTTATGAAAGTTCCAGAGCTGGGCCCAGTGACCAAGCTCCTTATTTCTAGTGTTAGAGGCTTTGCACCTTCTTTATTTCCTGGGAACTCCTGTGGAGGGTGGATACGATTTAGGCATAGATAGCAAGTCTCATTCACAACCTGGGAATCTCATACTGTATAAATTTTATCTTCACATATGACTCGTGTTTTTGTAAGTTGTAAGACTTTATTGCATGAAGTATGTTACACATGAACAAAATAATTAAAACTAAACACAGAAGTCTCATAAAACCAAGATTCTAGTGCTTGATAAAGTCAGAAGCAATTTTCCAAAATACATGACCATATCTATTCTTTATAATTTTAACATAATACAGCTCTGTGAAATCCCATTAAATGTTTTCATTAAGATAGATTATCTAAATTTGCCCTTGCTTGGCTTATTAACAGACTAGCATACCTGCGCATAACTCTCTGGAGGTATGTTTTGAAAAGAAACAGTCTATCGAACTTGTAGTCCTTGTTAACTTGCACACTCAAGTTCACACAGCAAACTGGCAAGTGGGGATTGCTCAGGATTCTTATAGTGGTTCTAGTCTGAGGTAGAAAGTGTGTCTCTTAAATAAAAGCAAAAATAAACAAATGGGACTTAATCAAACTTAAAAGCTTTTGCAGAGCAAAGGAAACCGTCAACAAGATGAAAAGACAACCTACTGAATGAGAAAGAAGTATTTGCAAATGATGCAACTGACAACGGGTTAATATCCAAAATAGACAAACAGCTTAGGTAACTCAATATCTAAAAAATACAAACAACCCGGTCAAAAAATGGGCAGAAGACCTAAACAGACATTTCTTCAAGGAAGACATACAGATGGCCAACAGGCATATGAAAAGATGCTCAGCACCGCTAATTATTAGGGAAATGCAAATCAAAACTATAATGTGGTATCACCTCACACAGGTCAGAATGGCCATCATCAATAAGTCTACGAACAATAAATGCTGGAGAGGGTGTGGAGAAAAGGGAACTCTCTTGCACTGTTGGTGGGAATGTAAATTGTTACAGCCACTGTGAAGAACAGTACGGAGGTCCCTTAAAAAACTAAAAATAGAACTACCATATGACCCAGAAATCCCACTACTGGGCATATACCCTGAGAAAACCGTAATTCAAAAGGACACATGTACCCCAATGTTCATTGCAGCACTATTCACAATAGCCAGGACATAGAAACAGCCTTATTGTCCAATGACAGAAGAATGGATAAAGAAGATGTGGCACATATATACAATGGAATATTACTCAGCCATAAAAAGGAATGAAATTTAGGTATTTGTAGTGAGGTAGATGGACCTAGAGTCTGTCATACAGAGTGAAGTAAGTCAGAAAGAGAAAAACAAATACCGTATGCTAACGCATATATATGGAATCTAAAAAAATGGTACTGATGAACCTAGTGGCAGGGCAGGAATAAAGACAAAGATGTAGAGAATGGACTTAGGACACAGAGGGGGAAAGGGGAAGCTGGGACAAAGTGAGAGAATAGAACTGACATATATACACTACCAAATGTAAAATGGATGGTTAGTGGGAAGCTGCTGCATAGCACAGGGAGATCAGCTCGGTGCTTTGTGACCGCCTAGAGGGGTGTGATAGGGAGGGGGGGAGGGAGGGAGACGCAAGAGGGAGGAGATATGGGGATATATGTATATGTATAGCTGATTCACTTTGTTGTACAGCAGAAACTAACACAACATTGTAAAGCAATTATACTCCAATAAAGGTGTGAAAAAAAAACTCTTCTCAGTAATTATATTGGTAGTAGAAATATTAGTAATAGATTAATATTTTGAGACTGTTATATATATAATTTAAAATAAAATAAATAAATATGAGGTTTTCTAATATCCTCTGTGCCCTTAAGAAGTAGCATTTTTAGCAGGTAGAAAAAAGGAGATACAGATAAATACAGAAGAGGTATAGCTGAATTTGAACTAGAAGCATCAATATGACTTCATCAGATATTTTATTTAACAGACTGCTTTTATTTGCTCTATCCACTGAAGAGTCTTAGAAAAAATGATCAACCCATTAGCAATGAGCATCTCTGCTGCCCAGCTTGTGGCACTGAAATTCCAATTCTCATCAAGACTTCTTGAAGAAATGACAAATTCCACGTCTGGGGAAAGAACCGTACAAGATGAACCTGGAACATCGTGTCATACCAGATAGCAAGAAAGCTGTCAGAGACTCAGGAACCCACGTGAAAAAGCTCCCACTGGCCAAAAAAATGGGACAATTTGAGCTCTCAGTTGGATAATAATGGAATGAAACAAAGCAAATATGCTTAAGTCCATGAATTCATATTGATACTTAGAGAAAAGAAAGTAAATGACCATATTTTGGAGGATGAAAGGAAACCAACTCATTATTTTGAGCACTGTAAATAAAAGAAAATAATTTTTTTTAAAAAAACGTCTACAAGTAACAAATGCTGGAGACAGTGTGGAGGAAACGGAACCTTCCTACACTGATGGTGGGAATGTAAATTGGTGCAGCCACTGTGAAGAACAGTATGGAGGTTCCTCAAAAAACTAAAAATAGAGCTACCGTATGATTCAGTAATCCCACTTTCAAACACATATCTGGAAAAGACGAAAACTCTCATTTGAAAAGATACATGCACCCCAGTATTCACAGCAGCACTATTTATAATAGCCAAGAGATGGAAACAACACAAATGCCCATCAACAGACAGTTGGTTTAAGAAGATATATATGTATGTGTGCGTGTGTGTATGTGTGTGTGTGTGTATGTATATATTAGTCAGCCATAAAAAAGAATGAAATATTGCCATTTGCAGCAACATGGATGAACCCATGAACCCAGAGAATATTATACTTAGTGAATTAAGTCAGACAAAAAAAATATGATATCACTTATATGTGGAATCTAAAAAATAATACAAATGAATCTATATATAAAATAGAAACAGACTCACAGACAGAAAAAACAAACTTATGGTTACCAAAGGGGAAAGGAGTAGGGCAGAGGGATAAATTAGGAGTTTGGGATTAACAGATACAAGCTACTATACATAAAATAGATAAGCAACAAGAATTTACTTGTATAGCACAGGGAACTGTATTCAATATCTTGTAATAAGCTATATATAATGGAAAATAATCTGAAAATATATATCTGTATAATATGACTAAATAACTTTGTTGTACACCTGAAACTAACACAATATTGTAAATCAACCATACTTCAGTTTTTTTTAAAGGTTGACCAAAGAACAGTAAATGGACCTCTACTCGGGGACTATTTAAGGCAAAATGCCCTCAGTGGATGGATCTTGGGCCAGCTGCCCAACAGTGGAGGCTTTGCACATTTAAATGGCTTCCTCACTGGCTGAGACCTTATCTAAGGCCAGTGTGTCCCTCAATGACCCTTTTACAGAAGACACGGAACGCATCTGCCAGGTGCAGTGGGTTACTGCTCTACAAAGACTCTAGGCTCCCGACATCAAAGTGAACCTTCAGTTGTAATGCTGGCATTTTAAAAAGAAAATTCTGAAACCAAAATGGCCTTTCTCTCCCAGCTTTTGCTTTGGAATGCACCAAAGCCAGACCCAAGGAATGTGATGACATCCTAAAAGCCTGTGATTAATTCATGCTGGTCCCCAAGCCTTTGCCCCTTGGTGCCACATGGTGAAGCATTTACCACCACCTGGTTTTGCTCCACAGCCAGACAGCACTTCCAAGAATTCCAGCCGTCACTTGAATAGAGATAGGCTTGAGCTCATGGAGTTTCTTACAGGGCTATTTTATGCAAATCTCTTTTCTCCATTCCCTCATTGAGATTCCCTTGTGTTTACAACCCTGTTTACCAGTGGATTATTTACCCATGTAACTGATTGCTTGTTTTTTCAATGAGTTGTTCAGTGTGGGGTTTTTAGTTCCCTGTTCCAATGTTTTTGTATAAGTAAGAGGATAAGGTGGCAGGAAATAGGAGCTCCCCAGAGAAGAAGTAACTGTGATAAATGAGACTATGTCAGGCTATGTACATACAGGAAACAATACAAGCAAAGGAATGAGACAAATCCTCAAGGTTTGCATGTTGCATTAAGTCAGTAGTGCTGAACTTTTTGCCAAATTAAACTTTTTGAAACTTGTTGATTATTTATTATCTTTGGTTTAAAAAGAATCACTATAAATGAGAAAATTTTGATTGCAATTGTTTAAAGACTATACATAATTAAATGTGAGTTTTTCTGCTGGGAAGCATAGAAGATTTGCACAACAGGGCCCAAATCAAATTACTGGCTTTTTCATTAGAGTCTGGAAAATAAGAATGTATTTGATCAATGCCAGAGTGACGAAAGACTAAAGAAAGGCAAAAGAGCATTGTCAACTTTTCTCCAGAGAAATGGAGTAGTATTTCTGGGATTATTCATTTCTGGATGGCCCTGTCTGGCCTCAGTTGTCTGTAAGATGAGAAGTCAGGACTGAGAAGACGGGGTATCTACCTAGGACCTCAGCCCCTCAAGTACTGAAGTGTAGCCAGGATGCTAAGAACCCGCTGGTCAAAGAGCTCAGCAGTAGAGGAGCCTGGACATATATGACCTGACCCTGGGTTTCACTATAACATGGCAAGATCATGCCACCCCAAGTCCACAGAAGTCTTCAAGTTTTCCCAGGGTGACTAGGCCTGTTCCATGCTAACTGGGGTGAAGCACCATTCTTTGAACTCTGACTGCTGGAAAAATCCAGGGTTTTAGGATTAAGCCTCATCCAACTGTGCTGATTCTGGGTCATTGCTAAGGAAAGAGGCATCGTTACAGACTCCAAGTACAATTGCCAAGGGATAGACACATCACCCAAAACCATGATAAAAGGCATTAGGCCCAGGGCTCAGCTCTTCTTGACCTAGATGTACTGATGAACTCGTTCAATAAAAGAGCCCTTTATCTGAGTAAACTTGCAGATCATCCTGGAATTGGTTAGCCCTGGGCCTTTATCACAATTTAGATTCCAGATGTAATACTGTTATTACTGCTCTACCACTGCTATTACTGCTGCTGCTGCTAATAATGATACAGTGAATAAATACGGCGCAGGACTTTATACAGAAATTTCACCCAAGAAAATAATTCAAATAAAATACAATGAAACCATTAAAAACATTAAGGGAATTTAGTAAAAACTCTTCAGTAAAACGGCAGATCACAAAACATCAAAGAGCATTTCCTAAACATAAATAGCAAGTTTTGAGAAAATAAAATTATTAAAAACATCCTGTTTAGAGTGGTAAAACAATTGCAACAAAAATGTCTGGGAGTAAACTAAACAAAAAATGTAAAGGAGCTGTATGAGGAACACCTTAAATTTCTGAGGAATATAAAAGACCTAACTACATGGAAGTGATACTCTGACCTTGAGTGTCATAAAAATGTCAGCTTTCATCCCCCCCATTAACATTTTCTGAAACTATGCCACCTGTTTCTAAAGTTCATCTGAAAATATTATTATGCATGTATAGTTAGGAAAATTCTGAGGGAAAAAAGAGTAGTAATGAGGTCAAGGCCTATTAGATATTAAAACATACTCTAAAGTTGTGGTAATTTAAAGTTTTCCTCTAGAAAAAGGAATATAAAAATTGGTAATTGTAAAGAGAGTCCAGAGTTAAATACATACAGGGTTATAACATATTATACAGCAGAATTTAAATCATTGGACAAAAACAGATTATTAACTAAGTGAAAAGGGGACAACTGCCTAAAATCACGAGAGAATCAAAGCTCAGTTTTTACCTCACCCCCCTACATTCAAAATAAATCCTAGGAATCAAAGACTCAAATGTTTTTAAAAGGTAAATGACAATATATTAGAAAAAATAGGTGAATTAGACATATCTTTTGTTGGAGAAGGTTTTTAAAGCAAGAAACAGAAAAAGAGCCCCCCAAAAAATCGTTGCTAAATTTGACAACAAGAACATCGTAATCAAAATCAAAAGGCATAAAGAGGGGGAACAATTCTTAATATATAAAAACTCTACCAATCAACAAATAGAACAAAAACACAGTAGGAAAAATGAGAAAAAAAACATAAATGAGCTATTGACATTAATAGAAACGCAAATTGCACATAAATAATTAAAAAGAGGCTAAACATCCCCCATAACTAAATAACTGCAAATAAAGATGTTGTTTTTCCCATTGTTCACTTAACAAAATCTTGATAATACACAATTAGGAGAATATATAGAAACCCAGCTGATCTCATTTGAGGTCAATACATCATTATCTAAATAAAATAAAATTGCTCACATGCTGTGAGATGGGATTTTACAAGGCCTAAGTAAAATGATATCGATGCTGACTTTGGCAGCCATACAAAGACTAGAAACAACCAGTCTATCAACAGGTCTTAGATAAATCACAGTATATTCCTACAATGAAATACAGCACATCCATGAAGAATAAATTAGATCTATATATCCTAACATGAAATATACCAAGATTGATTGGAAAATGAAGACCAAATGTGAAATACTCTATAGAGTGCTCCCAACTGCATAAAAAGATACGTAAATGTAGTTTTATATGTTTAAAACATTTTTGAAACGACGTATAAGAAAATTCCAAGAGTAGCTGCTTTAAGGAATTAAACCCTAGACGATAAGAGCTCTGAGGGAACAGAGGATTTATCTTATTCTCTTTGTATTTACTTAAATTTCCAACCACCTGTGTAGATATTTTCTCAAAAAACTCTAGCTAATTTTAAAATTATAGAAAGAAATCAATATTTCTAAGTCTCTTTCTCCTCAAATTAATAGGAAAATTATCAGTCGATTTATAAAGTATGCTTTTTAAATTAGAAGGTGATACTTTATAATATATTCTTTAAAATGCATTCATATATATTATTATATATTATCTCAATTTTTATTCACAACCACACTCCGACATGGATCTAACATTCTCTTTTATTGCAGAAGCTGAGTTTGCCAACTCATTAATAGCCTGAGTCCTTCTGAGTTGTTTCCCACACAAGGAAAGACATTCCCAGAGTCACATCTCATCTCCAGAAGACCTCTGGGTCTGCTGTGGCTGTGTTTTTGTTCTGGAAGGAGTGCATCTTCTCTCTGCCTCACCTGGGACTGCTACAGCTTCCAGCATGGGGTCAGTGCATTTGGAGCCCAGGAATCCGTAGCCCACTTGATCAGGGTTAAGCTTTAATTGGTTTCACAGCAAACCAGAACCACATAGCTTTGGAGTCTCAAAGCCAATAATCCCAACACCTCACATTCTTGTTGCCCTTGGTCCCATCTGTGATATAGGCCTCCTCCCTTGCTCCCTACTGGACAAATGTCATCCAACCATGCTCTGCCTCTCCTCACCACTGCAACTCCCTACCACATTCTTTCTTCCCTATCTTTGCCACTGTGTCTTGGGCATCCTTTTCATGATGGACACTCTCAGCTGTGTCCTTGGCTTTTTGCAGAAGACATAGGCTCTCCTGCCTGACACTGCACCTAGGAGCCCACCTCCACTATGATCTTCTCAAGTGGACAGAGAGATACCCCTACTGAGTACGGGGACAGATGAGAGATCAGCATTCTCTCTGTTCGCCATGCCCATTCCTTCTTCTTTGTAGCATATGTCACTCACTGGCTGCCATCACCCCTTTCTCCTTCCCTTCACACTCCATCACTGATTGAAGACTACACCTACATCATTGCCTTCCTTTCTTTCATTTCCTCGCCCCTATCAACTGTCCTTACCATCATCTTCTCTTACCTCAGTGTTACTGTGGGTTACACATCAATCCCCAAGTCTAATGCCCTCCAATACCATTCTCTATCAGCTACCCATTCTTGTAGTCCAGGTGCGGGTGCCTTCAACTGGCACTGCCCCTCCTCAGACATTAATTCCAAAAGCCAAAGAGAAAAGGACAAGCTTGAACATTTCAGGGGAGAACAAGAAATTATAAAAAGTGGTGTGGATCTAGTATGTTTACCCTCCCCACCTTGTGTTTTTTATTGGCTCTTGCCCCATTCTAATAAACTCTAAGAAGGTGGGGATTTTGGTTTTTGTTGTTTAAAAAAAAAAAATGGTATGGCAGATTTGGAAGGTACCAAATATAGAAACCAAAGATTTTTAAAGTAAGAAGAGAAATAAGAAAGATTAGTTCAAAAGGAGTAACCATGAGACTAAAGGCAGGTAGACAATATGGAATGATTTCTTCAATACTGAGAGAAAAGGATTGCCAGCCTAGAATTCCATATCTAGCAAAAATGTCTTTTAAGAATGTAAGTAGAATAAATACATTTTAGTTAAACAATGAGAGATTTTGCTACCAGAACACCTGTACAAGGAGAATTATTGGACAGTGTTCTTCAACTACATGATATAAATTTAGAGGTCAAATTTAATGAGAAAATAAATTGAAATAAATGGCATTTAAAAATCACCTAGGAAAAGTGAAGAGAGAGAAGAGAACCAAACCTAAGGATCTGGACCAAACCTAAGGATCCTAACAGTTTGAGAATGTATCATGATTCTACTAACTACCATCCCCCTCTTGGTTTCAGTTGGGTCTGATAATTCATCTCTTAAAGCTCTTTTGCAAATATACTCAACTGTCTTAACCTCCAAGTTTCTGCTTCACCCAACTTTAAATGAGTCCAGCCATATACTTTTCTTTACAAGTACACCTGAGATGCTGAGCAATGCTGCTGAACTCACACAACCTTGAAGACTGAGGTCAATGAAATTCTTGGTCTTCAACTTTGCTTCTATAACACCCTCCACAGTCCTTCTTTTGATCCTTAGGATGTTTTCTTATTCAAAACAAAACTAGTTCTAACCTTCACAACTCTCTTTAAAGAATCCCCTAGACCCCCCTCTTCCCTCATGACTTGCACGACCACGTAGTTCACTGAAAAAACAAAAGGTGTAGTGGAGGCTGTGGTCTGCAATCTAGACTTCCCTTTCAGGGCTAAACTACTCATTGCTCCAGCTTCTAGGGGTATTGGCAGCTGATGGCTCTCAAATGAATCCCTCTCTTGGAATTTCTCTCATCCACAAAGAGTGCCTCTACCTGAATCCAGTGACTAGTTGACATAAGGATAGAAAAGCTCAGCCCCTTTGCCTCAAAGCAGGACAACTCCAAAGGGTCATCCCAGCACAAGAGCTCCCTGTAGGGTTGTCTGAGGTTTTTGTCGTGCAGCTGCATCGCAGCTCAGTTTCTTCTTCTTTTCCTTTTTTACCCTTTAAAGTGTTGTTCCTGAAAGCACATAAGTCTTCTGCTTGCAAACCTCCATCTCAGGGTCTGTTTCCCGGGGAACCTGATGGACACAGGGCAACAACTTCCTCAGCTCCTGCTCTTCCCTCCTCCAATCCAGAACTTAGAGAAATAAGTTATCACTCTATAAGTCCCTCTTTTGAACACAAACTCTTCTATTTGTTTCTGGATATACACCAGCGCAGAGAGCACCCCCTGCCCGCCCACTTCCCTACCCTCAAGGTACCTGCTTAAGAGCTTTGTTCATAGATTTCCCTTCACATTTCTGTATTCGCAACATCTTTCTGGTGGGGCATTCCCAGAAGCATATAAATGTGTTCAAATCACTCATTTCAAAAAGAAAAAAAAGGTCCTCAGTCTTCTCTCTATCACCTTTATCTAGTATCTGTTTTTACTCCCTTCACTGTCTGGCTTCTGAAAGAACAGTCAAGTTCCTCACCTCTCTCACTTCTTAACTCACTGCAGTTGCCCATCCCACTTCAAAATATCCCCAAAAATGTTCTCAAAAGGTCATCAATTGCATCTTAGTGGCTAATTTCAAACGGCACTTTGAAGTAAGTCAATGCTGGACACCACTTCCTTCTCTTGCATGTAGAGGACTCTCAGCCTACCCAACCCTTTCCTCTCACGTTCATGAGTCAGGGTTCCATCCTTCATCCCTTTCCCACATTTACAACTCATCCCTCCCCAGGACCCCATCCTGTAGGATGATGACAACTCCATCTGTGTTTCCTGCCCACACCTCTTTTCTGAGCTCTAGACCTCCATATCTAAGTGCATATGCCTACCCACGCATATCCCCACCAGCCCTCTGCCTTCATGCTCTTTAGACTCCAGTCAGACTACACACATTATGCACTTATGTGTCCAGGCCTTTGCACGTGCTGAAACTCTTGCCTTGAAAGCCCTTTTCTCCTGGCTCCTTTTTCTTTCAAATTGTTAACTCCCATTTATACTTCAAGTCTTAGATTAGATGTCCCCTCTTCTGGAAATTTTTTTCTGTTCAGTTCATGCTAAATTAGATCTTCCTTTCAATGTATGCACATAGCAGTCAGTGCTTACCACCGTCTTGGCAACCAGAGCCATGACGGACAGCTGCACAGGCTGTGAACTACACAACAACAGGGCATGTAATTACATAGACTGAAAAGTGATGGAACCCTCTAAAATGTAAGATGCAGTAGTTCTTCTGGCATTTATCATAACATATTTAAATTACCGCTCTGTCTCCCAATTAGACTCTGGGCTCCTTGAGTACAGAGACTGTGCCTTATTTTTCCTTAGCCCCATTGCCTTTAGGATACAAATCTAAAATCCACAGGGTCAACCCTAAGACTTTTAATAATCTGGCTTCGGCTTATGTCGATACTCTCATCTATTCATGCTTCCCCTTCCTATCTGAAGATTCAGCCAGGCTAATCTAACCATGGTTCCCCAAGGGTCCCCATGGTTCGTATCTGAAGATTCAGCCAGGCTAATCTAACCATGGTTCCCCAAGAGTCTCCATCCTTTGAGAGTATAACTCTTTCTTGATTAGATTGCCTACCTTCCCAACCTTCCTTGCAGATGGTTGAGACCATGGAGACCTCTGCCCTTCAGGATTTTCAGAAGGTAGCCCCGGTCCTTCACACCTCAGGCTTCTGACATTTGCCTAAGCCTCTAATAACCGGCTATTAATACTTATTCTTTAAAATACCTATATACGGTCTCCAACCTACCATGATTTGACTTAGGATTTTTCGATCACGAGGGTAAACAACTCGTACATTTACAGCCATTCTGTACCCAGACAACCGTTGTTTTTTCACTTTCAGTACAGTATTCAATAAATTACATTAGATATTCAATACTTTATTATAAAATAGGCTTTGTGTTAGATGATTTTGCCTAACTGCAGGCTAATGTGAGTATTCTGAGCACGTTTAAGGTAAGCTAGGCTAAGCCATGATGTTTGGTAGGTTAGGTGTGTTAAATGCTTTTTGACTTCATGATATTTTCAATTCACAATGCATTTATCAGGATGTAACCCCATTGCAAATTGAGGAAGATCTGTAGAATGGTACTTGGACCCTTGACTCAACTCCATCTGAAAAAAACTACGTATTCTATTTATTTCCTTAATCCATAAGGAAAGAGTTTCCTAAGCAATGATAACTGGATCCCATGTGTTAGAATTAAACAATTTGTAAATAGTGGAAGAGGAATAAAAACTGTTATTCAACATAGGTATGTTTGAAATATATCTTGTCCTCTCACCTTAGAACACGAATTTTGTATAAATTATAAAAGGACTGATTCTACTATGTTAAAGAGAATAGTAGCAACAGTTTTATTTGATGTCTTACTCACTGCATAGATTGCTTTAACTCACTCAGTTCACCTTATCTGCATATTCTGGGTGTGAATTCCACTACACCACATGGAATGCCCTGTCCAGGGCAAGAGCTGTCAGCACGGTGAGCTTCCTCCCTGGTAGGACTGCAGGGAAAGACTGCATCTGACCACCACTTCCTACAGACTGGACTTACTGTACTTAAGCAGCCCCAGGTTGATTTATGGCTCATGGGCCAAGATATGTAAAAAGGCCTGCCAGGTAGATAAATCCTACAATCCATTATGCTTTCACCATATGGACCAAAAGATGAGGGAGAAGTTACTTTCCTCTGAAATAAAAAGGCCTAGAAGATTATTTTTTGCATTATGTTAGGAGGTAAAGCATTTCTCTTCCAGCCCTCTGACGATGCGTATGAATGAACATCTAACACCATTTAGCTCTTCTTTGCATTAGAAAATCATGTCTGCCACGAAGGCTATTCTAGCACCAGTGATAGCCGAGTCATTGTCCCCACCAGCTTCCTTCTCTAGATCCAAGCCAGGAAGACATTTGCACCCTCCTAGCTTGGGGAAGGCCCCCCTTTGCTGCCCTCTCAGAGCCTCCTGGATCTGCAGACCTGCACCATTCCATGTGCTAGGATCTATGTTTCTTCCTCCTGTCTTCCCTCCTCCCTCCCTCCTTTCTTCTTATCCCCACCTCCTGCCCTCTTCCCTCCCTCCTTCCTGGTCCCCTCTCTTCTTCCCTAGCTCCTTCTCTCCTCCCATCAATCTTTTTGAGCATCTTCTATGTGCAAATTTCTGTCATTAGGTGTAGGGGATATTCTACTGATCAAGACCCAGTACACCTCTTCAAGAAACAGACCTTGTTGGAGAAGACAGTCAAAGAATCAGTGATTAGAGGGCAGTTTGATGTGTGCTATACCAGGAATAGGACATGGCCCTTTGGGAGCACATAGGAGGGATAGCTCACCTGTCTAGGGCAGACCTGTCCAAAAGAAATATAATGTGAGCCACGTATGTAATCTTGAATTTTCATGTGGCTACATTTAAAAATTTTTTTAATATTAAATTAATTTTAATAATATATTTTATTTAAATAAATATACTCAAAAGATTATCATTTCGGCATGGAATCAATATAAAAATTATGCTATGTCTCAGCTTAGGAATTCAGTTTCCATTTACACTGGCCACAATTCGAGTGCTTGGCAGCCACATGGCACTAGAGGCTACTGCCTTGGACAGTGATGTCTGGGGAGATGAAGAGGTGTTTCCTAAAGGATCCAGCTCAGCTGAGCTAAAGGGTGAGTTGGGGAGTTAGACAGGAGGAAGGAGAGGAAAGGACACTCCAGGGAGAAGGAAGTGCATTGCTGAAGCTGAAATACACAGGCAGAGAGCCCAGCAGGTTCAGGGCCACTGGCAGGGGGAGGGAGGGCGGGAAGGCACAGGGAGAATGACAAGTGAGAGCTAAGAGGACACCAGGTGAGATCAAAATGAAGGGTTTGTGCAGAAAAAAAGCTCAGCTTCCTGTTGTGGACAGTAGGGACCCCAGGTGCATGTGTACTGTGAAGTAACTTGGTCAAATGAACTTTATTAGAAGGATTTAGAAAGAGGCCCACTGTATAGAGTGAGAATGAGGGACAAAGGGCAGAACTAGAGGCAGGAAAGTCTCCTAGAAAGCTGCTGAAATCATCCATGCTGGAGATTAGGGCATGTAACACCAAGCCTGTGGCCAGAGAGTCAGGTAAGTAGATTCAAGAGAATTTAAAGGAATGAAAGCAAAACATTCTGATGACTAGTTAGATGTAAGGAATCCAGGAGAGGGAAAAGTCAGGGGCCTCCCAGCTTGGAAAGGAGGTGTGTGATGCTATTCAGTGAGATGGAACATAGAGGAAGGTAGGTTCTGGGAGAAATCATGAGTTCTTTTTGTAAGATGCTGCTTTTGAGGTTTATCTTAGTCTGCTCGGGCTGCCATAACACAATACCAGACTTAAACAACAGAAATTCATTTCTCACAGTTTCTGGAGGCCAGTAATCTAAGATCAAGGTGCTGGGAGATTCAGTTTCTGGTGAGAGCCTTTCTTCCTGGCTTGTAGATGGCCACTTTCTCACTGTATTTCCATAAGACAAAGGGGTGGAGGGAGAGAGAAAGCTCTCTGGTGTCCCTTCTTATGAGGACACTAATCGTATTGGATCAGGGCCCTGTCCTTAGACCTCAATTAATCTTAATTACCTCTTTATAGTCCCTATCTTTAAATATAGTCACATTGGGGGCTGGGCTCCAAGATATAAATTTTGAGGGGGACACAATTCAGTCAATAACAATGTAGTTGCGAGCCGTCCAAGTGGAGAAGCTGCAATGGAGGATTTGGGTCTGGGACTGAGGAGGGAGGTCCGGGCAGGAGAGTGGTGTGGGTATCACCCTCACACACCTGAGCCAGCCCAGGGCCGTGGGTTGGGCCCAACTTCCCAACCCTCCTGCCTGACTCAGACTTTCAGCATCACTCACCACTCCTCACTTGAAACTTCCAATCACTCCTTGTTTTCTGCCCTTTGCATTGTCTCCAAAGGCATCCTCCTGAAAAAAGTCCTGGAGTAATGTTGTACTGTTCAAGAATAAAACCCTCATAATGATATCCAAAGCTCTTGTCCACCTGGGACATTCTTCATCACAAACTTTAGATCCAATCACAAGCACAAAGCCCTTCACATCATCCCCCAAACTAGCTGTTCCTTCCCCACCTCTGCCCACCTCAAATGTGGGCTCCTCTCTGCGCTTCTCACTTTCCCAACTTAGGACACCCCCCAACCCCAACCCAGGCCAGAGTGACAGCCACTGTAGATGTTCACCATCACTGTTACCCGTGCCATGCAGGACAGGGGGCAGCGTCATTTCATGTGATTCCCCAAAGCAAAACCAAGACCAGTGGGTAAGAGTTGGAGGTCTACACAGGGAGATCAGCTTGGTGCTTTGTGAACCCCTAGAGGGGTAGGATAGGGAGGGTGGGAGGGAGACACAGGAGGGAGGAGATATGGGGATACATGTATACATATAGCTGATTCACTTTGTTATAAAGCAGAAAGTAACACTCCATTGTAAAGCAATTATACTCCAATAAAGATGTTAAAAAAGGGGGGGTGGGGAACCTAATGTGCATATGGAAAAGAAAAAGAGTTGGAGGTCTAGGGGAGTAGAATTTGCCACCCCAAAATGTGTCTCTTTGGCATATGGATGATTTAGAGCTGAAAACAATCAAGGCCCAAAACACTCAGGAAGAACTTTTGACCTTCCCCCTAACTGCCTAAAAGAATGTAGATAGAGGACCTGTTCCAGGGAGGGAGCTATCACCAAAGATAACTATAGTATGAACTAGGTGTGGAGACAAGGAGGAACCTAGCAGAGTCTGTTTGTTAAAATTTCTCTCTGTGTCCCATTGTCTCTGCCTGGCCCAGCAAACATTTGTTTACCAAACATTTGTTTACCAAACATTTATCTTTTTCATCTTCCTGTAAATTGCCTTCCTTCCCTTTTAAGTCCCAAACCCCAATCCCCTTCTTCTCTCAGATGGCATACAAGCCTCAATTACCTAACTTGACCTTGGGCCCCATATTCTTTGGGAGCCCATGAATGTATGTACGTAATTTTATTTTCTCCACTTAATCAGTCTCATGTAAATTTAATTCTTAGACCAACCAGAAGAACCTAGAGGGGGAGGGAAAATTTTTTCACTCTCCATCAGAGGGAAGCTGATATCAGCTTGGTCCACAGAGGCCTGCCCTGCCACAGTGCTTCTCTCACTTGAATGTGTGCTCAGAGCTCCTGGGATCTTGTAAAGGCCCAGGGTGGGCTTGAAGCTCTGCATTTCTAAAAAAGATGATGTAGATGCTGTGAGTGGCATGGCTCTTCAAAACCTATCCAGATCCTGCTTTGAGTAACATGGCTCTTCAAAACCTATCCAGATATATTTTAAACAGGAGTGAGTTCACTGGCATGGGAGGCATTCAGATACAGGCTGGGTAGCCATAGGGGTGCACTAAAAGAAAACCTGTGCTCTGAGATTCATAGATCTGCAATTCTTCTGGAGTTAAATTTAGGCTCTGAGGACAGCATGGGAAGTCCTGACTCCTCTGTGAGGAGAGTATGCCCATGGCTGAGAAGGACTGGGGAGGCTGCCCTGCCTGCACTGGTGGCCCCACCTTCTCCGAGGGCTGTGGGACACTACATAAAATGCTTCCTGGCCATCTGCAAGCCCTCCTTTGAGACCTTCTTGTCACATCTGTGCTGGCCATGAAAATGAGCATCCAGACTCCAACCAGAGGGAATACAGATGGCCAGGGGTCCCTGCTGCTGGCTCCACAGCCCAGGCTGCACATGAGCAGAGGCCACCCCATCACGAGGGTGGGCGACAGGAAGGCCAAGGCCTGGCCTGCTCCTGGAAACCTGGGGCTCCTCTGACTCTGGTTCCAGGATCCCAGGCATCCAGGACACCTCCTCCCCAACTCCTTTGTCTCCTTCCCTCCAGTCTGCCCGCCTGTTGGCTGCCTTTCCCCACTCCTTCTCCCCCTCAGTTCCCCTAGTAAACCCTCCCAAGATTCATCCCGACCCTGGTCTTCTCAGAGGGCCCCACTGACCCAATGTTCTTTTCTAGTTTCTTCTGGAGCATTGGCACTTTTAACAGAGAGGAGTAAGAACATGCCAACTAAACCTTTGTCATATTTGCTGCATTTTCCTTAACTTGTTATTTACTTTTTTATTAATTTTTAAATTTTAGTTATTTTTTATACAGCAGGTTCTTATTAGTTATCTATTTTATACATATTAGTGTATATATGTCAATCCCAATCTCCCAATTCATACCAGCACGAGCACCACCCCTGCCACTTCCCCTCTTGGTGTCCATACATTTGTTCTCTCTATTACTGTCCTGCAAACCGGTTTATCTGTACCACTTTTCTAGGTTCCATACATATGTGTTAATATACAATACTTGTTTTCCTCTTTCTGGCTTACTTCACTCTGTATGGCAGCCCTAGATACATCCACGTCTCTACAAATGACCCAATTTCGTTCCTTTTTATGGCTGAGTAATATTCTATTGTATATATGTACCAGATCTTCTTTATCCATTCATCTGTCAATGGGCATTTAGGTTGCTTCCATGACCTGGCTATTGTAAATAGTGCTGCAATGAACATTGGGGTGCATGTGTCTTTTTGAATTATGGTTTTCTCTGGATATATGCCCAGTAGTGGGATTTCTGGGTCATATGGTAATTCTATTTTTAGTTTTTTAAGGAACCTCCCTACTGTTCTCCATAGTGGCTGCATCAATTTACATTCATACTAACAGTGCAGAAGGGTTCCCTTTTCTCCACACCCTCTCCAGCATTTGTTGTTTGTAGATTTTCTGATGATGCCCATTCTAACTGGTGTGAGGTGATACCTCATTGTAGTTTTGATCTGCATTTCTCTAATAATTAGTGATGTTGAGCAGCTTTTCATGTGCTTCTTGGCCATCTGTATGTCTTCTTTGGAGAAATGTCTATTTAGGTCTTCTGCCTATTTTTGGATCAGGTTGTTTGTTTTTTTAATATTGAGCTGCATGAGCTGTTTATATATTTTGGAGATTAATTCTTTGTCCGTTGTTTCGTTTCCAAATATTTTCTCCCATTCTGGGAGTTGTCTTTTTGTCTTGTTTGTAGTTCCCTTTGCTTTGCAAAAGCTTTGAAGTTTCATTAGGTCCCATTTGTTTATTTTTGGTTTTATTTCCATTACTCTAGGAGGTGGATCAAAACACGTCTTGCTGTGATTTATGTCAGAGTGTTCTTCCTAGGTTTTCCTCTAAGAGTTTTAAAGTATCCTGTCTTACATTTAGGTCTTTAATCCATTTTGAGTTTCTTTTTGTGTATGGTGTTAGGGAGTGTTCTAATTTCATTCTTTTAAAAGTAGCTGTCCAGATTTCATGGCACCACTTATTGAAGAGACTGTCTTTTCTCCATTGTATATCCTTGCCTCCTTTGTCATAGATTAGTTGACCATAGGTGCGTGGGTTTATCTCTGGGCTTTCTATCCTGTTCCATTGATCTATATTTCTGGTTTTGTGCCAGTACCATATTGTATTGATATATCGAGCTGCTTGTAGTAGTCTCCTAGGATGCTTTGTATTTCTGGGGTGTCTGTTGTAACTTCTCCTTTTTCATTTCCAATTTTATTGATTTGAGTCCTCTCCCTCTTTTTCTTGATGAGTCTGGCTAAAGGTTTCTCAATTTGGTTTATCTTCTCAAAGAACCAGCTTTTAGGTTTATTGATCTTTGCTATTGCTTTGTTTCTATTTCATTTATTTCTGCTTTGATCTTTATGATTTCATTCCTTCTAATAACTTTGGTGTTTTTCTTATTCTTATTTCTCTAGTTCCTTTAGGTGTAAGGTTAGATTGTTTATTTGAGATGTTTCCTGTTTCTTGAAGTAGGCTTGTATTGCTATAAACTTCCCTCTTTGGACTGCTTTTGCTGCATCCCATAGGTTTTGGATCATCGTGTTTTCATTGTCATTTGTCTCTAGGTACTTTCTGATTTCCTGTTTGATTTCTTCAGTGATCTCTTGGTTATTTAGTAATGTATTGTTTAGCCTCCATGTGTTTGTTTGTTTTACATTTTTTCCCCTGTAATTGATTTCTAATCTCATAGTGTTCTGGTTGGAAAAGGTGCTTGATATGATTTCAATTTTCTTAAAGTTACTGAGGCTTGATTTGTGACCCAAGATGTGATCTATCCTGGAGAATGTTCCATGTGCACTTGAGAAGAAAGTGTAATCTGCTATTTTTGGGTGGAATGTCCTTTAAATATCAATTAAATCTATCTGGTCTATTGTGTCATTTAAAGCTTGTGTTTCCTTATTAATTTTCTGTCTGGATGATCTGTCCATTGATGTCAGTGAGGTGTTAAAGTCCCCCACTACTTTGTGTTACTGTCAATTTCCTCTTTTATAGCTGTTAGCAGTTGCCTTATGTACTGAGGTGTTCCTATGTTGTGTGCATATATATTTATAATTGTTACATCTTCTTCTTGGATCGATCCCTTGATCATTAGGTGGTGTCCTGCCTAGTCTCTTGTAACATTTTTTATTTTATTTTAAGTTTATTTTATCTAATATGAGTATTGCTACTCCAGCTTTCTTTTGATTTCCATTTGCATGGAATATCTTTTTCCACCCCCTCACTTTCAGTCTGTATGTGTCCCCAGGTCTGAAGTGGGTCTCTTGTAGACAGCATGTATATGGGTCTTGCTGTTTTTTTGTTTGGGTTTTTTTTTCTGCAGTACGCGGGCCTCTCACTGTTGTGGCCTCTCCCATTGCATAGCTCAGGCGCCGCACGTGCAGGCTCAGCGGCCATGGCTCACGGGCCCAGCCGCTCCGCGGTATGTGGGATCTTCCTGGACCAGGGCACGAACCCGTGTCCTCTGCATCGGCAGGCGGACTCTCAACAACTGTGCCCCCAGGTAAACCCAGGGTCTTTTTTTTGTATCCATTCAGTGAGCCTGTGTCTTTTGGTTGGAGCATTTAATCCATTCACATTTAAGGTAATTATTGATATGTATGTTCCTATTACCATTTTCTTAATTGTTTTGGGTTTGTTTTTGTAAGTCCTTTTCTTCTCTTGTGTTTCCCACTTAGTGAAGTTCCTTGAGCATTTGTTGTAGAGCTGGTTTGGTGGTACTGAATTCTCTTAGCTTTTGCTTGTCTGTAAAGCTTTTGATTTCTCCATCAAATCTGAATGAGATCCTTGCCAGGTAGAGTAATCTTGGTTGTAGTTTCTCCCCTTTCATCACTTTAAATATATCATGCCACACCCTTCTGGCTTATAGAGTTTGTACTGAGAAATCAGCTATTAACCTTATGGGAGTTCCCTTGTATGTTATTTGTCATTTTTCCCTTGTTGCTTTCAATAATTTTTCTTTGTCTTTATTTTTGCCAATTTGATTAGTATGTATCTTGGCGTGTTTCTCCTTGGGTTTATTCTGTATGGGACTCTCTGTGCTTCCTGGACTTGGGTGGCTATTTCCATGTTAGGGAAGTTTTCGACTATAATCTCTTCAAATATTTTCTTGTGTCCTTTCTCTCTCTCTTCTCCTTCTGGGACCCCTATAATGCGAATGTTGCTGCGTTTAATGTTGTCCCAGAGGTCTCTTAGGCTGTCTTCATTTCTTTTCATTCTTTTTTCTTTATTCTGTTCCGTGCCAGTGAATTCCACCATTCTGTCTTCCAGGTCATTTATCCATTCTTCCCTCAGTTATTCTGCTATTGATTCCTTCCAGTGTATTTTTCATTTCAGTTATTGTATTGTTCATCTCTGTTTGTTTGTTCTTTAATTCTTCTAGGTGTTTGTTCTTTAATTCTTCTAGGTCTTTGTTAAACATTTCTTGCATCTTCTCGATCTTTGCCTCCATTCATTTTCTGAGGTCCTGGATCATCTTCAGTATCATTATTCTGAATTCTTTTTCTGGAAGGTTGCCTATCTCCACTGCATTTAGTTGTTTTTCTGAGATTTTATCTTGTTCCTTCATCTGGTACATAGTTGTCTGCCTTTTCATTTTGTCTATCTTTCTGTGAATGTGGTTTTCCTTCCACAGGCTGCAGAATTGTAGCTCTTGCTTCTGCTTTCTGCCCTCTGGCAGATGAGGCTATCTAAGAGGCTTGTGCAAGCTTCCTGATGGAAGGGACTGGTGGTGGGTAGAGCTGGGTATTGCTCTCCTGGGCAAAGCTCAGTAAAACTTTAATCCTCTTGTCTGCCAATGGATGGGGCTGGGTTTCCTCCCTGTTGGTTGTTTGGCCTGAGGTGACCCAGCACCAGAGCTTACCCTGCTCTTTGGTGGGTCTAATGGAGGACTCTGCGAGGGCTCACGCCAAGAAGTACTTCCCAGAACTTCTGCTGCCAGTGTCCTTGTCCCCACAGTGAGCCACAGCCATGCCCCGCCTCTGCAGGAGACCCTCCAACAGTAGCACATAGGTCTGGTTCAGTCTCCTATGGGGTCACTGCTCCTTCCCCTGGGTCCCGATGCACACACTACTTTGTGTGTGCCCTCCAAGAGTGGAGTCTCTGTTTGCCCCAGTCCTGTCGAAGTCCTGCAATCAAATCCTGCTAGGCTTCAAAGTCTGATTCTCTAGGAATTCCTCCTCCCGTTGCCAGAGCCCCAGGTTGGGAAGCCTGACATGGAGCTCAGAACCTTCACTCCAGTGGGTGGACTTCTGTGGTATAAGTGTTCTCCAGTTTGTGAGTCACCCACCCAGCCATTATGGGATTTGATTGTATTGTGATTGTGCCCCTCCTACCATCTCATTGCAGCTTCTCCTTTGTCTTTGGATGTGGGGTATCTTTTTTGGTGAGTTCCATTGTCTTCCTTTCGATGACTGTTCAGCAGTTAGTTGTGATTCCAGTGCTCTCGCAAGAGGGAATGAGCACACATCCTTCTACTCCACCATACTGAACCAATCTCTCTTGTTATTTACTTTTATCTGCTTGTGGTACATTTTTTCTTTTTGTTGCTTCAGAGATTTTTTATTTGTACAAAATTCAAACCAATCCCCCCAGGAAATCTCCCCTAATACCCCCAAAACCTCAACTTCCTCTGCTCCACTGTGCCAGGACAATATTTGTCCCTAAACCAACTACTACCAGTACTCAGCCGAGCATGAGGTCAGCTCTTAGCTAGCGAGGTCCCCAGCTCTCCAGAAGGCAGTTTTGCCATGCCCTCACCTTCCCTAAGTATTGCTCCCTCCTTCCTCTAGGTGCTTATCTGGCATCTTTTCCAAATAATTACCATGTTCTTCCCAGGGGTGCTTCTGGTGAATTAATTTTCCCTAAAGCATTACAATTACAAAGCCCATGTTCATCCTGGAATCTGATAAATATTCATCTCTCTCCCTATAGATCCTTTCCATTGCTTTACTTTTATTCTTCACACCATATGGAATATCTTTCTCAGGAGAGGGAAGATAGTTTTGAAGTACCATCTTATATGAGTCTTTAATAAATGGTTTCTAATTTGGCATACATATATATGTGTGTGTGTGTGTGTGTGTGTATATATATATATATTAGTATTCGTGATGCCATCATGTTATGGCTTCAGCAGAGAATTGCAAACATCTGGCTTGTTTTTGCTGCTAAGCTGTGTGCAAGGAGGCATCTAGATATGCCAGGTCCAGAAGGCTGGGACCTGGACCAGGTGCCCATCAGGGTAGAGGAGTCCCTGGAGGAAACCAGGCCTTACCATGCTGATGGGTGATACCCTGTCAGCAGCCCAGACAGGGCCAGCCTCAGAGAGTCCAGCCCCCTGAGGGGTGGATGTCTTGGCTGGGTGCAGGGGCACAGCTCCAGAGGGCCAAGGAGCAGCCAGTAGACAGTGATCCCAGCAGGCAGGTGGGGACTCCAAAGAATAGAAGGCATTTCAGAAAGTGCTTTATACATCATAATTAAGCATAGATGAATTATATGTTTTAATCAGAACAATTCCCAGAAGTGAAAGCATTTTTTAACTGACATTTCTGCTTTATCAGCCTCTTTCTGTGTTGTAAATTCTCTTAAAGAAGGTAGAAAGGGTATAGCTACAGCTGGGAGCATTTTGTCCTTTGGTCCCAAGTCCAATGATTTCTGCATTTATTTTGACTTCATAATTTTCCATTCATTGAAACCTAATCAAATTTTGTGTCTTATTTATGTAATAGAGTTTTATGTGAGGCTAACCAAGAAAATTTAGATCCTTAAAGAACAGAAAAAATATAGTATGTGGAAAATGTGAACATTTGGTCAAGCAGAACTACAGGATGGCATTTGGTGCTTATGTGAGATAACTGTAGGGTGAAACAAGTGCTTTGCAGCAGGAACCAACCTGGCCCAGCAGGCTTGGATCCCCAACCCTGAGCATGAGTCCTCATTCATACTTAGTTGTGTGGCCTTCAGAATGTGACTTGGGCTCTCTGGTTTTTAGTTTCCCCTTTTACGGTAAACCCATGTTTGATTGTTTGCTAGTTCGTTGTGCTTTGTTTTAGGAGCCTGGAAGGCACACGGAACAGGCACCAATTCTGCCCTGTTACCAAGGAACACAGGTTTCATCTAGTACTTGGCAGATAGGAGAAACTCAATAAATGATCTGGCCCATGCTGTTGGCATTATTTGCTCACAAGTCTGTACTATGGTCAGTGTAGATGGCTGTTGATGATCCACATGGTGCTGCTGTGCTCGACTGGGGCTGGAGGGTCACAGTGGCTTCATTCACACCAGATACTCCCACTGGGGCAGCTAAATGCCTGGGGATTCACCAGGTCTCACTCTCCAGCCAAGTATTTAGACTTCTTACAGACCAGTTGCTTCCAAGAGGGCAAAAGGGGGCATGACTAGGCCTCTTCAGGCCTAGCTGGAAACAGGCAATTCTGCTAAGGCCGATTCTGTCCCATCTGGTGTTAGAGAGGAAAGGCAACGTACTCCAGCCCTTGAAGGGAGGAGCAAGCACATGCAGGGAGAAAAGGCTGGATGACAGCCATCTGCAGCGCCCCATCCCCACCGCCACACACACAGGTGACCCTGAGTTCTGGTATTCCTACATAATTTACATTTTAGACATATGAGAAATAGCCTCACATGTTTAAAAGCTTGGGAAATTAGGCTTTTGGCTATGTTACTGTATTTGTTTCCTGTTGCTGCTATAACGAATTGGCACAGGGTTAGTGGCAACACAAATTTGTTATTACAGTTCTGGAAGGCAGAACTCTGAAATCAGTTTTATTGGACCGAAATCAAGGTGCTGGCAGGGCTGGTTCCTCCCGGAGGTTCTAGACAAGAATCCATCTCCTTGCCTTTTCCAGCTTTTGGAGGCTGCCCACCTTCCTTGGTGCACAGCCCCTTACTCCATCTTACAAGCCAGCAAAGGCCAGTCCAGACCTCACCCTGCACGTCTCTGACACTGACTCTTCTCCCTCCCTCCTCCACTTTAAGGACCCTTGTGATTACATTGGGCCCACAGGATAATGCAAGAGGATCTCCCCAACTCAAGTTCAGCTGGCTAGCAATATTAATTCTATCTGTTGCCTTAATCTCTCCTTGCAGTGAAATATAACATATTCTCAGCTTCCTAGAACTAGGACATGAACATCTTTGAGGGCCACTATCCAGCCTACCAAAGTTATTATTCCTGGTACTTTTAAAAAAAGTTTTTAATCACTTTGGATAAATTTTGTAAAGAAAAAAATACATTTCCATAAATATCTTTCCTCTGCTATATCTGCTAAACTTGTTAAACATACACAAAAGTCAAAAACATGGCTCTGAGTGAGGGCTTTAGAGAATCCTCTCTGCAGAATATTCATAAACTTTAGCCTTGGGGAGCAGCGTGAGAAAGGCGGAGGGGGAGATGGTAGGACCTGTTGTGACTGGAGAGTCGAGTGTGGGGAGGTGGAGCTCCCAGAGCCTCGTCATAGGAACAAGCTGGTCCTTCCACCCAATGTCTGTGTGTCCCTCCCAGGCCCAAAGCTAGACACCAATGCACAAAAACTGTAATGCTGGTGGCCAACTCCCTTGTTCCCAGGGCAAGTGTGTCCAGCAGGGGCTTCTAGCAGATGTGCTATTGAGGTATTTTAGAGGTTAAAAATATGACAAATGGAAGAACTAGAAGAGGGCATTTTCTTCATTCAAAGGCAGAACATAATTTCCTGAGATTTTATTGATAATCTAAGTGTAGAGGTTGTAGGAGAAATCTAAATGTCTATTCCTTTTGCTTTCCTATTACAAGGGAAGTAGAGAGAAGCCAAATACATCAATCCAAACTTGGCCAACTAAAGAGGTCATCAAAGATAGAATTAAATTATTAGGATGGACCTAGAGACTAACATTCAGAGTGAAGTATGTCAGAAAGAAAAAAATAAATATCATATAATATCACTTATATGTGGAATCCAGAAAAATGGTAGAGATGAACTTATTTGCAAAGCAGAAATAGTCACAAATGTAGAGAACAGCCTTATGGTTATGAAGGGGGGAAGGGGAGGTGGGATGAATTGGGAGATTGGGACTGACATATATACACTATTATGTATAAAATAGATAACTAATGAGAATCTACTGTACAGCACAGGGAACTCTACTCAATGCTCTGTGGTGACCTAAATGGGAAGGAAATCTAAAAAAGAATAGATATATATATATATGCACGACTGATTCATTTTGCTGTACAGCAAGAAACTAACACAACATTGTAAAGCAACTATACTCCAATAAAAATTAATAAAAAAGAATTATTAAACTGCAGTAAAAAAAATTAGGGGATAGAAAGTCATAGACCAGCTCATGTTGCAGACAAACCTACTGCATGTCTAGCAGTGGGAACAGAGTATTTGAATGGTTTTTAAAAGGGAGAGAGGGTGCCTAAGAAAAACCCTTGCACAGTAACCCTGTCTTCTTACTTGCCTGCCTGAAGCTAAGACTTGGCACTCTGCCCCATCTGTTTAGTGTAGTTCTTAATAACATGGGTGAGACCATTGACGTTAGTGTGTAAAAACTACACGTGGAGTCGGCTTTATGACTGGGGCACCTTCCACGGGAACTTGCATTTCTAATCCAGGGAGGCAAGGAGGCTTCCCAGAGAGAGGCTGTCGGACCACAGAGACACTTAGGCTCCGTGTGAGCAGCATGCTGGGTATTCAGGACTCCTAGTCAAACTTTATCATGTTCCATGACGTGGGGCTCTGAGTCTTCATCTGACCTTCCACTGGGAGAGTTTTATGGGATCAATTGCTAAGCAGCCCACCAGACATCCCAGGCCCAGGCATATGACTCTGAGACTCAGGTATATCTATCAGCAAACGTGTCCAGCGATCTCTTCTGCTGACCTCCTGCTGACTTTGTCTTTGTTAGCCCTAGCCTGATGTGAGCTGCTCCATCATGATCTGCACACACAGCCCTCCACTGTCAGTGACCCTGAGTATTCAGAAGAAAGGTCCCTCCGTTTGTACTAATGCTAATGTCCTGCTCCAGGGTAGACTGGATGATAAATCTGAAAGAGAAACTACAGGCCTGGGTAACAGAGTTATTATCCCTTCCAATGCCAAATGCAAACCAGATGTTCTCAATCCACAAACATACTCCTTCTATCCTCACTCTTTTCCTGCAGTTCCCAGACTCAGAAACAAGTTACAACCCTATTAACAGGACATTCTCTATTGATAAAGGCGGGGTTGATTATCTAAAATACTGAAGTGGTCCTGCTATCATTAATTCAATCAAATGACATGAGAGGTTAAGCAAGAGCAGTGACTTAAGTATCAGAATTTTGAGAATTCTCATCGCAAATCTATTTCTGAGTCCATTTCCTTGTCTATAAAATGAAGATAAATAATCTTGGTCTTGATTGCTTCCTTCAGAGTGATACTATAGGGATTAGTAAGATTATAAAATGAAAGTTTCTTGGAAAATGAAAAGGATTATTATAACGTTTATTGCAATATCTACGTGTTACTTACATGTTAGAAGTTCCAATAAAGAAAAAGAAAGAAGTAAAAAATAATTCACCTCCCTGGATTCATGCTCCATGATTGACCAGAGGGCCTGGAACCCACTTATTCTTCTGGAAAACTCCCTGGGTGTCAGAAGCAGGTAAGGATTCCAAAGAAAGGCGCATTCATGATCTGGACATAAACTTCAAGAGACCCTTGCCAGTTATGCTGTAAGGCAGTTTATTTGTTAACGCTAAGAAAAAGATTTTTCAAATTGACTAGCTTGACAGTTCCAGCCAAGGTGGCGTACTCTCATTTCCTCCCAAGTCCTCCCTCTTAAAAAAAATAATGCTGGACATAACGTAAAAAGTCAATCATAAAAAATTAAACATAGAATTACCTATGATCCAGCAATTCTACTTCTTGGCATATAACCAAAAGAATTGAAAGCAAGGTCTCAAATAGATACTTGTACACCCATGTTCATAGCAGCATCATACACAATAGCCCAAAGGTGGAAGCAACCCAATTGTCCATCAACAGATGAATGGAAAAACAAAATGTGGTACATACATACAATGGAATATTATTCAGCTTTAAAAAGGAAAGAAATTCTGACACATGCTACAGCACAGATTAACCTTGAAACCAGAGTTTTAGTGTGAGAAGACAGAAAGATCTGAATTTGGATGATGGTGACAGTTGCATATCAATGTGAATATACTTAATTCCACAGAACTATACACTTAAAATGGTAAATTTTATGTTATGCATATTTTACAACAACAAAATAAATCAAACATAGGAAGACTCTGAAAGGTGGAAAGCATAAGGCACCTTCCTAGAGACCTTGGGATTTGAAGAACAACACAGCAGTGAGGCCCCTGGGTTTTCTTTACACTTTAGCCAGGGAACTGGAGAAGCCTGCCACCTGGAGCTACCAACAGGTACAGACAAAGAAGCCCCAAGCAAAGCTTAATGCCCGTGGTTATGGGAATGGGAAAATGACAACTTGACAGAACAGAGAGGTTTTTTGACAATAACTGTTCTACTTTAGCCAAATAGCAATGGAAAACATCCTCATTCACCAACCCCACCACAGTGTCCGCGAGGCTGACTGGGGAGCTAGACTTCCACCGCAAACTCATCCGCAATGAGGAACTGCTAGCACCCACCCTCATCCTCATATGGGTATGGCTGATGGGGAGCTGAACATTTACCCTGATCTGGACCTATGACCTACACGTAACCAGAATGACAGCCTTCTAGAAAAAGAAGACAAAATTGGATCCAGAAATTCTCAGTACAACACCCCAAACCTCCAGGATACAATAGTACTATAGTCAGTCATTTAGTCTAGTATTGTACTGTATTAATTTCCTAGGGCTGCCAAAACAAAGTGCCACAAATTGGTGGCTTAACACAATAGAAATTTATTGTCTCCAGTTCTGGAGGCTAGAAGTCTGAAATCAAGATGTCAGTGAAACCATAGGGGAGAGCATTCCTTGCCTCTAAAACCTATAGGGGAGAGCCTTCCTTGCCTCTTCCTAGCTTCTTTCTCGCAGTTTGCTGGCCATCCTCGGCATTAGTTGGTGGGCAGCTGCAGAACTCAAATCTCTGCCCTTGCTGTTTCATGGAATTCTCCCTGTGTCTACCTTCATGTGGCCATCTTCTTGTAAGGGCACCAATCATATTGGATTAGGAGCCCATCCTACTCCAATTTGACTTCATCTTAACTAAGTACATCTGCAACAACCCTATTTCCAAAGAAGTTCACATTCAGAGGTACTGGGGGATTAGGACTCTACCATATATTTTCTGCAGGGGGTAGGACTCAATTCAATCCATAACATGCACCAGTGTCAATTTCACTTTAGATTTTATGTTATAGTTATATAAAGTTCACCATCAGGGAAAGCTGGGTAAAGGGGCATGGGACTCTGTACCATTTTGCAACTTCCTATGAGTCTATAATTACATCAAAATAAAAATTCTTAAGAAAATGATTTTGCTTGCTAATCAGAGATCAAGCAGGTGGGGGTGGGGGGGTCTTACCCCATTTCCCATATTCACTGATGCATTTTGGGGCTTTATATTTTCAACTGGTTTTGACAGGGAATGAATTCTCTCCTGTATTTTTCCTGTGGTTTGCCCTAAGTGTTTGCTAAATATATAGCAAATTTTTAAATAAGCTGATGAGCAGCTTTGAGACTGGTGAGATTTCTCTTCTCATTGCAATCCCCCCTAAGAATTTCACAAATAAATCACCAAGACTCCTTAGAAATGATGGTTGGCAATTTCTAAAGCCTGCACATGGGAGAAGCCACTATAATTCTAAAAAATGTTCATTCCTTTCTAATCTCGAGTTACTGTGGTCTGGGCTTGGAGAAATGGTGACATTTTCTTGACCTTTGTTGGGGAAAGCTTGGGAGATTGTTCCTAATTTCAAGCGGCTGGGTTTTGTGGCTCCCGTAAGTTCCTGGAAATGGTCTGATGGGAACAAGGAACATAGCTTTGTGGAGTAGAGCCCATTGGAGAAAGACCAAACCTTCTCATTTCTCCCTTGCATTCAGGTGGATGGGGCCAGCAGGCTGACCCTGGGGAGGATGAGCTATAGCCCCGAGCCCAGGAGTTATTATCCATACCACGGGCTCAGATCGTGTCTGAAAAATGTGATTCCAGGATGCAGGCCAATCACGAAGTCAGGCAGTAGTAGCTATTAGGAAACGCTGAAAGCTGTGATAGCACCCTGAGCTGCACAGTTGGGGGGATAGAAGTAGGGGCACTGCATTAAGTGTTCTCTTGCTGTGTAACAAATTACCACTAATTTAGCAGCATGAAACAACGTGTTTATTATCTCACAGTTTCTGTAGGTCAGAAGTCTGGGCAGGGTCTCTCTCAAGGTATTGGCTGGGGAACGTTCCCTTCTGGAGCTCAGGGTCCACTCCCAACCTCATATGGTTGTTGGCCAAATTCAGCTCCTTGCAACTGTAAGACTGTGGTCCCAGCTTTCATGCTAGCTAGAGGTTGTCAGCTAGAGGTTGCTCTCGGCAACTAGAGGTCACACTTAGCTCCCTACTGGGGCCCCCCCATAGGCCCTCTCACAACGTGGCAGCTTACATCCTCAAGGCCAGCAGGAAGATCTCTGTCATGCTTGGAATCTCTCTTCAGGAAGGGCCCAGTCCCTTTCAAGGGCTCATGTGATTTCCTTTTTGATTATTCAGAATCAACATTAGGGATCTTCATCTGCAAACTGACCTTCACCTTCGAAACCTAATCACAGGACATAAATCCATCACATTAACAGTCTTTCCCCCACTCAAAGGGAGGGGATTATTTGGGATATATATACCAGGGGGTGGAAATCTTGAGGCCTTCTCAGAATTTTGCCTACTACAGGTGTGGGACCCCAGGTGGAGGGCTTGAGGTGCTGAGTCCAGCACTGGCTGGGGTCCAGGACAGGACAGCTGCAAATTCTCCAGCAGAAGACAGGAAGGAAAACAAGGTACAGCCCAGTTCTACATTAAATCAGTGCAGAATGGGACAGGGAAAAGCCTGCAGCACCTCAAGTACTGAGGTAGGTGGATGATATAAACAAAGGGCTATTTGGGAACCTGGGGTCCTGCAGGTAGCAGAGCATGACTGGACTCTGGGCCGTGCTAGAATTTGACACAGAAGCCACCAAACCTTCTCAGAAAGAAAGGCCAACCATTTTTCAACAATGCTGGTGGAAGAAGGTGCCATAATTCTCAAAAATGTCTACTTCTCTCTACTGTCTACTTAGTGTGGCCTGAAACTGGAGAAACAGTGGCATTTTCTGACCCATACTGGGAAAGACAGATGCTGATATTCTTTGTACCAGTCAGAATTGGCTCAGGCGCAGATGGTGGAGGACGGGGTAGGTTCATCACAGACTCAGATCCTGGAACTGGGTAAGCCGGCAAGGTCAGAAACAAGCTTCCCTGAAAAGAAACTCTCTCGATCTCACCAATTTGGGGAAGACTTCTTCCCCACCGTCCCCATGGAAAATAACACACTGAGCTAAGTTACACATGGGCCTGATGTGCTGGGCCAGCAGCACAGAGGAACTGGGAAGCCAGCTGTGGCAGAGGCAAGAGATGGCCTAGGGGACATCTGTACTGGGCTAGAAATCAGCACAGTTAGGAGAATATGATCTCCCCTGATCTTAATTTTGTATTTATAAACCAGAGACAATAAATGTTTTAAAACAAAAATGCTCGTAAAAGTGGTCAGGAAACTGTAAACCACCATACAGTGAAGGTATAACTCTTACTGTAACCTTCTAACCAATGGGCAGCTTTGGTGACTAGAGATACTTTTCCTTTACATGCAGACAAACTGTCCTGCTGTTCCACTGACCATACAGTATATGTGACTAAATGGAAAGCAAGCCAACGTGGTTTTTTTCACATCCCCCGGCCAAAATATTTAAGGCTGGCAAGTACAATTTGCTGTCTCTAGGAATTAAGAAGGGTAAGACAAAGGGAAATCCATGTTCAAGGTACAGGTGTCCTCAGATCTGTGACCTGGCCCTCTGTCTGTCTCCTCTCCATGCCTGTGCCTTTGGTATTTCTCAGCCTCTGAAGCAGAGGCTGGGAGGGAGGAGGTTGCAGAGGAGAAGCCACAGGCACAGAATGCATGAGCACCAAGGGGCAGAAAAGCGACCTCACGGGAGCAGGATCTGCAGGCCTGGTCCCAGGGCCCAACACCTCGCACTCCTGTCCCTACTCCTCTGTGTCCTCCAGAAGGAAATGCCCCCAAATTGCTCCTGCTGAAACAAGGCAGCCAGTGCAGACAAGGGGCCACACAGAGGCCTCGGAAGGTGGAGTACAGGCATGGTCTCCAAGTTCTGAAATGAACAGGCTGGAACACTGGGTGTGAAACACAGGATGTGAAAAGGGAAGCTAGCCATCTGGGTTCAGGGTCGCTCTGCTGAACGAATCCTCACAGAGTGGACATGAAATACACCAAAGTCACATGTGGAGGCCACTAGAGGAAACCAAGGG
Organism: Neophocaena asiaeorientalis asiaeorientalis; assembly: GCF_003031525.2. Classification (NCBI taxonomy): domain Eukaryota; kingdom Metazoa; phylum Chordata; class Mammalia; order Artiodactyla; family Phocoenidae; genus Neophocaena; species Neophocaena asiaeorientalis. The sequence goes on from NW_020172627.1 coordinate 3,014,091, forward strand.
GAATTAAGTCACCACCTGTACTCTTTTGCCTGGGCTGCCATTACAAAATACCTCACACTGGGTGGCTTAAACAACAGAAATTTATTTTCTCACAATTCTGAAGGCTAGAAGGCTGAGATCAATGTGTTGATAGGTTTAGTTTCTTCCAAGATTCTCTCCCCTTTGCTTGTGGACGACCGTTTTCTCCCTTTGTCCTCACATGGTTTCCCCTGTGTGTCTCTGTCCTTATCTCTTCCTCTTATAAGGACACCAGTCTTAAGGCCCACCCCAGCCGAATGGCCTCGTTTTATCTTAATTGCCTCTTTAAAAGCCCTATTTCCAATATAGTCACATTTTGAGGTACCAGGGGATTAGGACCTTAACATATGAATTTTGTGGAGACAAAATTCAGCCCATAACACAAGCCTAGCCCTGAAAGCACTGAACCTGGATGTACAGCACCAGTCAGCAGATCACCCCACACATGCCCAGGCCCCTTCTCCTCTCTGACATCCAGTGCCCTTCAGAAAATAACAGGAACCTGCTGGGAAGTGGAGTGTCTCTGGTTACTTGGAGGGGTGATGCTCCAAGGGTCTACGACTGTAACCGTGGTAATGTGCATATCAGAGAACTTCACGGAACAATGAGAGAGAAGGAAACCTGGAGGTCAGCTTGTAAAACACTTAGTGTGGCATGCTCTTGGCCTCATCATTCCTCATAGATGGGACTCTGGGGTGAGAGGCGTGAGATGGAGCCACCACTTAACCAGCTTGCCAAGGAGCAAGGCTATGAGTGGGGCCTCAAATCTGGGACCTCAGAGGTTCCTGCTCTGTCCTCAGATCCTGCAAGTGGAGGCCATCAACAGACGTGAATGGCTTGCTCCTGTCGGCATTTGGAAATTATTCTTAAATTCAAAGTAGTGACTTGTGCCGAGAATTTTCAACTCAGAGAAGACTGGTGGGAGGGATGACTTGCCCTCCTTAACTGGACACCCCACAAGTTGTCCTGGTCCTAGACAGAGAGATGCACTGGGCGGGGAAGACACTCAGGTGGGGAAGTGTGATGGCCACACTGAGCCAGAGGTAGGTGACATACGTCAGTAGGGGCCGAGAGCATTGTAGGGACATAATTATTAGGGCCCACCAACCTGGGCAGTAGCCACAGTCTTTCCTCCTGTGGAAGAACCTGGGGCCGGGTTAGAAAGACCAGAGAGGCAAAGACATCTGTGACAAAAGGGAGCAAAGAGGCCACATCCTTTCCTGGGAGGAAGCAGCACAGCCAGTCTGCAGAGCCACAGCTGTGCCGGGAGCACCTACCCTGTCCCCAGGGGAGCACACCCATCACCAGGCCATCTGGTCGGAGGAAGACCATCAGAGTGAATCCTGTCCCCAAGCATCTGCCCTGAGAAGTAGTCCCACAGCAAGAGAAATCCCGGAAATGGAGCCTCTCCCGGCTGTGGGATGAAGCCAGGCCTTGCTGTGCTCAGACTAATGCCACAGGGAACCTGCAGTGGTATGTCAGCTTGAAGATAATGAAGCCCCCAAAACACCTTGTATTCTGTGGGCATCTACTGCATGCCTGGACTTGTGAAGAAGAATCAGGCCTGATCCCTGGACCAGCCTGAACGGGGATAGGCAACACACAGGTGGGCCTCAGTCAGGGTTCTACTGCAAGCAGAACCGCCAGGCCTATGTCCTAGGCATTATCGCAGGGATTTGGCCAGATGCAGTCCATGGGAGGCTGCCGCTTCTGGGAATGATGCCGGCCGGAGCCTGCAGGCAGGTGGCTGGGGAGGGATGGCAGACAAGAAGTGCAGGAAGCATTGCCTAGTGGGACCCCCTCGTGGTACACTGCAGCAACAAGGACCACCTGGAAGCGCTTTGACCTCTAGTGGGAGAGGCTGGAGCAGAGGCGCAGCAGGCCCAGAGAGTTCCGCCAGCAGCTACACCATACTGGCCAGTCAGCAACGATGGCCTGCACTGCACTGACCTCTAGGCAGGCAGGCTATTCATCTGCTGTGGAGAGCCACAGCTCATACAGAGTGTAGTCCACGCTCTGTTGACACAATTCAGAATAAGAATTCTGGGGAACAATGTTCCAGCTTAGCTAAGGTGACATAACATAAATCCATCCAACAGGTACCCGTGATGCAACCTAAGAAATGATCATTTCTCCTAGGAAGACAGAGTCCAGGGACTCTGGGAACACAGCTGTAAGGGATTCAAGTCCCCTTTTGAAATGGGGTCCAGGAGTTAGGAAGCGTCCATTGGAGGTGGTGGCATCTGAGGTAGTTTTGGAAATAAGGTGGGATCCTGGATGTGGGGCTCAGATGCAGCTGGCCCAGTGGATAGGTTCTATGGAGAGACGCTGGCGGCAGCCCAGGACGGGAGCCGGGAGTGGGCAGAAGCAGCCTCAACTGCAGAGCTCAGAGAGGACTGGGAATGCGGAGATGAGCCTCCTGCTACCTCCCCCAGGGCAAATAACCAGACGTAAAAAAGGTTTTCCAGGCCATGAAGTTTCCTACTCCCTTGTGTGAAATTAAAGTCTTTGGACTGGAATCACAGTATCTTTTTTTAAGATCATGTTTCAGATGGTCCATTTTAGGTCTTGAACTCCCCTTGATGCTTTACTTTATTTTTCCCCAATTTTTTACTACACTAAGTAAATATTAAAACATAAATGAGGGTCAGATCTCCTTTCATTATTCATCAGCTGTAGCTGGCTTAAAACTTGAGGGGATTATCTTTTGCCTGTAGCCCAAATAAGGTTGAACTTCCCTCTCTTTGTGTTCGCTCCCTCACTATGTCTTTCCTTCCTCCCTCCCTCCCTCCCTCCTCCTTTCCATCAGTCCTTCCTTAATTTTTCATTTTTTATTGCTTCTTATACCCCCTTAAATAAAAAAAAAAACAATAGCAATAATAAAGGACACCTAACAAAAGAAAAGTATCAGGCACACTGACATTAGACTATGACAAAAAACTCTTATCAAGCCTGTGTTCCCCCGTGGTCCTGTCCACATGCATTCTTAGTTGTACCTGGTGGTCTCAGCAAGGCATAATTTTGTCCTTTGCTTTTTTCACCTGATAATATCATAAAGATGCTTTCCACTTTGCCAAACTGGCTTTCCCGTGATCATGTTATCCTGCTATGTAACAAGCTTATGGTTTCCAGGGAGTGGACTGAAGCCCATTTTGGTGATAGGAAAGCCTTGGCTGGTGCCTGGGTGTTGGGAGCTGTGGAGGAAGGTGCTTTAGCCTGATTGTGAGCTGCAGAGAGCTTCCCTTTTGGTCCTTGTGGGTAGTGATGGCCAGGTCCAGAGAGCTCCTTTGCATTTTAGGTACCAGCCTCTTAATGTGCTTGAAGTGACTTGAATTATCTCTAAAGGGATGCAGAGCAGGGAGAGTGGAGACTGAGGTGGTATGGGGCATTTCCCTAATCACATCTCAGCCCCTCTATCAGAGCCCTGGGACACTCCCTATCTCCCCCCGCACCTCCTTCCCGGAGTAGCTCACCAGGATTTGCAAGGTAGAAAAGAGATTTTTAGTGTTCCTCATAAGGAAGACCTTGAGGGAGAGTCATGCACAAAGGAAAGAAAGCAAAACAATATTTTGCCATTAAATATTGCAACTAAAACCCAAATCCATAGTTTATAATATGCCCTTTTAAAATGCTATGCCTGGAACAAAAAAAGACATGAAACATGACATGAAAAAGACATGAAAAAAAGACATAGAAAACAAAAACGTAAAATGGCAGATACAAATCCAACTATATCAATAATATTAAATGTAAATGATTAAATGATCCAATCAAAGGGCCAAGACTGTCAGACTGGATACAAATAAAACAAGATGCAATTATATGTCTGTAAGAGACATACTTTAGATCCAAAGACACAAATGGACTGAAGATAGAAGAATTGAAAAGATATACCATACCAATAGCAACTATAAGAAAACCATAGTGACTATATTGATATCAGACAAAATAGACTTGAAAACAAAAAAATTCGTAAGAAAAAAGAGATACATTTTATAATTATAAGAAGATGCACCAGGGCATGTTTGTCCCCGAAAGCCTACTTAAACAGAGCTGGTGCTTACTGTGTGCTCTCTGTGCACCAACTCCTCAGTCTGCTTTAACTACACATTGTGTTTGATCTACACAATACCCCATGGGAAGCCAAGGCAGCTTGCAGGGTGTGGGGCAGGGCCGGGAAGGCAGGGAGTGTGACGGGAAGCCTATGCTCTTTATCGCCACCCCTCACTGCTGATTCAAACCCTACCAAGGTACCAGCTAGGGAGGTACCAGCCTCCCTCCAGTCTCCTGCGACAACGTCTACGTGAAACCAAAGCAGAACGCAGATAGGTAAGTTTGAGGGACTTGTATTTGAGATCACTCTTGTATTCTCAATGTGCAACACCACATGCTGTTAAAGGCTGAGTTTCCATGAGCAGCTGTTTGAAGGCTCCTCAGCCCCCAGGTAAACAAGGTGATACCTGGAATTCAACTACGTGGCTGCATCATTTAATTCCTCTACACTTCCTTTCTCTACAAGTGACTTCTGGGCCTAGAGCCATGCGGACGAGTCGTAGTGCACTGAATGTGTCCAGGGTGACTAACGACTTGGGACATTTGAGAACATTTCTGGATTGTTTATATGAAGAGAACATGTATTTTATTTCATAACACAGAACTGACATTTGACATGTTGAGTCAACGTAAGTCACTGGTGAAGTCCCTGAATTATAGCAGGCAAGTAATTAGTCCCCGGAGGCCTGTTGTTTCAACAATTTTCATTTATCTTCTTTCAGATGACAACATGGCTTGTTTTCTTTTTTAAATCTTAGTACCCACAAATGCCACCCCATCCCCCATGGCACCCTCCCACACACACATGCCCAACACTTGTCCATCTCCAGGTTCAGCTGAGACCATGTGGTGATCACTGACCCTCAACTCAGAGCTTTAACTTTGCTGGCTCTCCTGCTCCTGGATTCTCAGAGGGTCAGATTCCCCAGATGGACACCTTGATTTTATTCACTGATAATAACTAACTCCACTTCACATTCTAGCTTAGAACAGTGTTGTCACTGATCATCCACATACTTTAACTTATATAAAGAAAAAAATGACATTTTTACCAGATTAGAGTGCAAGGCAGAGGCCAACCTCAGGGTCACATATACAGCAGTACAACTTCCCTACTTATGCAAAAAGGAAACCAACTTTTCCCGGTTCAGGTTGTAAAAGCTCAAGACACCACGGAAGGGGGACAGGGATTTGCCTTGCTGATTCCCAGAACAGGAGGTGCTTTCATTTCCAATCTAAACAGCAAGTTCTACTTTTTTAATGGGCTTAGGTTAAAATTACTGATAAATACTACAGGAACATTAAAACCTCAAGTATACAGTTGCATTTTTAAGACTCGGGGACATTTAAATGGAATAAAGTAACCATTTTTTAAGATTTGGGTTTATTTGAAGGAGAGCAAAATGCAGTCACTGATTTTGATTTTTCCATACAATAAATTTTCCAATTCAGACATATTGAAGACAAGCACTGTTTAAATCAACATAAATTCTGCATTAAAGAGTATTTAAAGCATTTTAAGTATTTCCAAGTTCACATTGTAACTCAAACCAGGTTGGCAAAATGTTTCCTTTGTTAGAACAAAGAGGTCTTTACTGGTGATTTGTGGAGAGTTTTGGGTTCGGAGCAGAGAGAAGTTACTCAGATTCTGAGGTGGGTTCTGACAGAAAGAAACAGAGAGAACTCACTGCTGGAGCTGACATTTTAATTAAGCAGGACATGTGCTTAACAGGAAGGTCATTCCCGATGAAGAGAGGGACTTTCAAAAAGACACAGAAACAGAACATGGGTAGATTCAGAGAAGGGTAGGATTTTGCACTTGGTGAGTGTACTGAAGGGAAGGTAGAGATGAAACAAGAAAGAAGGTTGGATCAGGCCATCTTCTTATGCTGGCTCTGATACTGTTAGAAGCACCTTCAGTAAAGGACCCATGTAGGAAAAATATTTAATGAACACTATTTTGACCTGTGGCCATTCCAAGAGTTCAACTTTCTTTTTCCCTTGGAAGTTATGAGACACTCGAGGTGCATATCTGAGACAACACAGGCAGAGGAAGTGGAACTGGGACTTGGACAAGAGCACACCTGAGCTGGGATCCCAGATCAGGTACTGAATCCTACGAGCGGTTCTGGGGTGGGCCACTGAGTCAGAGATGTTAGGGATTGAAATATGCTCAGGGCAGAGCTGAAGAGAGGGAAGGTGGCCAGAAGCGAGTGATGGGTAAATGCACTGATATGTCCAGGTGAGACCTGACCCACACTGGCCTCCCTGGGACCAGCTCTCAAGATGTAAGGAGCTGTCATCTGAGGCAGAGGAGGTCAGCCCTTCAAAGTGGGTAAAAGCAGGTGTCCCTGATTGACTGACCACTGAGGGACCAGAGTTACAAGACAGAGAGGGCAGGACCAAGCCTATAGCCCAGTGCAGCTGTTGGAAGCTGCCACATGGCTAGGAGACACAGAGGTGTAGGGGTCTCATCAGAAGGTCCACGTGCAGACCGAGGCTGCTCCCAGACCAGCAGTGAGCTTGGCCAGGCTGGGAAACTCAAGTACTTGAAAGTCTCAGATGTCCTCTGACATCCAAGACAGTTATCACCTGCAGAAGTCTGCCTCAGTGCATTCTCTGTTGTTCTCTTACCATGAACTTCACCAAGAAGAGAGAGAAAGGAAATTCCCCACCCATCCCAAAGAACTCCCAGACTGAAGGCCGAGACATACTTGAGCTGCACCCACACCCTCCAATTTATAACCTGTTGTAAAAAGGGCCTGATGGTGAGTATTAACCACACTACTAGGAAACGCTGGATGTTAAAGAAGGAAGACCACTCATCACATCCATTGTCACAACCTTCCCCTTTGATTCCACATCATATTCCAAACATAGGTTAGCCTCTGTGGTTACATGTTGTGCACAGGGGTGCAAGTAGGTATATGAGTGCAGTCATTCATTTCATTCTGTTTTTCAGGTCTTGAGATAGGATTTAAAAGCTATTAACTTCAAAACACAGGCTAGGATGTCAAAATATGATACTCATCTGGGACTGCCCTGGTGGCACTGTGGTTGAGAGTCTGCCTGCCGATGCAGGGGACACGGGTTCATGCCCCGGTCCGGGAAGATCCCATATGCCATGGAGCAGCTCGGCCCGTGAGCCATGGCCGCTGAGCCTGCGCGTCCGGAGCCTGTGCTCCGCAACGGGAGAGGCCACAACAGTGAGAGGCCCGTGTACTGCAAAAAAAAGAAGATACTCATCTGGACGTTTCTGGCCTCCATGGATTTGGAGGGCTCTCGAGATATATCACTTCTTATAGTCAACCTTGAGTTGGGCTTCTCCCAACAGTATTTAGCTTTATCATCATAAATTATCTCCCTCACAATATTTCTGTGCATTCATAGCTCTGTTTGTCTCCCATAAATCAACTGCAGGCCTGTTTAATTATCCCTCAGCAATTTTAAACAACCAACATTTTTAATGAGGCAGAGAATGCATAAGGCCAGCAAATAGAGTTTTAAGGGTCTACTGTGGGTCACTCTGTGTATATTTTTCAAAGTCAGGCGTTCCTGAGATAAGTCACATATTACCCAGATCTCAAGGCTTGGTCAAGGTCCTTTCCCACTGCATGACCAATGAGACTCTTGGCCATCGGCAGGCTGCTTTTTGTCAATGACTTTGAAGTGTGTCAGTTACTATAAACACACATGATGAATGAGTGTTATGGTTATGTGAGGAATTCAGTCACCTTGGCTCAGGCCGAGAAAGTGACAGAGCTACGGATAGCTAAACCAAAGGACCATGCCTACCACTAGAGCCAGGCCATTGATGGAGTGTCATTAACAATGAGACTTCTTCCTAAAATCCAGAAATTTCTCCACCTGGTTTTTACGGTCAATGTGATGGCTTAGTGAACTAGCACCTAATCCCCTCTCATAGGAAACATCCTTAGTGATTTTGCTAGAAGATGGACCCAGCTTCGCTGGCCCACCTCAATGAGGGCAGACCCTCACCTGTTGGCCCCCATCTCCTATAGGCAGCAGGATGTTCTCAGGTGAGTGGCTCCAGTTAGCTCTGCCCCACGACGGACATGGCCTGGGGGATATCGCTCAGCCAGGCCGCAGATGAGGCTGCTGTGTTTGTGCAAAGCTGAGTGCCTGGGTCCAGTCTAGGGACCATGCTAGACCCAAAGGCCAGTCCTTGCTGCTAGGTGGCCAGTCCAGAACCCAGGGGATGGGCAAGGCTGGGCAGGGAAGAGAGGAGGTAAAAGAGAAGTTGCAGTTGGGTACCAGGACCAGGAGGAGAAAGGCACAAGGGAACAAATAGATTCCTATTTCCTCCCAAATTCCTGAGGGCCTTTCTGGAAATCTTTTTTTATTTAGAGGACATTCTTATGACCACAGAAATGGGAGTAATTTTAAGAAGACAGAGTCTGCCCCCTGCCCTAGCAGACTTCTATCCCCACCTCTGCCCTCTGCTCTCCTCCTCCTCCTTCTTTTCCATCTCTTCACGTGCCCAGACACCATGCTGAGCTCTGCACATGAAGCATCTCAAAATAACCCATTTTACAGATGAGGAAACCGATGGCTCAAGGTCTCGACCAACATGCCCAAAGGCACCCTCCCCCTCACAGAGCTAGATTCAGACCCCGTTCCAGGACTATTCCGGAGCCCAGTTTTGTTGCACCCAAGGCCATTGGCCCCTGCCCTGGAGTGAAGAACAGGAGATCTGAACTGTCAGAGCATGCCTCTGTCTGCATGCCTCAGCTGACCTTTCTGAACCTGAACGTCAACAGGAGAATAATTAAGCAGAAAGCCTAGCAGACTAGTTAGGAACTCGAGCTCCAAAAACAAATGCAATCAGCTAGGGTCTCGCTATACAATCTAGAGAAATAGACCCAAGCACTCTGCATCTCAGGTAAGTCATCTTCCAGGTGGGAATCATGGCAGAACCTTGCCCAGAGGGGCTATAAAAATGGCCTGGGTGTGGGCTTCCCTGGTGGCGCAGTGATTGAGAGTCCACCTGCCGATGCAGGGGACACGGGTTCATGCCCCGGTCCGGGAAGATCCCACATGCCGCGGAGCGGCTGGGCCCGTGAGCCATGGCCGCTGAGCCTGCGCGTCCGGAGCCTGTGCTCCGCAACGGGAGAGGCCACAACAGTGAGAGGCCCGTGTACCACAAAAAAACAAAAACAAAAACAAAATGGCCTGGGTGAAATATTTAGAAGAGAGGCTGGCTCTAAAAGTTGGCTGCTATCAGTAATCATTCCTTCATGTCTACTCTGTCCCATTTCTTCCTTCATTCTCCTTGCAAGAGAACTGCATAGAGCTTGGGATTTCTGTCCATTTAGAGCAGTTACTGAATAAGTCACAGCTGTTTACTCAAGGCCCAAGGATACTGCGACAAGTTAGAAGCCTACACAGGACAGGAATCCAGGAAATTGTTATTTTGATCTTCAATACGCGTTTTCTTGCCAAGCTAAGTAACCTTTGTAGGCCCTGTAATATGTTAACATTTAGAGAGAGAACTGCTCTAATCCGCTTTTAGTAAGGCCCATTACCTCCAAATACAGAGTCAAGGTTCCAATTAAAGCTTTCCATTAGAGAATAACTGTTATTTGCCAAACCAGAAGGAGAAAAGAACAATTTCTCATAGTTTTAAAGTTTATCTTCCTGAAAATGGCAGTCTCCTCACAGGCACGCAGTCCACTCATCCAATGTTTCAGAGCATCGACTCTAAAATGGAGAGTATTCTGGAAGCCTGGGCAAGACAGCGCCTCCTCCCTAAGGGATCTCACATGCTAAATGGGACAAACACGCACACACACAAGTAGTTACTCTGGTACCCTGATGTCTGAAGCCAAGGTATGACTGAAGTTTTAGAAGCAAAAAATAAATAAAGACCCCAATTTCTTTGGTCTTGGAAGCTCATAAAAGACTTATTAGGAGAAGTTGTTTTCACCGGGTTTTCAAGTTTGTTTCCAGTTTTGCTGGATAGCAAAGGCAGAGAAACATTCTAGGCCAAGTTGAATGCATGTGCATTCAAGACAAATAGGTTGAGAATTGTGTGGGCTCTTGGTGATGCTGAGGCACTGTGAGTACCTGTGTCCCAGAGATAGAAGGATGGGGTGCAGAGATAAGGGTGGAAAAGTGTCCTGAATGCCATGTTACTGTTAGGAATTTTTTCTGACGAGTGTCTATTACAACTCTCTGTAAAACCTTTATGCCTGCACTTCTGGGCTTTAAGAGTCGCATAGGGAGCCATGGACAGAACAGGCAGGGCAGGATGCCACCCTTGGACGCTGAGCTGCCTGGCCATGGACCACACGCATGCTCCTCAGTGTCTGTGGCTATGCCACCCTCATTGGTATTGATGCCTTTAGGAGAATGTTGGGGCATCTTCGTTTGCTCTTTCCCCAATTTCTTTGATTTTACCTTCACTCCTGACTGTAGGCTGTTTCCTGAAGCTCCCTTGCTAGTCTAGTCAGGCAAGACTCTCCTTGTCGTACCCAGTGATATTTGTTAAGGAGTAAATTTCTTTTCTGAGTTCCCTGACCCCCTCAAAATTCTAGGATGATGGGAATTCCTAATAAGCTAAGGTTTCCAGGACAGCAGAGGTGGAAACACAGGGCACGGCTTCACAGCACCTTCCTCACACTGAGCTGACTGTCCAGAGAAGCAGGATGAAGACAGCTCCTCTGGCTCCTTTTACTCTGATCTTTCCAACAGTGAAACTATTCATGGCAGCCCCTCTGCACAGGGACAGACAGAACCAGAGGAAATATAAATGGGGCTCAGTTCCATTTTGAGATGGGAAATGGGGACCCAGGGGCTCTGTCCATTGCAATGCCCCTTGACTTCTGGAAACAGGGAGTGGTCCCCACCCAGATCAGCTGGATGAGCTGCTCTCAGAGCAGCTGGGAGCCCTTAGGATGCTGCTCCCCAGGCCAGAGCACCGTGCTGTTCTTCTGGAGGACTCAGTGGGAGAGGAGATGCCTCACGGGGACTGCTCTCTGCTGCTCACTGAGTGTCTGTGCCCTGGGATGAGAAGACTGAGGCTTTGTCAAGCTCTGTCACCCAAAATAACTATGAGGCCACTTTGTGGCTCAGATGTTCTTATCTACTGCATGAAAATAACGTACCTTGAACAATGCATTTGTTTGTCTTTAACACTCACTTATTGAGCACATGTGGTACCTGCCCTTAAGGTCACAGTTGGATAGAAATAAAAATAAAGAATTCCAGTACAGTCTAATATATGCAGTACCAGATATGTCCACAAGATAGGGTTTATTACAAAGGGGCAGAGGGATTCCCTTCAGGCAAGCAGGGGAGTAAAGAGGGAAGCTGAATAAGCCTCCTCATTGAGATGATGCATAAACAGGCTCTAGACGTCTGAGTAGGCATTCTCCAGGCAAAGACTGTCCATGCAGAGTAATTCCAGTAGAGTGAATCGGTACTTTATTTTCCAGACATAGGAATCTTGGACTGAAAGGGGCTGTTGTTAATAATCATGCTTGACTGATGGACATAAACCAGTTCCGTCCTGGGCCATTTGGGACATATGTTCACCCTACATCTAGGCAGCGAACACAGACTTGGAGGCTTGAATTAGCATCTATCGGATTTGGGCTATGAGTAAGAGAAAACCCTTGCTAAATTCAGAAGACTAGAGTCCGAGGAGGCCTCCAGATGAGGTGCCACTTAGCTGCTTCCACTAAGGACCCACGTGCCTTCACTGTGTTTTTCTGTCCTCACTGTCAATTTCATCCCGGGGCTGTCCCTCTAGTAGTGTCAAGATAGCGACCAGTGACAATACAGCCGAGGGCTTTGTTATTCACACCCAGCAAAACAGAGAGGAAGTAAAACTCCTCCCCAAACTCACCTTCCCTTCAATCTGTCTGTCCTCTCTGGCCCACTTATGGAGCAGGGGGACATCATATGTAAAGAGGTTTGAAGGCAAGCAGCTCTCCTTGAAGGAGCGGGGGAGGGTGGTGATCAGATGTGGTTCTATGAGGAGAGGGGGGAGGGGAATAGGAGCAGGATAGGCTATCAGTAGTGCCTGCAGCAAGGACAATTCCGGATTGCCGACACCTGAGGTAGAGAGATGTGATGGGGAAAGAGATGTGATGCGGAAACAAATTCTGAAGGATCTTGTCTGCTTTGTGAGTTAATGGGATACCATGGTGGATTTTACAATAAATTTTGTACTTGTGGAAAACTCACCCTTAAGACGGTGTGGTGGGTGAACTAGCAAAGGGCAGATTATAGGAAAGGAGTCACAGCCAAGCTATGGCAGCAATTCGGGTGAAAGATGATGTGACAGTAACATTGGAAGCGAGGAGGAGAGAGAAAGGAGAGATATCCACAGACACCTCCTACACCCGAAAGATCACACGGGGGGATTCAAGAGCAACCTCTAGAATTCTGGATCAGGGAGCTGGGTAGGCACCCCACCATTAACAAAATTACAGAATTCAGAAAGATGAGTATGTTTCTTTGGTGTGAGAGGCTACAGATGAATATGGAGTTTGAGACAAGCTGAGCTTAAAGTCCCTTTGGAGTATGTAAGGAGACAGAGCTAGAGTTCATGAGAGAGTCGGGGCTAAGGATATGCTTCTGAGAGTCATCAGCTTGGAGACGGTACTTAGAACCTTAGGATCCCAAGGCTGAGGTGGTTAAGGATGGCGAGGGGGAGCAACACTGTTTACTGGCTGGTTCTGTCTCCTTGGTCATCAGCTAAGAGTGAGGGGGCAGTACTAAAGCTAAGGATCTCGAAAAGGTCCGAAATAGTCTTTTAGGGAGCTGGGAGAAGGATTTTTCTCATGGCAGGATCTTGTGAGAGCTTAAAGTCAATCAACTTCAGACAGAACTGGAACCAAAACCTTCTGGGGTATGTGTCTTCATCCATGGACCAAGGTCTCTGCATCTAGGTTAACGGCTCTCTGCTCTGGGCTCTCAGATCTGGATTTACACCTACCTCTATCGTAACACCTACAGAGTGGGAATGTTTTCTGGGTATCTGCTTCATTGCACTGTGGACACCTTGGGGCCAGGGAATATCCTTTCCCCACCAACATATCCCTGTAGTAAGAAGGTGGCTGTGCACACGGTAGATGCTTGATAAATATTTAGTGCTTGAAAGAACAACAGAATAGATGCCCAAATTAAGGGTCATGTTAAGTCCTAGCCTGCCTTGTAGACTTGGCTTTCTTGCCATACAAGTCCCAAGGCCATTATTGCCTTTGTTCGTGGCTATGTGGAAGGGCACAAATCCAGGGGCTCAGAAAGCATCCCCTGATCACAGGGGTGCTAAGGTAACAAGACTCCTCCCCTGCCCTGCCCGGCCTGGCATGTCTCTAATCACAGGCTTAGAAAAAAGGCCAACATCCTACAGAGATCATGGCTCCGATAAAGTCTGACTCCAAATCTGAGAGGTCTCAGTCTAAGCGCAGCTGCTGCTTCATTTCCAGTCAGAGGGGGTGGCCTTGAGCAATGCCAGGGCCCAGGAATGCAGACACAATGAGTAGGATTCTGTCTTGCACAATGTGGGGGCATTTGGAAATCTGAAAACTATCTTTCTTTCTCCCTGGATGACTCCAAACTCTCTGAGAACTTTAACAAAGAGCATCAAATTCCTTCACGTGGCATCAAGGCTCTTCGCAGCCACACCTCTGATTACCACCAGGCTTATCTCTAGGACTCCCTATTTCCTATGGCTCAAGCCCAAGGAGACCATTCTCGTGCCTCCTCCAGGAGTTTCCACATGATGTGCCTGACCTAGAATCCTTCTGCACTTGGCTCAATGGTGGTATCTTCAAGGAAGACCCCTGCAGTCTGGGCTAGGTGGCTGCCCGCAGAATTCCTCTACTTGCAGTGCTGCCTGTGAGACTACAAGCTCCTTGGGAATAGCTTCCTTCTCATGCTTCATATACACTTTGTATGTACTTAACCAACATTAAAGAACAATGAACAGATAAGAGAATGGTCCCCCGAGATACAGAGGGCCCTTAGCCTTGGGTTCAATTTCCAGATTCCAGGGATTCCCTTCATCCTCCAATCTTAAGACTGTACCCTCCAGTCTTAAGGGTCTAGGCATGGATAACTGGTTCACTGATGGTAAATGCATCCCAATAAAACAGAATCAGCATAGTGCAATGCAAAGGGCACTTAAATAGCACCAAAAGACCTGGCTTTACTACTCATGAGTCATGTGACCACTGGCAAGTCACATGACCTCTTTGAGCCTCTATTCCCTCCTCCGTGTAAAGGGGTTATTATACATCGCTGTTAGGGAAGTGCCCAGCACACACCTACATATAATGGACTTTGTCCAAGACACTCTACATCATCCAGCACTGAAGGCTAAAGCCTCCTCTGGAGGGGTCTAAACCCCAGCAAAGACACAGGTCAAGCTTGCCTTATTGACACAGCTGAAATTGGAATGTCAGCCCTCCCATTCTATCCCCAAATGGGCCCTAAGTGGGCCAACATCATAATATGTTTGGGGGTATATCAATAGAAGTATTGTCATTTGAAGGATCCTGGAGTGATGCATTTCTCCTTTGGGGAGGCCTGGGGTGAGGGTACTCTCCATTTGGAGGGATCCTGGACTGAGGCACATTTCCTGGGGGCTTCAGTGGGTCACTCTTCCTTCAGTAACTGTGGAGTAAAATAGTCTTTAGATGTAACTCATTGTCACAGACGTCTCATCGTCACAGATGAAGGACACCTCATGGAAATTGCTCTACCATGGCCACTGTTATGGGTTGAATTATGTTCTCCAAAAAGATATACTGAAGTCCTACTTCCAGACCTTATTTGGAAATAGGATCTTTGCAGATGTATCAAATTAAGATGAGGTCATTAGGGTGGGCTCTAATCCAATGATTAGTTAACTAATAAGAAGAGGAAAAAAAGACAGACACAGACAGGGAGAGAATGCCAAGTGACTACAGAGGCAGAGACTGGCTCCACAGGCCAGGGAATACCTGGGGCTACCAGAAGCTGGAAGAAGCAAGGAGAGATCTTCTGCTAAAGACTTTGGAGAGAGCATGGCCCTATAAACATCTTGATTTCTGGCTTCTGGCCTCCAGAACTGTGAAAGAATCCATTTTTTATTGTCTCAAGCCACCATATTGTGGGACATTGTTACAGCAGTCCTAGGAAATTAATACGGTCACCTACAAGTACATAGAATGTTCTGCCCTGTCAATGCTTGAGCCTGCTCTGTTTGACAAGGTGAGCCAGCCCTGCTTAAGCTGCCCTGTCCTTTGAGGCAGAACTCTGTTCACCTTTTCTCTCCACCTGCCCCCAGCTCCTTCTCTGCCATGCCCCTGCTCCCCTCCATGTCCCCTCAGATGCAGCCTCTCCCTGGAGATCTGTTCTAGCTAAATTAACATACAAACCACTGTCACAGCTAAGAACATGCTAGGGGTATGACCCATTTTTTTTAATAATATTTTTGTTCCTATCATTGTTTAGTCCATCAACAAATATTTGTTGAGCACATGCTATGCAACAGACATTGTTCCAAGCCCCTGGGATTCTGCATGAATAAAGACGACTCATGAAACTTTTGTTCTAGTGACTGTGGTGGGGAAGGGGAGGTGGAAGGAGAAGGGGTCAGGAAAGAGAAAACATAAACAAATTAAAGGACAAGATAATTTCTAGTCATAAGAAGTACTACAAAAAGATAAAATGAAATCTCGGGTGATAGAGAGTGGCATGAATTAGAAGAGTTCTTTCTGATGAGGGGAACTTTAACCTTTGACCTGAACAACAGGGGCATTTTGGGAGGTCTTCTCCAGGCAGAGAGAATTGTTTCTGCAAAGGCCCTGAGGGAAGAATAAGGAAGGAAGAGAAAGAGGTCCAACGGGCCAGAGAAAATAGGCTGAGGGGAGAATTTGAGGACATGCATTTGGAGAAGTAGGTATCTGTACTATTTTCTGTTGCTTTTTATTATTTTTAATTACGAAAAACAGAAACAGAAATTTTAAACTGCAGGAAAAAAATTTAAAAATCAGCTTTGGTGATCTCCCCAGGGTTGACAGCTAGAACAATTTGGGGGATGTTACCTTCTAGATCAGTGGTTCGCAAAGTGTGGTCCCTGGACCAGCAACACCATTATCACTTAGCAAGTTGTTAGATGTGCAGATTTTTGTCCCCAACTCAGACTAACTGAATCAGAAACTCTGGGGGTGGAGCTCTGCAATCTGTGTATTAAAGATTCCTCCAGGTGATTCTGTTGTATACCCAAGTGTGAGAAGCACCGTGACTGTTTCTGTCAGGTCTCCATTAACTACAGCTGGGTTGCATGTTGGACTAGTACGCTGAGAGAGGCCAGAACTTCAAATATACCTCCCAACGGAGGTTAGACATTCACTGACAAACAGACCAGCTATAGGAAGTGATACAGGCAAGACCACAGGAGACAGTCACAGCAAGCTGGTGAAACACACAAAGCAGATGAGATCCAGCAAACAAGACCTTCCAACTATGAGAGAACTTCATGCACTTGAACAGCTGGCAGTGAGCATCAAGGAAAGCTTGTCATTAATAGTAGGGTCCAGCCAGGGAATGATCCAGCCAGTTCATGCAAATCTCTAACAAGGACACCAGGAAAGACAGAATATCTCCCCAGGGTATAGATGCTCTGAGGAATAGCAGTCTTCCATGGCAATATTCAAATGCAGAGAAAATGCCTTAGCTGGATTATCAGAATCAGGGCATTCTTGCCCTGGGCTAGACTAGCAGCAAAGCCAGTGCCAGGCCCCTTTCTGTTGGGCAGAACTTCCCACCGTCTTCTTGCCTTACCTCAAGACTGGCTATCAGACCCTGTGAGCCTTTGAGGCAAGGTGTTTCTTTTCTATCCTAAAATAATAGCCCTTTCTAGTGCCACTGTGTTTTTACACACACCTCTTGACTGTTTAGCCCAATCATCTCTGCAGAAGCTGGGAGCAATTTGTGAGGTCTCCCCCGTAGCACCTCTGAGCTTCCCAATAGCTCCCCCTGTCTCAAAGGTCATCAACAGCAGGAAATTAACAGACTTATCAAAGGCTCTGGATAGTCTTTGTGAAATGACATGATTTGGAGTATAGACACTTGGTTCATTAGAGATTTCTCTAGGCCTCCAGGCAGAATGTTTTACTGTAATTACCCATAGGTTTGACAAGCTTCCAGTCAGCTTTGAATCTGAAAATTAGAAGGCATGAAAGAGAGTAACTATGGGCACATAGGCTGCCAAAATAAAAAAAAATTAACGCTGACTGGTCAAAGTTAAGGGAAGAAATTTTAAAACTACAAAATTCAGGCTAAAAAGTTCTGAGACCATATTATGCAGGAAAAATGTCTTCTATAACATTCAATAGTAGAATTGTGTTATAATTGTTTTTGAAAGATCAAGAAGATGGTAGATAATGATCCACCTCCAGTGTTTAAAAGGTGTGGAGACAGAGGACATGCAAAATGGTGTCATAATGAACTCAGTAGATCCTCTCTCCAGCAAAAAATCCATTTAGATGCAGGAAGTTATATAACACAATTATTTAAAGTCTCTGGGGATTGTCCTAATGGCATAATATGGGAAAAGATTCATTCAATAAAATCTATTAAATTTCAATACTAACAGTGAGAGTCCGTAGCATTTGAACCACAACCAATCTCCCATCCTTACCCACAGCCCAGTGTCATGGAAACTCTATCCTAGGTGGGCATGGCCAAGGACAAGGGTCTCCCTCTCCCTCAAGATCCCAATCTAGGGTTGTGATTTCATCCCAGCATGGGGAAGTTCTCAGCAAATCTCATCCCCTCACCAGCTCCATGCTATAGGAGTTCTAATCCAGGCAGACATGTCCAAGAGGACTGGGGTTCCCTTCCCCCAATGAGCCTTCATTCATAAGGCCAAGAATACTGGGCTTGATCACCCCTGCCCCAGATAGCTTGTAGGATTGAGGCTCAGTACCAGGAGAAGCAAGAGGAGAAGACCTCTCACTCATAGAGAGGGGTGTCACCAGGAGAAGAGGGCCACTGTCCCCAATCCAACCTCTGGTTTAGTGGCATAGAGGTTCTTCCTAGGGAGAGAAGCAAGTTTAAAGAAGAGTGAGGCCCTCATACCCCCTTAAAGGGACTGACTTTATTTATAACATAGTTTGGGAAGATCATGATTAAGGACACTTTAAAAGCAGTGGAGATCTTGGTGGTGAACTGGAAAAGCCTGGTGGTTTTACTATGCTAGTAGTAGCAAGCAACATGCTACACCAGCTAGAAATTTAACAGAAACAACTAGGGAAAGAGACAGCTAAAAAGAGCCCTCCTGGAGTCAGTGTAAGATCCAAAGACTGGGAACACCCTGCTCCATGACTTTAATTTATCAGACTATGGAGCAATTTATATCAAGCTATTGTCAAAAACAATAGAGCAAACAGCTAGCAACTAGTAGAGGCTAACATTTAGGTGAGAAACCAACAAAAGCAAAGGAGCCAGAAGCTTAAGAGGCAAGTCAGGGAAAGACAGATTCAAAGAGTACACAAATAAACCACAGACATCTCTGGTGATAAGGGAGAGTGCATATTCCCAAGCCTTCACACTCAGAAAAGAGACATCACAGGCTGTACATTGCAGGGAAATAGACTTCTCTGAACTACTTAAAAGGCAAAACAAAGAGAAAATCTTGAACACAGCACAATAAAAAAGATCCATCACATGCAAGAGAACCCAAAGAAGGTTAACAGAAATAGTGGAGGCCAGAAAGCAGCTAGATTCAAAGTACTGAAAGTAAAAAGTCAACCACCCAAGAACCTTATAACTAGAAGAACTTTAGAAAATGAAAGCTAAATAAGAAAATCCCAAATAAGTTAAAAAAAAAAAAAAAGTAAGTGTTAATTGTTAAAGGGCCTGCTTTGCAAAAAATACTAAAGGAATTTCTCAGGCCAGAAACAAGTGACACCAGACGTTAATTCAATACACACAATAAAACAAAGAGGATCAGTAAAGGTAATTATGCAGATAATAATAAAACAGAGTACACTGCATATTTTCTTCTTTCTTTCTTAGTATATTTAAAAAACAATTGCATAAATCAAAACTACAATGAGGTATCACCTCACACCAGTCAGAATGGCCATCATCAAAAAATACACAAACAATATGCTGGAGAGGGTGTGGAGAAAAGGGAACCCTCTTGCACCTTTGGTGGGAATGTAAATTGATACAGCCACTATGGAGAACAGTATGGAGGTTCCTTAGAAAACTAAAAATAGAACTACCACATGACCCAGCAATCCCACCACTGGGCATATACCCTGAGAAAACCATAATTCAAAAAGAGTCATGTACCACAATGTTCACTGCAGCTCTATTTACAATAGCCAGGACATGGAAGCAACCTAAGTGTCCATCAACAGATGAATGGATAAAGAAGATATGGCCCACATATACAATGGAATACTACTCAGCCATAAAAAGAAATGAAATTGAGTTATTTATAGTGAGGTGGATGGACCTAGAGTCTGTCATAGAGACTGAAGTAAGTCTGAAAGAGAAAAACAAATACCGTATGCTAACACATATACATGGAATGTAAAAAATGAAGAATCTAGGGGCAGGACAGGAATAAAGATGCAGACGTAGAGAATGGACTTGAGGACACGGGGAGGGGGAAGAGTAAGCTGGGACGAAGTGAGAGAGTGGCATGGACATACATACACTACCAAATGTAAAATAGATAGCTAGTGGGAAGCAGCCACATAGCACAGGGAGATCAGCTCGGTGCTTTGTGACCACCCAGGGGGGTGGGATAGGGAGGGTGGGAGGGAGATACAAGAGGGAGGAGATATGGGGATATATCTATATGTATTGCTGATTCACTTTGTTATGAAGCAGAAGCTAACACACCATTGTAAAGCAATTATATTCCAATAAAGATGTTAAAAAAATTATACACCATGATCAAGTGGGATTTATACTGGGAATGCAAGGTCGGTTTAACATCTGAAAATCAATTCATATAACATTAATAGAGTAAGGACACAAACAACATGGTTATCTTAACAGATACAGAGAAAGCATTTGAAAAATCCAATACCTCTCAGGGTAAAAGACTCAGCAAACTAGGTATAGAAGGAACGTCATCAACCTGATAAAGGCCAGCTATAAAAAACCCACAACTAACATCATAGTTAATAGTGAGGAACTGAATGCTTTTCCCTAAAGTTCAAGAAATAAGACAGGGATATGTACTCTCACCACTTCTCTTCAACATTACACTGGATCCCTGCCAAAGCCATTAGGCAAGAAAAAGAAATAAAAGGTGCTCAGATTGCAATGGAAGTAGTGAAACTATCTCCATTTGCAGATTACATATCTTGTGTATATAAAATTCTAAGGTAATCTCTATGAAAATACCAGCTGGCTTTTTTTGCAGAAATTGACAAGCTGATTCTAAAATCTATATGGAAATACAAGTGACCCAGAAAAGCCAATATAATCATGAAAAGTAAAAACAAAGTTGGAGGACGCACACTTCCTGATTTAAGGCTTACTACAAAGCCACAGAATTCAAGTCAGTATGTTACAGTTGTAAGGATAGACAAATAGATCAATGGAATAGAACTTAGAGTCCAGAAATAGACCCTTACATTTGTGAGCAACTGATTTTCAACAAAAGCATCAAGGCAATTCAATGAGAGAAGGAAAAGTCTTTTCAAACATGATGCTTGGACAACTGGATATCCAATGCAGAAGAATGAAACTAGGACCCTACTTCACAACATATAAAAAATTAACTCAAAATCGTCATAAACTTAAGTGTAAGAGCTAAAACTATAAAACTTTTAGAACAAAACTTAGGAGTAAATCTTAATGACATTGGGTTAGGCAATGTTATCTTAGATATGACAACAAAAGCAACAAAAGATAAAATAGATAAATTGGACTTCATCAACATTAAAAACCTCTGTGCTTCAATAGACATGACCCAAAACATGAAAAGACAAACCCTAGAATGAGAGAAAATGTTTTCAGTCATATATTTGATAAGGGACTTATATCCAGAATGTAAAACAGCCTTTTACAAAACAATAATAGAAGACAAATAAACCAATTAAAAATGGAAAAAGGATCTGAAGAGACATTTCTCCAATGAAGATGTACAAATGGCGAATTAGCACATGAAAAATTGCTCAACACATTTAATCACTAAGAAAATGCAAATCAAAACCATAATGAGATACCACTTTACACACTGAATAGCTATAATCAAAGACAGTCAATAACAGTGTTGACAAGGAAGTAGAGAAATTGGAACTCTCCTATGTTGGTGGGATGTAAAGTGATACAGCTTCTTTGAAAAAACATTTTGGCAGTTCCTCAAACAGTTAAACATAAAGTTACCATACGATCCAGCAATACTACTCCTAGGTTCACACCCAAGAGAAATGAAAGCATACGTCCACACAAAAATTTATACATGACTGTTCATTACAGCATTATTCATAATAGGCAAAATGTGGAAACAACTCCAATATCCATCAACTGTTGAATGGATAAACAAAATACAATGGAATATCATTTAGCAAGACACAGGATTGGATTACTGATAGATGCTACAAAATAAATGAAACTTGAAAAAATTATGCTAAATGAAAGAAACCGGTCACAAAAGACCACATAAACTATGATTCATTTACGTATATTGTTCAGAAGAGGAAAATTTATGGAAACAGAAAGTTAGAGTAATGGTGTATAGTAACTGGGGGTTAGAGAGGATTGGGAGTGACTGCTAATGGATAGAATTATTTTGGGAATGGCATAAATGTTCTAAAATTAGATTGTGATGATGGTTGCATAACTGTGAATATACTAAATCATTAAATGTATACTTTAAATGGGTGAATTGGTATGTGGTTTATATCTCAATAAAGCTATTTAAAAATAAAGGTGTGGAGATGTGTATTAACTTTTAAAGAGATTTGAACTGAAAATATAAAGTGTTCTCTAGTTTTCTAGGAAATCTGGCTTTATAGAGCATCACTCGCCCTGGGGCAGCAGGACTGGATGCATGGATACAGAGCACAAAGCAGCACAGATGTGGTGCCAGGTTAGGTGGGTTCAAATCTCGATTTCTATGCTTGCCACTATTTTCTCTTAAGTAAGTGACAATTTCTCTAAACCTCTCTAGAGAAATGATTGTCTATTTCATAGAATTGTTGGAAGTATTAAATTAGGTCCCATGTCTAAAGTGTTTAGCACAATACTTGATAAATGCTACGGTTTGATAACTGATAACTATTTAATAGTATCTTTGTTGTTATTATCATTTGTTAACAGGGACCAGATTGAAACATATAAGACCTTTAAGCACCCAATGGCTATGTATAGGCTCCAATCATCCAGTTACATGCTTTTATTTCATACTGAGGGATTTTGCCTTGGATTTACTGAGCATTTATTAACCTCTCAAGTATCAACAGACTCTTATTAAAAAGTACTTCTTACTCTACTCCTCAATGTGTTATTAGAAAACTATGAGAGGGAATTCCCTGGTGGTCCCATGGTTAGGACTCCGCGTTTCCACTGCAGGGGGCACGGGTTCGATGCCTGGTTGCATGCTGTATGGCACATCCAAAAAGAAAGAAAAAAAGAAAAGAAAACTCTAAGAAACACTTTGGGGGTTTATTTCTGGCCCTGTCATCAACAGAGGGTTTTGTCTTGGTAGCCAAAGGCTAGCTGATCATCCAGTTGAAATTAGCAGTTGGATTTCTGGTAGCTGGTGGGGCTAAGTACAATTTTTTCCAATGGTTTTCTGCTCCTTGAGTATCGGGGTAAGGGAATTTGCTGTTTTCCCATTGGGAACTTGGGAGTGGAGAGAAGTTTAGGGATTTGAGCGAGACCACACAGTGGGAACCAGTGTCTTACCACCAACACTGCAGTGCAGACTTCCCCGTCCTTATTCTCTGAACAGTCAAGGAGCACCTCCTAGACCTGACAGCGATTAGTAATTCTGTTAATATTTTTCCCTCTAAAAGTAAGTTTCTCAAGCAGCAAATCCTTTCAGGACCAGGACCATGTTTTAAATAATTCTGCTATTATCTAGAGCAACCTGTCCTTGTCTGACACATCGACTGCACCTCTGAGGTGACGGTGATGAAGCACTCGTGGACCAGAGACAGTCAGACCTTTACACCATTTGTGTATTTGATTGAAAGAGCCACACACTTAATCCTGACTGCTCATAACTGATGGGATAGTGTGAACATTCAGGCACTTCTGGGGGGGGGGGGGGACACACTCCATTGTTGGACATGGGAGACTTGCTGAGAAAACAAGGGCTAGTTAATTCTCCAGGTAAATGCCTGGAGTAGAGACGGTTAGGTCAGCTGAAGTTGATTTCCCCGGGGTCAGGATTTATACAGCATCTTAGCAAGGGGGAGGGTGGAAATGTGCTTCTAAGTGCTAAAAAGTTTTTCAGGAAGGATGTGTCACTTCTGACTGTGAGAATAATTTCTTCCCAACTGTATTTGTCTAGGGCTTTGAGACTAGGAGACAGAAAGGATTCCTGAGCAGGAAGACTGTTGTTAGTCTCCCCAGTGTGGAAGCAAACACACTTAAGGGAGGTGATGAATGATGGGCACTTTCTTGCTAACAGATGGCCTCTAGTTAGGTCACTTTGTGTGCTTTTACCTGATGGTGTTCTCAGTGGGGTCAGGGGCAGACTCTGGAAGCTCACACACACACAAAGTGGGCCTGATTTTTCAGGTTGTCTATTTTTACGTTAGGATTTGGCTGCTGGACTAGGTTAAACCATCTGTCACCTTTACGACTGGTAAGTGGTGGGCTGAAGTCTCAAAAGTACATCAAGAGTGGGGGGCTAACTGGACTGTGATCCTTCATTCTTATCATATCCCTGTATAAATACCCAGCTTCTTTTCAACCCTCAGATTCACAAATCACAGAGCATGAAGGTCGTCCAATTCAATCCCCTCACTTTCCAGTTAACAAAAGTGTGATCCAGAGCAGGGAAGAGTCTTGCCCTCAGTTACGATGCGGTGGGTGAAAATGTCATGAGCAGACCCCCAGTCTCCTGCCTTAAAATCCATCTACTTCCTGATATGCCCCCACTGTCTCCCCATGCGCATCTGTTCCTTGGCAGCCCAAGAGTGAAAAGAGTGCTCATGGCAGCTTAGTTAGCCATAAATACTCTCTTAATAAAGCCACCCTGTTACGGGTTGTTTCTGTTAGAAGGAATTATTATTGCCACAACATAAATTTCCTGAAAAAGATATGGTCGGGTCACACAATGTAGCCTATTATGAGAACCAGGGTAATAAAACAGCCAGATTATTTATGTGTCTCTCTGGGTTCCTGGGGCTTATCTCAAAGAAAAGAGCCAAGATGCTGAGACAAATGGAGAAGTAAATGCATGTGGCTGTGAACAGTATGGGCAATTTGTTCAGAACCATTTCTGCAAAGGCACTTTTCAGATTAAGGCCTGACATGGCTAGTGATGAGCACGATTCCTCTGGGAGATGATCAGCCATGCTCTGTCCTCGCTGAGGACAAAGGAAATGGGATTAAACCACAGCAGAAGTCACGTTCACTCCATAATGAGGCAGGATCACAAGTCTGAGAAAGGTCTGGGGTCCAAAGGCATTTTCGGGTCAGTGATGAGTTGTGTGGCCCGCCCGCTGTGCTTGGTTGAAGGACATGCCCCTCTGGACAGAGAGGGCTAGAGAATACCATGTGAGCCCTCCCCCACAGGGCATTTACTCTGACAGATGTGGCGACACACATCCCCCTCCCCACACCAGACATTCGACCCAGACATTCGACTGACAAGGAGATTTCAGGAACGTACAGGCAGCTGTCGAGCCCCAACCTTGTCCCTCCGGCTCATGTCTTACCAGCCAGCCCATTTGCTGAGGCTGAGCATCCTGGGCCCGACCTCCAGCCAGACTGCTGCTGCCCACAGGCATCTTCCTAGACCATGAGTTGCTTTCAGGTCCAGGACTCTCTGAATGCTTTTATGACACCCCCAGCCAGTAAGGGGTGGGTGCAAGTGATTGGTATCTCATCAGGCACCATGGTGACTTGGGAAAAAAGAGAAAAATACTCTTTTCCTATAGGAAAAGATTCCTGTTCACATCTTGACAAAGCAAATTTCCGATTATCCTTGGAGTTGGGGAGTGGGCAGGACAGCTCAGGGGGAAGCAGAGCCCTTCATCCCCTGCCCAGCATCTCCCACCAAGTAACAACCCCACCCCACACCTACCCAGGCCTCCGCAGGGGCACCGGGACTGGCAGGGCATGGATTGGTGAGGCTGTGGCCACTCCTGCTATGAGGTGACACTAGTGTTTATCTTTCCTTTAATTTATGTCTTAAGTCTGTGATTTCCTATGTTGGCAGGAAAAATAGAGAGGTAATTTGCTTTCACTAAGAATGGAGCTCAGGGCATGTTCTCTCCTAGTACAATGAGAGAACAGTTACTCCCTCATCCCTACCCCCATCTACAGTGGCACTGGGACACGAGAGGAGAAATCGGGGGGACACCTCCCACCATCAGGGGAACATCACATCTGTTGGGTAACACTTCAGATGACTAATATTCTTGTTGGTACGCGGTTGCCAGATAGACTTCCCCAGAGTACGAATTTTCGAAAATGTAGAACAGCCAACATAACTGCCACTAACACTACACTACCAAGAATTAGCCTCTGATACACTGTGGAGTCGTCTGGTGTCTGAGGATCAGCTTTAGGCCACCAGCGTTTCAGTTTTATTCTGACAGTTTGCTTAGAAGTCCCATGTATGGAAGAGAGTAGGATGTTTCAGTCTGAAGGGATCCCAGGAAGAAATACACCACTTGGCAGGAATGGGTCATTCGTTACCTGGCTTTGTATTGATTATACAAGCTCTGGGCCATTGAACCGAGACTATTTTGCCACTGCTGATTTAAGTTGGATCTAAGAGTCTGAAGCAAACAGTGTAAGAAAATCTGATGAAATCAGTGTTTCCAAGTAGCTTTGGAATCAGCTCCTGTCTTACAAGTAATAGCTTTATTTCTTTCCATGAGAAGGAAGATGTTTCTCCTTAAACTACATGCCCACCTGGAGATGATAAGAAGGCATGGCCAGACTCCTTGGCCCTCAGGTTTCCCACACGTCCTTGTGTTCAGTCCAGGGCACTCCCTGCCAAGAGGTACTGCTCCCACCTTTGTGCTGAGAGGCACAGCATCCCTGAATGGCAGGATCCCTGCACAGCGGCTGAGCCCATCAGATTCTTCTCAGATACTGAGTGTCCTCCCAAAAGAGATTTGGACTAGAAGAGCTTTCAGAAACACCGGGCCTCAAGGAAGGTGGGCGAGGACTCCATGGTGACCATGGCCCCCTGACAGGTAAGCCAGGAGCACAGCAGCTGAACTTTGCTTCCTTCAGTTTTACCCTCCCCAATCTTCTGTCATCACATCTTCCATCAGTCACTCACCTGCTCAGAATCCTTCCATGGCTCCCACTGATAGGGCAGGAGCTCCAAACTGGGCAGCAAACACTCCCTGTAGTGTTAATTCCTGTGCGCTCTCCTCACTCCATCCATCCGTTTGCCCTGTCACATGGGATACTTACTCTTCTCTGCATATTCAGTGCCTAGTCCTGCCCCTGTATCTTTGCCCAGTTTATCCCTCTGCAATGCATTTTCCCTTTTTTTTTTTTCCTACCTGATGAACTCATAATCATCCTTCCAGGCCCAGACAGCCTTCTCTGACTGTCCTTTCATTCCACTGTTCTATCTTGTTGACTCCAGAGTTGACTGCTCAATTTCTGATGGAAGATGTGATGACAGAAGATAGGGGAGGGTAAAACTGAAGGAAGCAAAGTTTCATCTACGTTCCCATGGCACTTTGCACCACGCCTCTCTTAGGACACTCATTGCAATGCCTTGGGAACCGTCTCCTCCATTGAACTATGGACATCTATTTCCCATCTTTTCTCTGCAGCTCCTAGGAAAGTCCCTGGCACTATCTAAGAGCTCAATTAATTAAATGGAGTGTGTGCTTCAATTACCATTGCCAGATTCCCCCAGACATTACCAGGGGAATACAAAATACAAGGCTTGGCTAAATACTCAAGACTGAAGGAAGACAGTGTCATGGAACACTGTTGAATAAGTGGGGGGAGCATATTAGGAAGTGCATACGGTAAGTGACAGATCAGTGTCCTGAGGCCACGAGGGGCAGGCAGACAGGTTTTGTGCTCCTAGCGGCAATCTGCTTGTGGTCTGTTCTGGAAACAAAACATTAGGAAGGTTTCTGCAATGGTGGCCCAGGCTGACCAATTGCAGGGCAATCTTACCCAGACACCTGGAAGCCCAATGGTGTGGTTTGCCTCACAGAAAGACCATTCCTTGGCAACCTGCCCTATTCAGGCCCACACACGTCTGTACAAAATAAAACGCAAGGGACAAGACCCAAGTCGGCCCTGAGGGCAATTTTTGTACATTGTAATACAAAATACCAACTATAGTTTAAGTGGAGTCCCTAGTGCCTTGTTAATTCTGAACTACTAATGCTTCTGATCATGCAGCATCTTTAAAGGGAGGTGTGCAGAGCACTTTGTAAGTGGAATATCATCACACTTCCTTTACTGCCTCCCCTTGCGAGATTCCTGCATGTAGGGAAGCCACTGTCCAGGTTCCCCACACTGCATGGGGGATGTAAGACCCCAATGGAGGGAGATACCACAACCCTCCCAACGTTCCAGCAGCCATGGGAAACACCACCTTCCTACACCTCCCTACCTGATAGAGAACTAGGTTTTGTCACAAGAAAGAGTGATAGAGAAAGAAAACATTAACAAGTGGAAAAAGTGAAAGATAAGCTGACAAAACTAGACATGCAAAACAAATAAACCCATTAGCCAAAGAGAACTGGGAACACAAGGAAGCTGCTTCCAGAAGTGTGGCATTCTGGAGATGTGAGAGTGAGGATTACATATTTTATGTACGAACAAACTAGTGGCCAGTGCTAAAATTCACTGCGACCTATTGAAAGCTGATTTGGGAAATCACCACAGATGGAAATAAAAAAGAAGAAAGAGGGCTTCCCTGGTGGCTCAGTGGTTGAGAGTGTGCCTGCCGATGCAGGGAACACGGGTTCGTGCCCCGGTCCGGGGATGTTACTGATACCTCTTACTGATCACAGGTCAGAACTGAAGGTCATGGTAAACACTTAAGCCTTTCATTCTCTGATTCCCACCGCCTTACCTTTTGCAAATGACTTTGAAACCTTAGCTCTGGCAGCTATTACACACACACACACACACACACACACACACACACACACACACCATGCACTTCCATGTGCTCCGCTCAACAACAGAATTATCCTCTGTCATCCTTACTAAACCCATCTGACTCCGTCAGCTCATTTCTGGAGGACATCCGAACGACATTGATAGCCCTCACAGCTGGTGAAAGCGCATGCTAAACCTTTCTTGACTGCCAGCTCTGGGACAAGTCGCATTGTTGTTTCCTTCTTTTTCCTCCTTCACTCATGCACATAACAATACGCAACTTCCATGCCCCTCTCTTTGCAGTCTCCACATAAAAATGCTCCTTCTCTCCAGTAAAAATAAAACCTTGTCTCAGGCCCACATCTCTCGAATAACTCTCATCCTTTCTGTGTTCAAAGGCAAATTTGGGCACACAGATCGTCAGGCTGACCAGATGCTTCCTCAGACCCCGCCCCTGCCTCCGTTCCTCCACCCCCACTGCAGCTTCTCTGGTCACTAGGCATGTAGGACTTTCGACTCTAAAGCCAATGATTCTTTCCAGTCTTTCTCTTATGTGACACTGTTACAACGTTCACTGAACTTGCCCATCTCCTATGACACCACACCTTCTCCTCTCCCTTTTCCTCTGACCACCATGGCTGCATTTGCTTAGCCTCTTCTACAGAACCCTGGATGTCAGAGTTGCTCAGGGTTCTCTCTTAATTGACTCTCCACGTGCCTCCACCCTGCCACATGGCTCCATCACTGGAGACCTGCCTATCTCTCTCTCCAGTCCGGCTCTCCCTCCAGGCACCAGACCCCTGAGAAGCTAGCTGCCTGCTGGTCATTTCACTGGGCGTTTCTCAAGTGTGTTAAACTCAGCTTTTTCAAAATGTTTTTCATCTACTTTGTTCTAAATGTCTTTTCCTCAAGGATCTCATCTCAGGAAATGCCACCAACTGTTGATTCTTCATCTTGGATCTTGTCTGTACCAGTTATCAGTTTAATGTGTCTCAGCTGCAAATCCATTCTTTATTTCTTGTTCAGCGAGCTGTAAGCATTTCTTGTCTGCTACTGGCGCCCATGTGTTCGACTTTATCAGTAGAGGATGCTGGAGGAACACTGCAGGAGGAAGGGGCCTCTTCCTGGTGCCAGCATGCTTCTGTTCGCTTATTCTTCCAACCAGGTTGGGGTGAGGGGCATCCAGTGGCACTGGGCCCTAGCAACAGGTCCAGAGCACTCAGTCCTCTGGCAAGCTTGCAGCCTCAGCCCAGCCCAGTGACACCTCATCACCTTCCCCTGGCCACTGTTCCAACCTCAGCTTTCAACATCCCTCCTCCCTCTATCCTTCCTAATGTTGGTAATCTGTGCTTTCTTTGCTGCTTAATCAATTTGCTGGTAGAGCTGTACCGTTCCACAATGTGTCTTTTCAGAAAATAGCTTTTGTTCTTGTTTTTTTATCTTGTGTTTTTTTAAATATCCTACTTCATTAACTTCCTCTTTTTATTATTTTTTTCACACTTTGGGATAAACTCAATTTTATGTTAACTTTTTGAAATGACAATATAGCACATTTAAAGTAGCATTATCCCTTTAAATATTGCTTCAGCTATACTCCACCGCTTTTGATATACAATCCTTACATTGTTATGAAGTTCTAAATCTTTGATAATATTCATGATGACTTCTTTTGATCCACGAAATTTATAAAGGTGTGTTTTTTAGTTTATTGTGTTTTGTTGTTCTTTCCTTATTTTTTTCTTTTTTCCTTTTAACTTTTGATATCTAATTTTATTTCATTGTGGTCAGAAAATATGGTCTATATGATAACAATTTGTTAGTATTTGCTGAGATTTCAATCTTAACACATTTCACAAGTGTTTGAAAATAATGAATAATTCCTCTTTTTGTTTCATGTAAAGTTATTTCTATAAAGCTATTATACCAAGTTTATTCAATTAACTCATCAATTATGACAGACGTGTATGAAAATCTCTCACTATTAATTATAGGTTTATCAATCTTTATGGAAACTTTAATCAATTCTATTTTATCCCTTTGATATTATGTTTTTAAATATATACATATTTCCCCATTGTTTTATCTTTCTGATTAATATTTCCTTTTCCTTATTGAGTAATTATGCTTTCTGTTCCTATTAGTGCTTTTTGGTTTAAAAAATATATTTAGTCTAACATTCATATTGCTTTAGTTTATTTTTACTTTTATTTTAGGTTTTAGGTTTAGTAGAACCTCTTGCAAAAAGAACGAACATAGCTTAATTTTTTAATCTAACTTAGCAAAGTTGTTTTTAACTATAAGATTAATCAACTTAAATTTATTGTAAATATTGATATATTTAGACTTATCATTCTTTTTTATTTTTAAGTTACTGTATTTTTTTCTTTATTTATTTTTTCTTTCCTTCATTTCTGTATATTTATCCATGCTTAATTCATCCTACTCCCTTGTTCTCTAATAGTTACAATTACACATTCTATTTCTATTAGTTTCATGAGCTTCCATTACATTTTAATGTGCATACTAGACTTTACAAAGTATAAAGTTAGATTTTTAACTTCCTCCCAGACAATACAAGAACTTTAGAATGATATTTGTCCAGCATATCTCCTCCTCCAATCTGCCAACTTACTGTATTGTCTAGTGTTTAGTTCCACCTTTTTTTAAATCCCCAATTTTAGTCATTTTAAAAATTGCTGACAGGTGTACTTTTTTCTTCCTGAGTGTTATTTCACTGGGAGACCTTCCTTCTGATTTTAAGACTTCCTTCTTGCTGAATTATATTCTTTAAGTTTTTCATTAGGTTTTGTAGAATCTATCAGATTTTCTATGTGGACCATCACGTCATCTGTGAATAAAGACAGTTTTAATTCTTCCTTTCCAATCTGGATAACTTTTATTTCATTTTTGTGCCTATTTGCCCTGGCAAGAACATCCAATACAATGTTGAATAGAAGTGGTAAAGGCAGACACCCTGCTTTGTTCTGGATCATAAAAGGAAAACATTCAGCCTTTCAGCATTATGTATGAATGTTAACTGTAGGGATTTTTCCCTAGATGCCCTTTATTGGATCAGGAAAGTTCCTCTCTATTCCTAGTTTTCTGAGAGTTTTTATCAGGAATAGATGTGGATTTTGTCAAATACTTTTCCTGTGTTTATTGAGATGATCACTTTTTTTTCTCTTTCAGCTTGTGAATATGATGAATTGCACTGATTGATTTTCAAATGTTAAATCAACCTTGCATTCCTGGGATAAATCTGTTTGGTCATGATCTATTTTATATATGATTGGCTTAAACTTGCTAAAATTTTGTTAAGAACTTTTGCATATATGTTTATAAGGAGTAATGGCCTATAATCTTCTTTTCCAGGAAAGTTTTGGTACCAGGATAAAGTTGGCTTAATAGAATGAGTTGAGAGGTACCATACTCACCTCAATTTTCTGGAATAATAGAGCAGAATTAGTAGTATTTCCTTCTTAAATATTTGGAAGAATCACCAGTGAAGTGGGTGTGGAGTTTTCTTTGTGGGAAGGTTTTAATAACAAACTATTTTCCTTTGATATAGATTTACTGTATTCAGGTTATTTCCATCTGAGTGAGCTTTCGTGGTTTGTGTCTTTCAAGGAATTTCTCCATTTCATATAAGTCATTAATTTATTTGCATTAAGTTGTTCAAAATATTTCTATACTATATTTTCAATATCTGTAGAATCTGTAGTGATGTCACTTCCTTCATTCCTGATATTGGTAAATTGGTTCTTTTTCTTCTTTCCTAATAAGTCTGAAAAAAGATTTATGAATTTTATTAATTTACTCAAAGAACCAGCTTTTTATTTTATTAATTTTCTCTATTTTGTTTCTCTTTTATATTTCCTTGATTTCTGCCCTGATCTTTATTTTTTCCTTTACTTGATTTGGGTTTAATTTGTTCTTCTTTCTCTGATTTCTTAAGGTACATGCTGATGCCATTAATTTGAGATCTTCTTTTCCATAATTGACCTATAGTGCTATAAATTTCCTCCTGAGTACTGCTTTAGTGGATTCCTACAAATTTTGCTAGGTAGCATTTTCTTTTTCATTTGGTTAAAAATACTTTATAATTTCACTTTAAATTTCTTTTTTGATCATGGTTTATTTAGAAGTGTGCTATGATTTCCAAATGTTTAAGGACTTTATTATTGATTTCTAATTTAATATCTTGTAGTGAAGGAACATATTTTGTACAATTTGAATGCTTTTAAGTTTATGGACACTTAATTTATAGCCAAAATATGATCTAACTTGGTAAATGTCCTGCATGCACTTGAAGAGAATATATACTGTAATTGTTGGGAGGAATATGTCAATTAGTTCAAACTGGTTGATAGTGTTGTTCAAATTTTCTATAACCTTATTGATTTTCTGTCTATATAGTCTATCAGTTTTTGAGAAAGGGGTATTGAAATCTCTGACTATAACTGTTGATTTATTTCTTCTTGAAATTCTCCCAGTTTTTCTTCATATATTTTGAAGTTCTCTTTTTACAAAAATTTAGAATTGTTATGTTCTCTTGATAAATTTATCCCTTTTTATTTTGAAATTACCTTCTTTATATCTGGTATTATTTACTGCTCTGAAGTCTACTTAGTCTTACATGAAAATAGCTACTCCAGCTTTCTTTCGATTAGTGTTAGAATAGTATATTTTTCCATTATTATTTTTTAATTTATTCATATCTCTATATTTAAAGTGAGTTTTATTTAGGCAGCATACAGTCAGCTTGCTTTGCTATACAATCTGATAATGTCTTCTTGTTCACGGGCCTCTCACTGTTGTGGCCTCTCCCGTTGTGGAGCACAGGCTCTGGACGTGCAGGCTCAACAGCCATGGCTCACGGGCCCAGCTGCTCCGCGGCATGTGGGATCCTCCTGGACTGGGGCACGAAACCATGTCCCCTGCATCGGCAGGCGGACTGTCAACCACTGCGCCACCAGGGAAGCCCTGTCTTCTTTTTTAACTAAGGTATTTAACCCATTTACATTTTATGTGGCTATTGATTTGGTTAGGTTTAAATCTATCATCTTGACATTTGTGTTTTATTTTTTCCATCTGTTCTTTATTCCACCTTTTTCTGCTTTCTTTTGGATTAACTGAATATTTTGTAATTGCATTTTATCTCCCTTGTTAGCTTACTACCATCTTTTTTCATTTGTTATTTTAATGGTTTCTTCATAGTTGGTAGCATACATCTGTAACTCTATAAGAACCTAAACAGTACATTTCCATTTCTCTCCTCCCATCCTATATGCTATTGTTATCCTTTAATTCACTTCCTTGAACACATTTATTGAGATGCAATTTACATACCATATAATTTAATCATTTAAAGTATACAAATATGTTTTTTGTATAGTCACAGATAAGTGCAGCCACTACAATAGTCAATTTTCACGTGCTCATGTTTTCATCACCTCAGAAAGAAACCATACACCCTTTAGCTATCACCCAGTTATTCCCTTCCCTTCCCTCCAGCCCTGAGAAATAACTAAACTGTCTTCTGTCTATGTAGATTTTCCTGTTCTGGACATTTCATATGAATGGAATCATATAATGTATGGTCTTTAGTGACTAACTACTTTTTATTTACCATAATGTTTTCAAGATTCATTCATGTTGTAGTGTGCATCAGTACTTCATTCCTTTTTATAGTCAAACAATATTGTATTGTATAAATATACCACCTTTTGCTTATTGGTTCATCAGTTGATTGGCATTTGATTTGTTTTCAGCTTTTGGCTATTATGCTTATGCTGCTATAAATATTTGCATACAAGTTTTTGTATGCACATGTGTTTTCATTTCTCTTGAGTATATATACCTAGGAGTGGAATTGCTGGGTCATATAGTTACTCTATATTTAATTATTTGTAAGAACTGCCTGATTGTTTTCCAAAGTGGCTGTACCATTTTATATTCCCACTAATAGTGGGAGAAGGAAGCATGGAGCTGAATAGGGAGTGTCCAGAATTACCCATTTTCCACCAGATTGCTAAATTTTCCACTGATTTGTATAATTTGCCATCTTTATCAGAAACAAACATAAGATTTCAAAGGTTTTTTTCCTTTGAAAAAAGGTGATGATAGACTACCTGGTTTGGGTGGGAAAGCTGAGGATGCCTACCATACTCTGTACCTTCACACTCACCATAGGGACCCAAAGGGACTTAGGAAACACTAAATGAAAAAAAAGCACAATGTATTAAGTGTGACTGTAGGTTCCTGAACTAACACCAACCATACTGGGACTCCTGAGGTCAGTACAAGGTCAGGACCCCACCTGGCTTCCTGCTGCACTGTGCTTTATTTTCAAAGGTGGGTAAATTATCACTGCCCTTCTCCATGGGTGTGCTTTCCTTGACATGGTATATCCTCTCCAGCCAAGGCAAGGATCCGTCCCATCCTGGATCCCATTTTATTTAGGTGAAGTTTCCTGTTGGCCAACATAGTTGTTATAATTTGTACTTCAACTTAAACAAGTGTATGTGTTTTTCCTTTCCTTTTGTTTCCCCTGGGTGGGGGGGATCAGTAATTATTTGACTGCTATGGAAGCCTAACATATAAAGACATAAGTGTAAAAGTAAAGACACAGCCAAAGCGATTAGGCAAGACAAAGAAGTAAAATGCATGCAAATTGGAAAGGAAGCAGAAAAATGATCTCTTTTCACAGATTACATAATCTTATATGTAGAAAACCCTAAAGATTCCACAACAAAACTTAGAACTAATAAGTTCTAAGTTAAGTCAACAATGTAGCAGGATACAAAGCCAACACACAAAAATTAGTTGCAATTCTATACACTATAAATGAACAATCTGAAAAGGAAAATAAGAAAATGTTCATTCCACTTATAATAGCATCAAAAAGAATAAAATACTTAGGAATTAACAAGGAGACAAAAGACTTGCACAATGAAAACTATAAAACGTTTCTGAAAGAAATTAAAGACATAAGTAAATGTAAAGATATCCCATATTCACTGTTTGGAAGAATTAATATTGCCAAAATGTCAATACTACCCAAAATAATCTAAAAATTCAACATAAACCCTATCAAAATTCCATTGACATTTCTTCAAAAGTAGAAAAATTCATCCTAAAATTCACATGGAATCTCAAGAAACCTTGAATAGCCACAATAATCCTGAAAAAGAAGAAAAAAGCTCAAAGACTTATACTTCCTGATTTGAAAACTTAACTACACAGCTACAGTAATCAAAACAGTATGGTACTAGTATAAGGACAGACATATAGACCAAGAGAATAGAACAGAAAGTCTGGAAATAAATCCTCACATATTTAGTCAAATGATTTTTTTTTTTGCGGTACGCGGGCCTCTCACTGTTGTGGCCTCTCCCGTTGCGGAGCACAGGCTCCGACGCGCAGGCTCAGTGGCCATGGCTCATGGGCCCAGCCGCTCCGCGGCATGTGGGATCTTCCCAGACTGGGGCATGAACCCGTGTCCTCTGCATTGGCAGGCGGACTCTCAACCACTGCGCCACCAGGGAAGCCCTAGTCAAATGATTTTTGACAAGGGTGCCACAATCATTCAATGGGGGAAAAGATAGTCTTTTCAACTAATAGTCCTGGGAAAACTGAATATCCACATGCAAAAAAAAAAAAAATGGAGCTGGACCCTTACCTAACACCATATACAAAAATAAACTCACAGTAGATCCATGATCTACATGTAATACCTACAGCTGTAAAACTCTTAGAAGAACACACAGGACAAAGCTTCACGATATTGGATTTGGCAATTATTTTTTGGATATGACACTAAAAGCACAGTCAACAAAAGAAAAAAAACAGGAAAATTAGACTTCATAAAAAAAATTGTGTGTGTGAAAAAACACTGTCAGTTGAGTAAAAAGGCTACCCACAGAATGGGAGAAAATATTCGCAAATCATATATCTGATAAGGAATCAATATGCAGAATACATAAAGAACTCTTACAACTCAACAATAACAAAAACAACCTGATTAAAAAATTGGGTAAACACTTGAATAGACATTTCTCCAAAGAAGATATACAACAGATGGTCAACAAGAACATGAAAAGATGCTCAACATCACTAATAATCAGATAAATGCAAATCAAAACTACAGTAAGATACCACCTCACAACATTAGGTTGGACACCACCAAAAAAAAAAAAAAAAAAAAACAGAAAATAACAAGTGTTGCACTACTATATATAAAAGATAACTAATATGGTCCTACTGTATAGCACAGGGAACTCTACTCAATACTCTGCAATGACCTATATGTGAAAAGAATCAAAAAACAGTGGATATATGTACATGTATAACTGATTCACTTTGCTGTACAGCAAACACTAACAGCATTGTGAATCAACTATACTCCAATAAAAAATTTTTTTAATAATTAATTTTAAAAACAACAAGTGTTGGTGGGGATGAGCAGAAATTGGAACCCTTTGTGCACTGTTGGTAGGAATGTAAAATGTTATAACCACTGTGGAAAATAGGCAGTTCCTCAAAAAATTAAAAATAGAATTATCACATGATCCAGCAATATACATAGATTTAAGACACAAATAGCTATCTATCTACATATTTATATATGTAGATATAGATATGGCTGTGATATATATCAATATATATATATCGAATAATGGAATATTATTCAGATTCAGCCTTAAAAAGGAAGAAAATTCTGATACATGCTACAATTTGGATGAACCTTGAAAACATTATGCCAAGTGGAATAAGCCAATTACAAAATGACAAATCCTGTATGATTCTACTCATATGAGGTACACAGAGTAGTCAAATTCATAGAGTAATAAAGTAGAATGGAGGTTGCTAGGGCTGGGGAAAGGGAGAAATGGGATGTTAGTCTTTAATGGGTACAGATTTTTAGTTTGGAAAGATGAAAAATGGTTGTAGATTTGATGGTTGTAGAACAATGTGAATGTACTTAGTGCCACTGAACTATACACTTAAAAACAGTGAATATAGTGAACTTTATGTTATGTACATTTTACCACAATTAAAATGAATTGGGAAAAAAAAAGTAAAGACTTCTTCCTTCAGATATGCTTGTCTGAGTCAGTTTGCTCTCTTGGCTTCATTCTACATATGGAGCTCTGGTCAGTGGTCCAGGCACCTCAATGGGCATTCAGGAGTGTAAGTATAGTTTGTTCTATTTTCGTTTGCATACTTGAAATTTGCTGAGAGTAAATCTTAAGTGTGTTCTCACTACACCCCCCCCCAAAATGGTAACTATGTGAGGTAATGGACATGTTCATTAACTTGACTGTGGTAATCATTTCACAATGTATATATACATTACAGCATCAGGTTGTCCACCTTTAAAAAAGTCACATTAATAACCTAAATATATACAATTTTTTCAATCATACCTGAAAAAAGCTGGGGAAAAATTTTATAAATTACATTCAATTTAATTAAATATCATTTAAAAGCAGCCATGTCTACCCCTCAGTGCCCTAGTTATACTCAGAGGGAAATGGAAACCATACTGAGCCCCTCTGAGAAACCAGAGCCCTCGACAGGAAGAGTGGATGACTAGAACCACCTTATCAGTTCTTCTCAGTCCCAGAGGAAGGAACTGATTAACCAGATCACAGTAAAGGATGAGTTAGTTTTACACTGGAAATAGCTAAAATTGCTAAGCATGTATTCATTTATTCGACAAATATTTATTGAATGACTACTGTGTGTTAGGCATTCTTCTAACCATGAGTGCAGCGGTCTTGACTATTAATCTTTACTCATGATAGCTGTCATATCCCATGACATCCTAGGGAAAATAATGTGTTAAGGGGACTTCTCCTGTGTCCAGGACCATTGAGATAGGTGGGCCCCCTTTCTGGAAGACACTGGATCTTTTTAGACATTTGAGACAAGTGGGCCCAGGCAAGAGGAGGCAAGAGACCAAAGGCGCCCACTGATATCCCTATCCCCAGAGTGGCCCCGGCTTCAGAACCCTCATCTATACCATGGAACTCAGCTCCTTCTCATCCCCAAAGGGAAGCTGGACTTGAGAATAGTGCTGAGCAGTTGCCTTTGAGGAACTGGGAGCATTAGAGTAAGATGTCCAAATAAGCACCAGATCATCAATATTATTCCATCACCCAACAAGTAGTTATTAAACTATTAAACCCTTATTATATACCAAGCATGGTTTTAGATGCTGAAAATCTAACAACACGGGTAAAATCCCCTACCCTCCTGGAGCTTACCCTTAGTGGGAATACAGACAAGAAGCAAATGAATCAGTACATTGTATGATAGGGTGTGATAAAGGTTATGAAATGGCATACAGGAGAAACTGAGATAGGAAATGCTGGGGAAGCTGGGATAGCAGAGGCAATTTTAAGTAGGAGTCAGGAAAAGTACCAAGAATTGTCATCTGAGCAGACTCCAGGGAGTGAGGGCTCCCATGGTCCCTGCAGGCATCCAGAAGGGGAGGGCCGGCAGCTGAAGCCAGGGATGGGTGGGCAACCCTAGGGAAAAAATACAGAGTGAGAGGAGAAAGGGACTGAGGATGAAACTCTGAGAAACCCAATTTTTAAGAAAAAGGCTAAAAGACACCAAGAGTTCACAGCAGGAAGAGATCAGGAGAGAAAATGGGCAATTGTGTCAATGCTTCTGGAATTGTAAGATAGGGGATTAACAGGAGCTCTGCTTGCCTGCGGGGCTGGTTACAGGACCCCATGAACTCAACACACCTAGCACTTGACACCAAAACGAGTGAATGCTATTGTATGTAATATTTTAAGTAAACTGATGGGGGCATCTACTAAATTTGCTACTAGAAGAGCACTGGTAACTCCAAAAGGTGCAGCAGCTTCAGAGGAATGGCAGGGAGGGGGAGAAATGACATTTTAATGGTGAGGCAGGTGTGCGGTGTGGTGAACATCCAGGCTTCTGGGCTCCCCGGCTGGAAGCTTCCCCGTGGCTTCTTATAACACTGAAACGACCCACCAGGGAAAGCCTTGGCGCACCCTCTGCTCGGCTCCAGTCTCCTGCCTGCTCTGCTCAAACCCCTCTGGCCTTCTTGCTGGGTCCCAACCCGCTACTTGTGTTCCCCACACAGGATCTTGTGCTCCTCCCTGCCAGCCTTTCACACGGCTCCTTGGAAGACTTCCTCAATCACTTCTAAAATGCACCCCTCCATCCATCACTCTCTACCATGTCAGGATGCTTTATTTTCATCACACCACTCTATCACCCTGAAAATTATTTAATATTTGTGCTACCATGTTTATTATTTAGCTCCCCAATAAGAGGAAAGCTCCAAGAGATTGGAAACGTGTGAGTCTCGAGGCTCACCATAACCCGGTGCCTAGAACACTGCCACATATTAGGTGCTCAATAAAATTTTCTTATTTTTAGTTTTATTACTATTATAAAGTTCGAACTGTTAGATTTTGAAAATTGAACAACAGGTTTCATTTCGAGATTCCTGATGGCCATGGAAAAATGGGAAAATAAGGTGATTGATATTACCCATGAAGTAAAAACATAAAAACCCTTCAGGGTAAAGCAAGATTGTCGGAGAACTTGCTTTGGCCAGATCATCATTGTGGCCTTACTGAGCAACACAGAAGAAAATATTTTTAACATTATTTTTGCAGTCAATAAATAAATCCCATGCAATTATTTCTTCTTTAATTCTGTCAAGTAAGCTGAAGTCAAAAGACCAAAGAACAGCCACAGGGCAGGAATTATTTCTAATTCAGTCTCACATCCAACAAAAAAATTCTTGCACTGACCTCATTGACAGTGTGGATGATCCTCTCCTTTTTTATTTTAGAGGCACACATTTAATTAGTGCTTCAGAAGTGCTACATTTCACCTAACCTCTAACTCTCTGAAATATGTGCTGCATACCCATTTTACGGATGCGGAAACTGAGGTTCACAGCCTACAGTCAGAACTGATAGGTGATGGAGACAAGGCTTGAACTGAGGTGTTTGACTGTCTAGAGTAGGGGTCGGCAAACTATGCTGGAAGATCCGATCTGCTTGCTGCTTGTTTTTGTAAATAAAGTTGTGTTGGGACCCAACACACTTATTTAGATGTATCATCTATGGCTGCTCTCACACTGCAATGGCAGACTTGAGTAGTTCCATATGGTCTGCAAAACTGAAAATGTTACAGCCTCTTATAAATAAGTTTGCCACCCCCTGCTCTAGACTTCGTGCTCATCCCTTTCATCTGTCTACCACCTTAACAAATATGTCTCAGTTTATCTGTTGCTCTGAAGGGAAAAAAAAAGGCTTTGTATAAAAATAGAAAGAAGAAAATGTAAATTGGGAGCTCTACGTGCAAAATTATTCTGTTACTGAAACATCAAAGAAGAATATTTTGTAAACACATTTTCTGGGGGAGAAGTTTTCATCTTTTTTTTTTTTTTTGGTCCTGGTTCCTTCCAGACCACTTAACTGAAATGGAACACATATAAAAAGGATATTAAAAAATACATTCAGTAAGATCATGGCAGTGCAGTATATGCAACAAATCACACAAGTAGTTCTGGTTTTGAATTCTGTGGCTTCACAGCAAGTAGAAGTAAATGAACCTGTTGATATTTATGAGGACAACACCCATCTTCAGTGGGTAACTTAAATGTAACTCTATATTTAATTAGTCACGTTAACTCAAGTCCAGCAAACACATCCAAATTAACTGGTATTTAAGAGGTCTTCCCAGTTAATCTAATTTTCACTTTATGTATTTCTGGGAGAGGTTACAATAAATGAGGCATAGTACATGCATTGAAGTGACACCGCAGAAATGTACAAGGAGTTTCACTTGGGAGGAGGACCTTCACATTTACTTTCAGAATATTCTTGACAGCAAAGGGATAATGATGATGATGATGATTGTCAAGACTCATGCAGCTGGGTCTGTCCCTGTTTGTGTGCCCCTAAGAGGACAGGAAGCAGAGGAGCCCGTCGGGGGTGGCCCATCTCCAGAACAGATGCTCCCCATGCAGTCACACTCAGCAAGGATGTGTACAGAAAGTGTGAGGTTATTGATTAGAATCTGGGCTAAGGAACACGGCTTCTCCGGAGCTCCATGTAAGGGCTAAATGTGGCGCTGCCATCAGATCTGGAAGCAGCTTGGGGGATGTGGGGCCAGTCCCACTGCATACAGTTACTGTGGATGAAACGGGATCAGCTCCCATGTCTGGTCACCTGGTGACGGAGAGCACAGGCTGTGGTGTGAGACACCCCTGGGGGGGTCAGGTCCAGACTATGGGCTTCTAGGCAAGTCATCTAAACTCTGAACCTCAGTATTTCCATCTTTAAAGTGGAGTTAGTAGTTTCTTCCTCTGAGAATTATCGTGAGGATTCAGTGCTGCACTTGACTGCATGTAAAGTGTCCGGCCCAAAGGAAGCAATTAATAATTGCTCATTATTTTTATTATTACCTCAAATTACCTATTTCATTCTGTTGATGGTCTTTCTCTAATTAACGTTACATTATATTAAAATATGAGCTACTTATTTGTGGAATAAATATTCCTTGGCAACTGTTATATGCCAAATTTGGAACTAGTTCCGAGTTATAGAAAAATTTATAAGACCTAAAGTCCTACCTTCAGAGAACTGGCAACATAGAAAATAAAATAGGCGCATGCAATTACCTAAAATAATGAGAACAGCAACAATTAATAACCTGGGGCCTCAAAATGTGCCCATGGTACATGGGCTGTAGACTGTTCTATGGTGTACGGCGTACACGCTTATATTTTTAAACCTCACGACAATCACCAAGTTAACCACTGTTTTTTACAGATGAGGACACTGAGATCTGACAGGACAAATAACTTGTCCAGGGTCAACCCAGCAAGCACAGACAGAAGTGGGACCTGGACTGAGTAGAGCAGAGGCCATCTGGAAACTCTTCTGCCAATTTAGGAATAAAATTCCAGACCAGGGTTCTGTGATGGTTCCTGGGACCTGTGCAGCTTTATCAAAGGCTCCCCCAACCCCAGTTCCCTTGCCATCCCCCAGAATGGGAACAGGAAGAGCATCAGTCTGGCCATAGTCCAGTGATGGCAACACACAGTGAGGCTAATCTTCTGGTGTATGAGCCTTAGTCGCTGCACGGCAGCTCAGTCGGTGGGTTCCCCAAGGAGCCGAACCTCGGCCTGGAGGCCCGGGAAGGTCAGGCCAGGCCCAGAACATGCCGTAGTCTCAGCTGGGTCTCCTCAGCCTGGAGGATTCCTCTGGGCTGAAAGAGTGAACTCCTTATCTCCACTTAGGGAAGATGCAGTTCAGCCTCCCAAAGGTCACTTTGAGAAGCCCCATTGATTAAAGGTGTTTCGTGTCATTATCCAGGGGAAGGAGTGGATTTTGCTTCTTAAAGAGGACTAGCCTATATCCACATAGACTCCAGAGAATCATGGTGCCAGAGGTGTCTTAGCGATGGCATAGGCCTTCTTTCCTCTGCTCAGATATTCAGTACTCGCTTTACAAAGCAGGCACCCGCTTTTTGGACCTTGAGTCATTAGAATATCTTTGCATTTTAAACCCAAGTGTTCCTTCCTGTGACTTCTGCCCTCCAGGTCTGTCTGAGCAGTTGCTTCCAGTCCTCCATGAGAGTCTTCAGAGATGGAGACCATGTCTTAGAGAGGTCTTTTCCAGGATGAATAACCCAGGCTCCTTTACAAATTCCTCCTGTGAGAAGGTGTCAGTTCCTGGCTTGTCCATGGGTCTTCAGGGTTCTTGGAGCTGAGCCAGATCAGGGTCTGCCATCGCTGCCTGGGCTGTTTCTTTCTTTGCCACAGGACAGTCCTGGCTCCCCATGACCCACTATGTGCTAAAGTGAAGTCACAGAGTGTCTCCTTAGATGCTGCATCTGCCCAGCTACAGTTCTTCTATATTACGCTTATGAAATGGATTTCTGGAATCGAATTTTAGAATCTTCCGTGTACTCCTAAGAAGCTTCACCTTGTTGGTCTTGGCTCAATTTGCCATTTTTCAAATTTATTTCAAATCATGATTCTGTTTTCCATTGTATATGCTTTCATGTTTTAAGTTATTAGAATGTTAGATAAATGTCTTCCATGGTGTCACTCAACTCACTGATCGAATGTTAAAGAGGATAAACTCAATGACAGAGCACTGTGGCCATCCACTAGCGAAAACACCAACTTGACAAAGAGCCAATATTTAACATTCTTAGATGCAACTGTCCCCTAACCAACAATCGCTAAACTGAAAATCCAGTAGAGCAGAGATGATTTCAAAGGGACTCAGAGAGCCAGACCTACACCACTTGCCTTCATCCAGTGTTTCCTGTCCTCAGAACTGAAGCCTCTGGGTTCTCATCCTTATTTTTTGGATCCACTGCCCTAGACTAGTCCTCAGTCTGCTGATCCAGGGTCTAACTTAGACTCTCAGCCCAGCGTGTAGGCCCAGAGCCCTGCAACCCTGACCAGATGCTCCAGGCACAGCTTTCTAAAGCAGGCATTTTCACTGTTTTTGTCGTGTTAATCTTGCTATAAGGGGCACACAATTTCTCTCCAGTACCCCCTGGCAGACTCTTGGGGAAAATCAGTGTGTGTGTGTGTGTGTGTGTGCGTGTGTGTGCGCGTGTGCGTGTGCGTAAAGTGTGTGAAGCCAGAAGACCTGAATTCCCCCACTAAGCGGGGCTCCTCCCATCCTTCTTTTCATAGCTAATTTAGTTAAGTGTTTGAACAATGTAAATCTGGCAGCTCCCCTCTGTTAAAGCCACAAGATTTAGGACAGCTGCCGCCCAGCTACCAGCCCTCCAATCCAACCTCCACCCGCTTTCCTGAAATAGCAAGGCCCACTTCCGTCCCTCCTTCCCTGGAATAACCCTGGGGGAAGGATACTCCATTTCCTACGCCCAGACTGCATTATTTATTACCACCTCAGGAGTCCATATTTGGAGAAAAAAATATCACCACTGTGTGGAATGAAATCATGCAGTTGCAAATAACTGATGTGTCTGAATTCAAAGGAGCTCTCAAGGAGATTGTGTATGTATGTAAATAGGCGTGCACTTCTCAGAGAGTATATGATCTCAACTCTGTTCCCTGACACGCAGGGTGACCCAGGACAGAGCAAGCAGGGCTCTGGCAACCTCAGGGACCCTGGGGAGCTTTTCTTCTTGATCACTTTCAACTCACCTGGATGAAGATACCAGGGAGTTCATCTCCTTAAAAACACATTCACTGCCGAGTCGGTGGTTAGAATGGAGCCCACACAGCACGTTGGAGCA
The DNA here is from genome assembly GCF_003031525.2 of Neophocaena asiaeorientalis asiaeorientalis. Classification (NCBI taxonomy): domain Eukaryota; kingdom Metazoa; phylum Chordata; class Mammalia; order Artiodactyla; family Phocoenidae; genus Neophocaena; species Neophocaena asiaeorientalis. The sequence goes on from NW_020172627.1 coordinate 3,058,722, forward strand.
CATGCCCATGCTTTTTCTTAATTATCTACTTACTAAAATCAATCTACTCACCTTGCACAAGGTGACTTAGTTTTAGGCACAGATCACTCCTGTCCAGACCACACATGGTCTCTTCATTTTACACTCCAGATGACCATGGAGAGCTTCAATGATTTTCCTTCCTAGGGGCACATTGGCTGTACCTTCTGCAATAAATGCATTCCAGAAAAGTCATGTGGAACCCTAATCTAGCTTGCAACACACTAAGAGTGTTCAGTATTTAAGGTCCCTTGAGTTAGTTTGTGCAGTGAAGAATCACTTTATAATCACTCTATAAAGGATCACATGTGCTCCTGCAATGTTTCTCAAAATGAGACATGCCTTCCCAAGTTACACTGCTTATATTTCCAGAGCACCTTAGGCTCCATAATAAAAATCGCTTTTACCAAAACACAGCCCTTCTAGAGTGAGTTATTCTCGTTCCACGACAGCAGTCCTTTTAAGTCTGTAAGTCTGAAATCCAAGGCAGGGGAGAGAATGAGTAAAAGGTCGCTGTCCTCATGTTGGAAATGGAATCTGTTTTCTCCATGGACACTAACTAGATTTTAATTCCATCATTGACCGAGGGGTCAACAGTTGCCATCTAGATGAAGAATCAGAGCTTGGGAGTCATTCATAATGGATCAAAGCCTAGTTTCTCTTCTTTTTTTTGCGGTACACGGGCCTCTCACTGTTGTGGCCTCTCCCGTTGCGGAACACAGGCTCCGGACGCGCAGGCTCAGCGGCCATGGCTCACGGGCCCAGCCGCTCCGCGGCATGTGGGATCCTCCCGGACCGGGGCACAAACCCGTGTCCCCTGCATCGGCAGGCAGACTCTCAACCACTGCGCCACCAGGGAAGCCCTCTTCTTTTCCTTTTTAATGCATGGCTATGGAATCTCCTGACCGCCTGTCTATGGCAGATGCAGGGGGATGTGCTCATCACAGGCTCTCAGTGAATATTTTATGATGACAATAACCATCATCATGGGGATCTGTCAAAAGCACTGAGTGGTCTACAACACAACCAAAAACTCGTGGACTGGTGGTCCACTGGTGGAATTTTAATTGCTAGAATCTACTAAGATATTCTTTGTGATGAAATTGTAGAAATGTTCTAAGTATATTTTGAAAAGTTGTACCTTCTCCATTTTAGGGACACAAATAAGTTACATTGTTTGAACCCTCTACACACTTACTCATTTTTGTCCACTAGATTTGTCCCAACAGAGTGTGTCAACATCACCTACTACAACAGCACTTCCCTTCCTCTTGTTGTGTTGCTAGAAACTTTTGTTTACTACATTTAATGTTTTTACATTCAGCATAGAAGAGTACAACCTGTTATATCTTCATTGAGGATTTTTTTCTTTTAGTGGAATAAATTAACACTATTTATCATATTGACTGTGCCAGCCTTGGGTTCCACCTTGTCTCCTATTCATGTTCCACTCTTGCCTTCTTTTTTAAGAAGAAACATCACTTGGTCAAGATTTATTTCAAGGCCTGAAAACAGTGACTAAGCAAAAATGGCCCTACTGCAATTTCTTCTAATATATAAATACTTAATATAAAACTCAAAAAAATGTAGACACTATTAACTAACTCCTAAACCACACACTAAAGGTTTTTCAAAAGCAATAGTTATTTAACAAAATGTAAGATGACAATATCAAAGAATTTTCACACTTAAAGAGGACACAATCAGTCGCAAGCTACTCAAACACAAATCTTTTTTACGTTTTCCACGTTTGTTTTTCACTTTGTTTCATAGAACCACTGATAATTGAGGCTTCTTTCAAGTATAGGATTTCTAACATTAAATTACATTTTCTAAGTATTTCTATAAAGAAGAAATGAAAAAGACACATACTACATTGTTTGCCATAAATTCATACACCAAAAAGTCAAAGTAAAAATCCATCTGAATTTATTCCTGCTTCCCCCTTCTCCAACATTAGCTTTAGATGTTTTTCTAAATATTATATAAACAGTTTTGTTAAAATTAGTTCTCTCATTTATGCAGATTAGGGGAAAATGGTTTTATAATGAGTTATCTTTAAAATTACCTTCTAGATAGCACTCCTTAGCCTTAAATTACATTGTGCACACACGACTACAACTGTTTGCATTTGCCCAGGAACATATAATCACATTAAAAACAAATAACTTTGTATTTCATAGTTTAGTTGGCTCTTAAATAGTTTCCCGGGGTGGGGGTGGGGGGTGGGGAACAAATATTTTGTGTTGTTTAAGAAACTGGTATATATAAATGAACTGACAGGTGTTCGTTTAAACTTTGAGGAAACTACAGATGAAGTTTTGGGTGTTTTTCCTAAAATGCAAGAGATATGCGCTTAATCACTGTTCATATAGTGAAGGGATGGGATGGCAGATACAGACGCAGATGAAACTCTACATTTTGTAAATGTAGAGTTGGATATTCTAAATGGAAAAACTGACACTGACAATTGTATACAGGAAACAAAGGTTAAGAAAAATGTTGAAGAATAGCTACTCTTAAAAAGAGAGAAGTGTTATACAACACAAAAATGAGATCTAGAGATTCGAAAAACGCTCGTTTTACTGTTTTAAAAGAAAAACAAAAAAATAATAGGCACAGACTGTAGACCAATTAAAACTGAGGCAGCTGTAACAAAGATGGAACACAGTACAGTGATTTGAGCCCTTAAAGGAAATGACTAATTAAAATGAAATTTCACAAGTCTTCATGTCTATAATAATATATAAATGTACAAAATACAAAAAATACCAAGTCTGGATTTTTCCCCTTAGGTTTGTAATAAACTGTCAACCCTCTGCTTAATATAGTTACTTTTATAAGCCTTCTGATTAGCAGAGCATGCTATGCAGGTACATGCATGCTAGAATTTTACCATGAGAATTATAGTTCTCATCTCAAACTAGTGACTTGCCTGTTACCCGTATTTATATATATTTCATTTCCATTATAAAACACTTAAGACCTTTCCAGTGGTCCATTTTAATCAACATATTACATAAAAAAGAAAAAATTTTAAATGAACCTTTTTAGTACTGTAATACGATGGGTTTAATTGAACAGTTGGAACATAATATGGTAACTACATTGTACTGTTTAATTCACAGCTGTAGGAAAATGTTTGATTTTTAAAGTATAACCAAGATCAGACTGTAGTTATGAGCAGTAAAATATTAGAAAACAGTGAATGAATAAATAAGATGCTTTTCCATCAGTGGCCATTCGTTATTTTGCTTTTAGGAACCTGGAAGAAATTGTCTTCTTTGAGTTTCAAATGTTCTGGTAAATCTAGTCGTTTCTTAGCTTCCTCAATATCACCTTGAATTGCTGAAATAAGTGACTCTAAAGAATCAGTTCTTTTCTGGTCTGAGGTAGCAAGAATTTCCCCATAGAAGTCCTCTTTGAAAGTATCCATGATATGAGCTTCCACGGACTTTTTTGTATTCTTGTAGTATGGGTTCCATCCTATGCTCACCACCATCTTATGGACGTCTACACTTCCATCACTGGCCCAACCATGATATACGCCAGTGGATGCATCAGCCGGAAGATTATTTACTACTTGTTCAGGAAAGTTATCTGTAGGGATGCCCAGGTGCTTGGGGCCGCGACCGAACCGCACCACCTGGCCGCGGCAGAAGTACAGCAGGTGCCTCATGACGCCGTCCGTTCAGGGTGCGGGCTGCGGTCCAGTCCGCGCGTCAGGCAGAGCCGCATAAAATATTAGAAAACAGTGAATGAATAAATAAGATGCTTTTCCATCAGTGGCCATTATTTTACTTTTAGGAACCTGGAAGAAATTGTCTTCTCTGAGTTTCAAATGTTCTGGTAAATCTAGTCGTTTCTTAAGCTTCCTCAATATCACCTTGAATTGCTGAAATAAGTGACTCTAAAGAATCAAAGTTCATTTCTGGTCTGAGGTAGCCAACGATGGCCACATTGAGAATTTCCCCGTAGAAGTCCTCTTTGAAAGCATGCATGATATGAGTTTCCATGGACTTTTTCGTATTCTTGCAGTATGGGTTCCATCCTACCTATGCTCACCACCATCTTATGGACGTCTCCACTTCCAACACTGGCCCAACCATAATATATGCCAGTGGATACGTCAGCTGGAAGATTATCTACTACTTGTTCAGGAAAGTTAGCTGTAGGAATGCCCAGCTGCTTGGAGCCGCGACCGAAGTCCAGCACCACCTGGCCGCGGCAGAAGTACGGCAGGCGCCTCATGACCCCGTCCGCTCGGGGTGCGGGGTGCGGGCTGCGGTCCAGCCCGCGCGTCTGGCGGAGCCTTAGTCGAGCCAGTGCCCGGACCCCCCGGACCAGCCGGGGGACACGGGCGGGAGCTCCGCAGGCCGGCCGGCCGGGCGAGCGCACCGGCGTACACGGGCAGAGCGGCGCGGACGACACGCGACGCGGCGAGACCCTCACGCCGCTGACCGAACAAAAGGTGCCGAGTGACTCAGAGGCTGCGTCTGGGCTCCGGAACGCCGGCAACTGCGGAAGTCTCTTGCCCTGCTTTTGTCTGGATTCATCTTCTTATGTCTTTGCCCATTGCCTTATTTTTATTATTTTGGGATTGACTGGGTACACTGATACAATATTTAGTTTTAACCCAATATAAAAGTCTGTGATTCAAAGTGAGAGTTTATCCTGATCATTTTATTAACAAGATTTATATGTTTAGTTTTATGTCTACTATAAAACATGGTTTTATGGGTTTTGTTGTTTTATGGTTCTTTTTAATGGACCTTTTTTAAAAATGTTTATTGGAGTATAGTTGCTTTACAATGTTGTGTTAGTGTCTGCTGTACAGCAAAGTGAATCAGTTATACCTTTTTACAGACTACAGTTATCTTTTTTAACTTGACTTTTCCCGTGATTTTGGAAGTCATATCTACTATTTTTATCCTATTAGTAATGACATTAAATTAAAATGTACTGATATCTATTTTCTCTAATTTTCATTATCAAAAATAGAGCAATGTCAATTGATTATTCCTTATGTAATATGAAGAATTTGTTTTTACTTCTTGTCAACACACATTTTAACTGACAATCCCATTTAGGTCACAATCCCTTTTTCCTCATAATTCTGTAGACAATTCTGTCTTCTTCATGTTGCAAAGGAGAAGTGGGAGGCAAGCTTTATCTGCATGGATACTCACTGAATCTGTTTTTATTCTTGAAATTAAAATAAATTATCAAAATTAAGTCTAGGCATTAATTTTTTTTCATTATTTTTGTCTGATTTTCAGAAAACAAGACTTTCTCTAGCTCAGGAAAACTTCTCCCAAATTGTTTTTTAATAATGGCTCCATTTTTATTGGTTCTTTTTCTGAAATTCCTAGTGTTTACATATTAAACATGTCTCTTGTCCATGCTTTTTATATATTCTCCCATTCTTTTTATCTCTTTGTCTTTTTTCTCTGAGTTTTGTGATGTAAAAGTTGACTTTTGCTCCATCAAGCCTGTTTGCTGCAGGATCCATTTTGCTGTTCACTTCCTCCATTTCAATCTGAAATGAACTTTTTTTTTTTTAAATCTCCATGCTGGCTTCCATTACCTGTTTGTTTTTCTCTTTATGGTTCCCTGCTCAAATTTCATAGAAGAAATGTCCTTTTGAAGCTTTTTGGAAACACAAATCAGGAGTGCTTCCCGCGTCTCTTGTAGAAACTATATTTCATAGAAAAATATTTTCTCTGATTCCTCAGAGTGGTCCCTTCTGTTGAACTCTGCTATCTTTTCATTTGCCTGGCAATTTTTCTCTGTGTGCTCATCATTACAAAGGGAGCACAATATTTGTCCAGGACCAGGAACTGAGATCCCAGTCTGAATTGTTCCGACCCAAGGGAAGGGAAAGGAAGAAAATATAGGTTTAGATTTACTAAATACTCAAGTTTTGCTTTGCTGATTCAGTGGCCTGGGGAGCTAGGCAGCTCAGGAGTGAACCAGCAGAGGTGGCCCCGCACGGAGCTCTTCATCTCTGCTCAGTGTTTTTGCTAAGTTTTGGAGGGTGTCAGGTGTTTTCTGGAAGTGTCCTTGTTCTTTGCTGAGTGCTGGCCAAGGGTCACTCGTGTTCTTGACCTGGGCTTATCGTCCACAACAGGTGTCATCTGGGGGTTAGAGCCACCATGGGTTTGTGAACTGACAGCGCGATTTCCAACTACTGAGTCCCTAACTCCCCCCACCGCCCCTCCCCCACAGCGCACTGCCCCCGGCAAAACTACTACAGGGCATTGGAGGGAGTCTCCCAGCCTTTCCTCCTAGTACTTCCTGGGTAAATTCCTCCTTTACATGTGACGAACTGCACATCCTCACAGTGCTCGTCTAAAAGAAGCTCTGGGACATTTTGGACGTGAGACTGTCATGCTCACCTACTCTCTACAGCTGATTCACATTTCCCTGTTTTCATAATAACTGAACATGTTAGCACGAAAGTTGCTGAGGATAATTTCTCTTATTTCACAGTATATATGTTTTGCTGAATTTTCTTCCTGGAACTGAAAGAGTCCGATTTTCTTTCCTTTGGAACAAATGGTATGTAAAACGCCATATAAACCCCATTTTAATTTGGAAGCTGTTCCATGGAATATATTGTCCAGTTTAACAATGAGTCCCATTGTCAAATTTATTCTCAATATAAAAAGCAGTCACAGATTATCAAAACTTGCAAGCTGGTCAGTGTTCTTTCTATAGGTTTCTGGTGGGATGTTTTGCAGATAACATTTTGTGTAGGAAGCAATCATGGCTTCATTCCATGATAGGCAAGTTGCCAGGAAATACTAAATCAAGTGGCAATAGATTCCCTAAAGAAAGTTGTTCCTGATTTATGATGATTGTTCCAACAATACTGCTGAACTTTTTACACATGGAAATGACCACTGAGTTATGATTTGCATTATGTCAGAGAACAGCCAACCTGCCAGATCCAATGCTGCAGCTGGAATGCAGAAAAGCCCCATTATGTTAATTTCCAAAGTCTGGGAAAAATGACTTCTTATTCCCAAAGGGTAAGTACTTTTTTTTCCCTCCAGCACATCTCACACCCTGAATCTATGGTGGCATTTTAAAAAGTGGGAAACAGCCTAAGCTGGGTTTGAGGTGGAGTATGGTGGAGGCAAAGATGGCAGGAGTGGAGGGGCTGACGACAAGAGCAAAAAAGGAAGACTGATCCATAGCAGGGGGTCGCCAAGGGCCGAGGAGCGGTCTGCATTATTTTCGAGAATTGATCACAGTTTCAAGAGAAAAGCTCAGCAGACTTATCTTCCAACTGCTGGAGTTGCCTGGAACCCTCAACAGAGTGTGTGTGTGGCTGTGTGTGTGTGTGGTTGTGTGTTGTATCTGTGTCTGTGAGATTGTGTGTTCCTGTATTTTGCTCCTGGAACTTTAAGAAAAGCCTAGACCAGCATTATCCAGCAGAAATGTAATACAAGCCACATATGTAATTTAAAATTTTCTAGTAGCCACATTAAAAAAAAAACTAAACAACTGGTAAAATGATTTAATAATACAATTTATTTAACCTAATATGTCAAAAATGTTATCATTCCAACTCGTAACATACCTAAAACTTATTAATGAGATAGGTAACACTTTTCTTTTTATTGTGGGTCTCTGAAGTCTGGTGTGTATTTTACACTCACTCACAGTACATCTCCCTTTGGACCCGCCACACTTCTCAATCCCAATAGCCACACGTGCTAGCTTGTGGGATGGAGCAGGCTGGACAATGAAGAACAATCACCTTCTCAGTTCTGACTCATTCAACTCTGCTCAACTCTTTGTGTTTCCCTAAACCTGCAGTTCCCCCTCCTCTGGAGATCCCAGAACACATCTGTCAAAGGCACCCCCACTACCAGCTCCTTGAAGAATATGGTACATGAAGCATCACTCTTTGGGCTATTCCATCAGCCTTCCTTACTCAACAGGTCAAGAAAAACCTTATGATTAAAAACCCAAGAACCTGGGAAATACATGTGTAAAAGCACCTTGACACATCAACATTGCATTTGAACTTCCAGGAGAAAGCCGTTCTTTCTCCCTTGGTCTTCGCTGCCCCCTTCCAACCTTTGTCTTGCTAACATTTCTCAATAAATGTTCTCCTTCCTTCCTCCCTGGTCTCCTTTTCCAGACTGAGCAGGATGTGGGCGAGGGGGGCTGCTGGGGGCATTTCTGTGTCCTGTCCTGGGGAAGATGCTTGCAGAGGGGAGGCAGGGAAGGTGGAGCCAGCTCTCACTTCACTGTCAGTCCTGCAGCAGAAAAGTCTGAAGGTGGACCAGTGCATCTACATAAAACAAAAGGCAAGGCTGGCGGGACTCCCTGCAATGGTTCTCGAAGATCTACAGAGGAGTGGACACATGAATGAAGCTGTCCAGATGTCAGATGAGATTGGTGGGAACTGTGGAGAACTGGAGAACACTGGCCCCACCCAGGGCATTTCAATTTACTTTTTAACCCTGTGCAGGCCGAACTACACTGGACAGAGCCCCAGAGTCATTAGTTTGTGGTACACACTGCCCTGCCAAGTCACACAGGTAATGACCTTTCCTAGTAAAGGGCCATGTCCTGGGGATTCACATCACAGTCTGACAGTGGGTATCTGGAGAGCTGATGCTTTGCCTCCTGGCTCCCCTTTCTTGGGATCTGCTGTCTATCAACTGTCTGGCTTGATGTCTGGGGAAACTGCTCACCTTCATCTTCATGCATATTGACAACCACATCACTGACCTTACAACCAACCTCCTGACCTTGCAGATTCTCAGTCCTCATTTCTAATGGCCCAAAATTCCATTTAGAACCGGATCCTCAAATGGGGTGAAATGTAACATGCAACTTGGAATCATGGGGCAGTTGGTTACCTCTGAACCTATGTCAGTCACTGACTTTCTCCACAAAGCTGTAGGCACACCGAAGCCCAAGTATCTGGAGGCTTAAACCCACCAGCTCTGCCCAGAAGTCCAGGTGGAAGCACTGATGCCCTGCCCAGTCCTGACCAGACCTCTTCTCAAGAGGTTAGACTCTTCCCTAAACTTCCAGCAAAGTGCCAGACAGATCAGATTGAATAAAAACGTCATTACCTTCCTATTTCACCTGCATTTACTGGAAGCTTCTGCTATTGCCCAACTACTGGAACAGATTTCCCCTTGGAAATGACACTGGCTTGATCTTGCCTGCCTCTGCCACACCTAGTCCCAGCTTCCTCTTCCTCCTGGCTCCAGCCCCAACACACTGCCCTGCCAAGTCACACAGGTAATGACCTTTTTTTTCCCCATGTCTTTCTTCTTCTTGGGAGGAAATAAGCTAGAATGAGGAGAGGAAGGGCTTTTAAGTCTGAGAAATCTGGTTTTGAATCTCGGCCCCAAGATTTAATGATTCTGTGATCTCAGGCAAATTACTTAACATCTTTGAGCCTCAATTATTTTCACCATAAAAATGTGATCAATCCTATTTCATAAGCTTGTGGGGAAGATCAGAAATGATAGTGTTCCTAAGATACTTACCATATAACAGACATTTGGTACACATTGGTTAGTGTTACCATTGAACCAGCACTTTGCCCACATTGCGACTACCAGTCTCTTCTTCCCTCTTCCCTGTTCTCAATCACCATTAGGAGCCTTTTGACCCCATTGGTAGCAACCATAGCCTGGGCCCCACGGATTGCTATTTTCCACTGGTCTCCCACAGACCGCCTAGCAATACCCTACCCATCCCCAGCTCTCTTGGCATATTCTCTGCCTGTGGCCGGGACCCATTTAGTCCTTCTCAGGTCCTTCCCTCTCTTCTTCCAAGAAGCCACATCCCATGCTCTGGATGACTGGATTAGGGAGGGGCACTAGCCTCAATCATCAGGAGGGCCAGAAAGAGATGAGGAAATAGTGCAGCTCCTAGAGATTTCCAACACAGCATAAACCACTATGGGGTGAAAACAGCTTCTCTAAATACAGGCTAGATAGATATGGCAACAGTTCACTGCCAAGACCTTTCCAGGGTTGCATCTTAATGGGTACAATGTTTATTTAAAGTCAGCCATACCTGAGCTATCTAATAAGAGCAACCATTGAATACTGTTCTTGTCTCTACCTAGAGTCTATTCTAGAGCTCAGCCCTTTTAGGTTATAAATCAATGTCTCAAGGTGAGTGATGCTAGCTCCTACAACTAACCCTAATATCTCAGTCACTTAACACACAAAGGTTTATTTCTCAGACAGTACTGATGTGGGTCAGGCAGCCCCCTCCATCTGGAGCTATATGGCCTAGGACAGTGGCCTCCAAAGTCCCAGCAGGAGGGCAAGAGGAGGCACACTGACCTGCTCATCCCGGAAGAGACCCTTGTCACCTCTGCTTACAGTTCGTTGTCCAGACATTTGACTCACTGCAAGGAAGCCCGGGAAATGTGGAAAGCGTATGAAATATTGTTGAGCAGGGCTCTGCTCTAGAGCGTGTGTTTGTGTGTGTGTGTGTGTGTGAGGGGTGTTTATGGACTGCTGATGCATGTCCCTGTATGTATGTGCTGGTGCCTTTTCTATTCCTAAAGTGTCCTCGCCCTGCTCCTCTACATCTCTCTATTTCTTTGAGGGACTTGTGAGGGACCGGCCTCCCACAGTGTTTGCAGAAAATAGGTGCTTTGTCATTTCAATTTACTACAACTCATTCAACTTCTGAGGAGTGTCCCTTACAGTAATAATAAAAATAGAAAAAAGGTGTCATTTATCAACTCCCCTCAAAGCTGTAGGTTCTATGCTAATAAACACTTCATATTTCTTATGTCATTTAATTGGCCTATGAAATAGGTGCTGTTTTTATCATCATTTTACAAATGAAGACACAGGTTTGTGAAGATAATATAACAGCCCATGGTCGAAAGCAAGTAAGAGGAGATCTTGGGACTTAGCCAGCCCATCTGACTGAGACCCTTTGGGGCTGGTCTTTACACCACACACGTCTCTGAGGAAATGCCAGCATGACAGGGTGAAGACGGGAGCTATCTGCAGGCTCATAAGTGAAATGATTCCTACGGGGTTTCTTGTTTAGATTGTAATCCCCAAAAATTCAGAAAAGTATTGGGAACATTCACAAATATTTGAAGTTCTCACTTCACAGCTTATATATTTTTTTCTTACAGTGCAACACAACGATATTTCCAATGAGACAGCATCAAAAATCCTTAGCACCACGGGGCTTTGCAAACTAGGACTATAGCGTGATACAAATAAAACTGGTTTTCTTAGGGTATTTATAATGTTATTGGATTTATTTAAATAAGCTTCATTTGTTATATCAGCTTTCGAATTGTCAACTTTAAAAAGGCAATCAATAATACTCCATAAAATTTGTTCCTAACTTTTTACAAATTTATTTTTCCTCACTATTTTAACGTATCACGATTTTCTCCAAAAGCCTGAAAATTAATTTTGGGAAAAACAGATAGATATACTACACTAAAGTTGCAGAGAGCTAAGTTCTCATGAAGACTTACACCACTTTCCAAAGAGGGTTTGTGATTCAGGTCAGGCTAGATGTCAGCACCGCAAACACACAAAACCCGGCTATTGAAGGAATATTTGACTTTTGTGTCCCCAGTTCTCTCTCACTGGATTTTCAGTTTCATGTACCCGTATGAGTGTATCTGTGTCCTTTCATATTCCCACATTACCCTAATATTCTTCTTCAGTATCTGATTTTGTCTAATTTCAAATTTTTCTTTTTAATAAATAACTCTGGCCCTGGAACTACTCAATTTTCACCAGGAGAAAATAAACATCAGCACACTGATAATAAAAGTTGCTTTGAAAGTGCTCCTCACAAGTCACGCTTGTTCAATGTCCACAATGAAGCTATATTTCTAGTTATTTCCTTCAATTGCACACAGGTAAAAGGCTCATATTTCCAGCACACTCTTGCTCCTAGAAAGCCGAATTGCAGGGGAACAGCTTGGCCCCCTGCTCATCTTCAAGCTGGATGCAGCCCTGCAACAGTGCAAATGAGGCCAGACAGAACTCATTGTGGCAGCTAAATCCCCAAGGTTTGCTCACAGAGCCTGTTCCTGTACCATTGTCATCAACCTGTCATGAGACTCCAGCCATCATTCCCAGAAATCCATGTACCCGGCCATCTGCTCCCAAGTCAAATTGCTTACTTTGGGACACACCTTCTACACAAAGAGAAATGAAACTTTAGGAAATTCAGACTGACTCCAAGCCAAGCTCCCAGGCTGAAATAGCATGCCAGTGCTGAAAGCGTCTGGACCTTGCCCTCCTTCTCAAAGGCCTCCACCAGGAGCCTGGACCCTTGCAGCCCTTAGAATGCCCAGCCGTGCATGCAGTATATACAGTTCATAAAGCACTTGGCCAACTTTCTATTCAAGATGATTCTGGTTACAACTTAGCTGTATCCGCATATGAGAGAGGTATAATTTTAAAAAATCGACCTGGGACATACTCCATTTCACCCTTCAGTTATCAATCCCAGGTCACCAGCTGGCACTTGGAAGAATCCTGGGGACAGATTTGCATAAACAAGAGCAGTCCCTCCTTTGCTTAATTCCCAAGATATTTCTGAACACCACTGCCCTAAGCCCTAGTTGTGGCAGCTCTAATTCATTCCTCTTTCCTCTCGCAACCCTCAGCTACAAAAGAGAAAAGAAAAAAAGAAAAGAAAGAAGAAAAAGCAGTGTGACAACTAAACAGGATACTATCAAACATTTAACATTTGAATAATGCTTTACAGTTTAAAGTGTTTTGTGTGTATTATCTCATATAGCCCTCATTATAAAACTGTGAGGAATATAGGGTAGATATTAACTGCACCATTTTTTCAGGTGGAAATAAATGAATTGGCCCTTGAGGACGCTAATGCCGTAAACACAGCTTGATTGACCTTCTAGAGGCATGAAGTGCAGAGTCCTCTGATTTGAAAGCACGAATGTACTCTAGATGCAATCACAGTAGGGCCAAAAGAAAGGAGATAAATCCCGCAAGGTTTTGCTCCCCCTTGCGAAGCCGTAGCATCCAGTGGTCTGGGGTGTGCTGGGCCATTTCCTCCAAGACAAAGGGCACATTGTTGCACCTTATACCTCCCCGCCACTAAGACAGGACATGGTGTTTAGTAAGCCTTATGGATTTTGGAAACAAAATAGACCACACTTGGAAGTACTGATTTGACTGACTTATCAGATGACCCAGTAGGCTGCCAATTCTGAGCGGAGCTCAGAATAAGAAAAGGCTCTGCCGCAGGTCCAGCTATGCACTCAGTGCCCTGACTCTCAGGCAATGCAGCATCTGATGGAACAGGACTCTGCAGGGTCTCTGGAGAGTCCCAGTAGCAGAGCTGGGTCACAGACCCCTAGGAGGCTGAAGCAGGGCCACCCCTTCTGTGGCAGAAAGCTACTCACTCTTTGAAAAGCAGCTCCAGGCATGTCAGTGGGTCCTGGTAAAAATAAGCTCCTAGCCCAGGGAGGGCAAGTTACCATGCAGCTGGGGCTGGATATAATCATGAGTCTGGGTGGGCACGGCAGCAATCTCTCCCACAAAGGAACTGGCATATTCAAGGTCTGGCCTATGCAGACCCAAAGGGAAGAGAACATTATGTAAACTGATGGCTCAGTCTCCTATGTCTGCCCCGCTGTTTCACTTACATCTGCCTTCAGCTCACACCTATGGACTCATGGAGTTTCCCTGTGGCCAGCTGCCAGAGGAGGGAAGAACTAGGCCCGGCCCCACACTTGAGCTGGATCCTAAGTTGGTGCTCACAGCTGAAGCAAACTGCCGCAGTTCTCAGTCCACTCATGGGTCCCGAGAGGAGGACAAGAGTAAAGGGAAAAAAACCCTCGTAGGCAGCGCTGCAAGCAACACATGTGGCTGATGAAGAAACTGAATAGAAGATGGGGGAAATCAAGCAAGGTATAGAAGTAAGACTGGGCTCTCCCACCATCACCCCCTCGACCCTCTTATGGATTTTGTGCTTCCTGTCACTGCCACCTTAGGCTTTGACAGATCAGAGGCCCTGGTTCAGGGGATGGAAGAGTGATGGTCGGGGAGAGGCTTCTCCCTAAATGAACATAATAGTCTGCTCAACTTGAAGGAGGAACTCTCACCTGGTCACTTCTGGACCACTAATGCCAGTGAACCAGTGGGTTAAAAAAAAAAGAGGAGTTAGTGGTGGGGGTCCTGGATCCTGATTGCTCTGAGGAGCTAGGGTTTCTCCTGTGTAATGGAGTCAGGGAGGGGTCTATATAGAACTCAGGTGATTTATTGGTTTATCTCTTGGGGTTTCCATACTGCTGAGAATGGTGAACAGGTAATTGCAGCAGCTGACACAGGCAAGACAACCAAGGACTTAGATGCTTTGGGTAAGAAGATCAAAGTTCCCACACCAAGAAAGTGACCTAGACAAGCCCAAGTGCTGGCCGAGGGTAAGAGAAATCTAGACTAGGTGGTGGAAGAATGGTCACTGAGTACTAGTTATTGCCACATAGCAAGCTGCAGTAGTGACTTGTTTCACTAATAATATTTAATTAAATATTTGCAGAGACTGCAGCAGCTACGACCTTGAAGCTGACTCTGTGCCACATGGCACTGAGAGGATGGCCTTAGCAGATATGACTGGTACAAGTGTGGCCTGCAGTGGACACCTGTTGGGCATCCCTTCAAATGCTCTCAGCCTCACCTGCCTCCTGTTCTAGCCACTATGGACCATCCAGTATTCTGTAGGAGCCAACATCCTTCACGCAGGTACAACCCGGAAGTATCACTCCTGTGTGCCTCTCATTTCCTGTCAGTGTTTCTCTGTAACCTGCTTAGTATCCAGAGATGCTCAACCCAGAAATTTGGGGGGCATGCCACCCTATTGGCGGGGTTCTTTGACTAATGGGGATGGGAGGCAATGCATAAATGTTTTCCTCTTTCTCCTCCATAGAGAAGATTCTGATATTCCTTTCACATGACTCCTTAAACTGTCCCCTGGGATCAAGCATCCAGTTGCCTGTAGCAGTGAACAACACGATGATAAATCGTGTTTTTTTCTCATTCCTTGCCTCACTCCTCCTGACCTTACTCCTACCCCCTGGAACCCAATAAAGCATTTTCACTAAAGTCTCTGTTTCAGGCTCTGTTTTCTGGGGAAATGAGGCTAAGTTACATCACCCATTTCCAGCTACTACCTTTGTCACCTTCCAGCCTTGTGATCATTCCATTGCCTCCAAGTCCTATCACTACCCTGGTGACTTTAACATTCAAGCCCTATACCTTGAGTTCTCAGTCCTTTGATCAGCTCATTTCCAGTGACCTTCACCTCCATTCCACGCTATCACCTTGCTTCCATTGCCTCCTTGAATGCTGTCATCACTGATTACTGCTGTATGCATAAGTCCAAAAGTTAGAAATCCCACTCTCTTCCTCAACCTTTCATCCTTCTGTCCCTTTCATTCAGTTACTCCCATTGCACCAATGTTGTAACATCATGAAGACTTTGCGGCCCAGGAACTGTCTATGTTCCCATTACCCAGCTGCTTTCTCTTGTCCTCCTTTTTTTTTTTTAATCCAGTTAAAATTCCACAGAACACTATTTCTATCATGCTTGCCAATTTCCACAACTCCCTTGCCCTCCCAACTCTCTTCTTGAAAAACCCCTCTCAGAATTAATGCATCTGTCCAACTTTTTTTGTACTTATATCCCAGGTGCTAATCACTGTTAGAGAAAAACCATAAAGCTGAACAATTTGGTGCCATTATAATAGCTGCCAACATTTATTGAGAGCTTAATCTTTGCCAGGCACTATTCAAAACACATTACATAAATTATCTCATCTTGCTTCCTACATCAGGCTGGAAAGTAGCCCAGAAATTCTGTTCTCAAACCTCTGAAATTCATTCTCATCAGAACACTTTCTCTGGGGCTGCTCAGAGAAAACAGAAGTCATCAATTAAAAACATGGTATACATCATCCTTCACATTTCAGTAGCATTCAACAGAAATGAGTCCTCCTTTCTAATCCAAACACTCTCTTTATCCTTCACACCACACTCTGCTAGGTTTTTTTTCTACCTCTTTGTCCCCATTTTGCTTATCTCCCATATTCCTTTTTCTCACATAAACTTTTTTCTTTATCTCTATCTCCATCACCATCTACCAAGCGCTCCAAAAATAGCAATGTGGGTTGCACCCATAAGGTTCCCTCTCCCTCACTGTCTACCCCCACACCTTCCAATCTCTAATTCCATAGTTCCTACTTCTTAAATATCTCTGGGGATTGTCAACTTCTCTTTCCATCTATTGCTGTAGTCTAGATCACCATCTCCCACCTGCATGGCTGCAAGAAATTTCTAGCTAGTCTACTTGCCTTCAGTTATGCCTGTGTCAAATGCAAATGACTTCTTCAGGCTCATGCCCACAAGTCTTTTCTCACACCTGTCAACACATATTGATATATGTTTTTAGGACTGACTCCCCACTATTGAGCTCCCTGGGAACAGGCACTATGTCTTGCTCCTATCTTGGTTTTCCCCAACTCATGCCCTGTCATGAGGCTGTTCTCTGTAAAGTTTCACTGACTGAGTGGATGACCATTAAATAAATCAGAGACTTAATCCATCAATTAACAAGTAGATAAGTAGTACCTATTTTAAACTCCTCATGACTGACTCAGTTTCTATATTTTATTTACCTCCCATCATAACACAAACCAAACTTGAAATTAGAATAATTATTAAATTTATTAAATGAGTGTATGCATCTCAGTTCCAGATAAAAATTCTAAAGCATTTAGGTATATTTTTGAACACACTGGATAATATTTTACTTCAATGGACCAGAAGGGTCTGTGAGCAAATTTGTTGGACTTCAGAAAGACAGACACTCCACATACCTCCATCTTCATTTTATTTCCATAACTGGGGTTTTGTGACCTACAAAGGGGTGAAGGTGGGGCCTGAGTACCCTGAAACAGTGAGTGTGGACATCTGGATTCTGGGAATGCTTGGCTCAGTCGTGCCATGGATAAGATATGGGGACATGTCTAACGAGCATGGCCAAAAGCAGGGGGTATCTGTGGCAATCTTCAGACTCTTGAGCCCAGAGGCTTAGAGTGAGAATGAAGAGATATGGCAGAAATGAGAGGACCCTGGAGGGGAGGCAAGGTGCCTCAGATACAAGGGCAGGTGGACCTTAGGTCTGGGGTTCTGTCCGAAGATAACTGTGCTCCAACCCCTTCTGGCTCCTTTTTCTCCACTCAGGTTTTCATAGTCCTAAAAGGGAGGATGTGACTAGCTTGAATCAGGCTCCTCTCCCTTGAATCAATCAGCCATGGCCTGGAGCAGGATGGATGACCACCACTCACACCTTGCAGGAATTGTGAGCTAGATAACACCTACTTTCTATACTCTGCACAGCCCAGAAGTAGTTTTTTTGAAGTTCTAATTAAAACTTACTTAACCAATTCAGGCCTAATTCCAGTGATTAAATCTTACATCTATTACATACAAATAATTTATGGGTCTTGATGTATTTAGTCTTCAAAAACATAGGATCATGGGCCAGATCAAGCAGTAGCAAGTGGATATTAAAATTTGAGGGTCAATAAATGTCTGAGAGGCAGTTATGGAAAACAAGATGAAGGCAAAGACTTTGCTCTGACAGGAGCCGATGAAAGAAATGGGCTTGCTGTCTGCCATCCAGCATGGAAAGGGGCAGAGCTGGGCGACTGGGAGTCTGAGCTGTCCCTCACATGTGCATATCTACAGCAATAAAGAATCCAGGGCATTAGCAAGTGACACCAAATCAGCCTGCACCATTTAGCTCTGACATGCCTGAGTGTGAACTCTCCATAATATGTCACAGTGCAGAGAGAGCAAGAGTGATAGGGGAACTGGTGACCTCTCCAAATCACACACACACTGCCCATCCCTGAAAGCTGCTGGGAGTCATGGGCCTCTCAGCAGAGCACGGATTTAATGCACCTCATGATATCCACTCCCACACAGAAGTGGAGGAAACGTTTGGAAAAGGAGAGCTTTGTATCAAGGCCTCGCACAGATGTGTTGCATCAGCGGCAGTGTTGCCTGGGGACTTCCCTCCCCAGTCTGCACTCAGAAGGGCAGACATTGTCTGGGGCCCTGCAGTCACCCATTCCAGGAATTTGGTCACAACCACAGATGTCTAATTTGTAATATCTGTCATTGTTCTGTGGTCATGCAACAGAGCCCAAGGGCACATGGTACAATGTCTTTGCAATAAAAACTTGTAGTGTCTCAGAGAAAGTGCAGTGTTTTACCAAAATCCACTTCCCTATAACTGCTGCCTTGGCTACCTCTGAGTATCTCAGCCCAGGATTTGTAGAGTACTTAGTAATGATCAAGGTGGCTTTAATCCTTTGACCTAACTTTGCACTTTTCTATGAACAGGTCAAACAAGCATTCAGTAGTTCATCCATTCAGTGGGCAAACATTTAGTAAGCATTTGTCTCATTGGTCCTTAGGTGAAGTAGAATCGTGACTACACATTCCTTCCTAACTCAGCATGACTTACATCCTAATATAGGATCTAACACATTCTTTTAACTTGCCCTAAGGAGACAATCAAAATGTTGTCCAGGTTAAAAAAGGGAAGAGAGTCAAGAAAATTCTACCCATGTTTTTGGTTATTAAATTTGAATAGAACTGACCCTATTCAAAGATAAACATATTTAAAACCACAGCATTCAATATTAAATATAACTTTAACAAAAGGAGGAAGAGAGAAGCAGATACAAGATTAGTAGGAGAGAAGAAGAAAGGGGAAAAGTAGGAGAGGACAAGGGAAGGAAAGCATGCAATATGCAAAAGGCAATTGAAGAGAACACTGTAGGTGAATTACTCCAGGAAAACAGAGAAAAAAAAAACAATGGTAAGAAAGACAAAGAAATGTAAGTTAGAGGGGCAAAACTAACAGAGATGAATAGGAGAGAAATGGAAACCTAACATAAAAATAGTTAGGATACCTAAAGTAGATACTAAAAAAAAAATTGTGAGGCGTGTATTTAGACACAAATAGGATCTTTCATGCAATGAAAGAAAATATAAATATAATGCAAAGTCTTAATATGTCCCAATAAAAAGAATATAGGATGAAAAACACCAAGATTTGTCCAATAAAGAATCATAGATTCATTGAGAAAGTAAAAACTGGTACCCTAAAAAGAAAACAATTCATTGACTATAATATTCTCCTCAGCATTTCTCCATAACAGAACACAATGAAACTACAGAGATTTGAAGGAACAGTGTGTCTCAGGAGATCTATTACTTCCCAAATTGTCATGTGTCTAGTCTATGGGCAACAGAAATGTATTTTAAGATAGGTAAGTCATCCAAAAGCAGATTATCATGTAACTTCCTGAAAATTATTCTTTAATTTAGCCAGAGCATATTAATCAAAATTAGGTACTAATTTATTGAGAACATAACAATTAAATGACTTACAGTGAACACTTAAACTAAAATTAAATGTAACAGAATTTATGTTTTAAGTAACTTAACTGAGTCCAAGGACAAAGATCACAAATATTTATAGGAAGACAAAAATATTGAGCATCTAACAAGATAAAATTCATAATATCTGGCGTCCAATAAAAAACATTACCAGGCATGCAAAGAAGCAAGAAAATATAAACAACAATGAAGAGAAAAATCAATGAATTGAAACTGACCAAGAAGTGAAACAGATGCTAGGTTTAGTACAGCAGGACATTTTAAAAAAATGTTGACTAATTTCCATATGCCCAAGGAAGTAGAAGATTGAAAAGATTAAGTAGCAATCTGGAAGATATAAAACTGACCAAAATAAGTTTAACTTCTATAAATGAAGACTATAATGTGTAAGATAAAAAATACACTGGATGGAATTAATGGTAGATTACACAATCTTGCAAAAGATTGCAGAGATTAGTGAACTTGAGCACAGAAATAGAAACAATTCAAAGTGAAACACAGAAACAAATAAGAAATTTCAAAAATGAAAAAAACATTAGTGAACTGTGGAAATACTTCAAGAAACCAAATATGTGTATAAGTTGAGCCCCTGAAGGAGTCAGTAGGTGACTCAAAAAATATGTGAAGAAATAACTGCCAGAAATGTTCTAAGTGTGAGAAAAATTATAAACCCACAGATTCAAGGACGTCTATTAACCCTAAAGAAAAGAAACATGAAGAAAAACTTCACCAAAGTATATCATTATCAAATTGTTGAAAAACAATATAAAGAGAAAGTTCTAAAAGAAACCAGAGAAAAAAAGACATATTACTGCAAAGAAATACAGGGATGACAGCATATTTCTCACCCAAAAAGTACAGGCTAGAAGACAGTGGAGCAACATCTTTAAAGTACTGCAAGAAAAAAAACTTTCAGGCTAGAATTTTTTAACCAGTAAAAATATTTTTCAAAACTTGTTCGAAAATAATGGCTTTTTTTTTTTGACATACAAGATCCGAAAGAATTCATTACAAGCAGGCTTAAGTACAAAAATGTGAAGTCTTACAAGAGAAAGGAAAATAATATCAGCTAGAAATCTTGATCTACACAAAATAATAAAGGAATAACTCAGTCACTATAATCATCATGTTAATAAACATAAAGAAAATCACATTATCATTTCAATAGATGGAGAAAAAACATCTGAAAAAAATCTATCATCAATTTCTATTAAAAATTCTCAGAAAGAGAAAAGACTTCTGGTTCCTGCCAAAATAAAATAGACCCATTCCTCCCAAGTCCTCCCTCTTACAACTAAAAACCCTTAGCATAACACAACAAACAGGCATTGGAAGGGACTTGAAAAACAACATGGTAGTGAGTTCTCTGGGTGTCTTATTGCCTTCCATATATTCTGGACTGGGTCCTGCAGAAACCAACTGTGACCAGGCACAGAAAAGTTCCAAGAAAAGCCTATTCCCTTAGCCAAAGGACTGGGGAAAGGATGGCCTTGCAACAAGAAATCCTTCTTGTAGTACCTGCCCTGCTCTAGCAAACACCAATAGAAAATCACCTACCAACTCCTCCAACATGGTTTCAGTGGGCCAAGCAGGGATCTTTCATCTCACCCTCCCCACATACTCACAGCCTACAGAAGCAAATGGCGGTGCTCAGATTCCCCAAACCAGTGGTATCACTGGGGCTGAGCAAGGAGCTAATTTCCCATCATTCACTTGGCAGAAGCAGGCATCACTCTGTTTCCCTGCTAAGATAGTGTCCGTGGACCTAGTGGAGAGCCATCAGAAGCAAGCAGCACCCCCAATTCACTGCCAGGGTAGTGTCAGTGGTGTCCAGCAATGAGCCCAGTCTGTACTCCCACCAGTATCAAGGAGTCAGTGTGAGTCAGGGCTGCTCGGCACTTCCCTGCTCCTTCCCCAGGTGTCCTAGAACCCAGTGGGGAGTGAAACCACCAGAAACACCCAGCATCAAGGAGACTGAACAAGTTCATATAAAGCAGGGCTAGATGATACTCTGCTTCTCCCCTTCACCAATGTCAGTAGGGCCAAGTGAGAAGCTAAGACTCCACCACAACTTAGTTGACACTCTGCTCCTGTTCCTCTCTCCCTGCAGTGTCAGCATAGCCTGGGGCAGGGAGGGGTGGCTGAGTCTCAGCTCCCACACAGAACCAATGAGATGGAACCAGTTGGTCAGCAAAGGGACTAGTTGGCACTTTTCTTCCCTCACTGTCCTCCCTGGTGACAGCAGGTCCCAGCAGAGAGCTTCCACTCTCATCCTGCAGCAACAAAGCAGTAGTCAGCCCTTCACTCCTTGCCCCAGGTGTCAGGGCACGCAGCAAGGAACTGAGTTTGTACTCTCATTCAGAAGCAACAAGTTTCCCACCTGCACCAGGAGGATGTCAGCAGCACCACAGGGGAAGCTGAAGCCCTACCCTTGTCATTTGCAGTGAGGCAGCATGAGCCAGTGCTCCATTTTTGCTGAGGTAGTGTCAGTGGAGCCCAGCAGGAAGCCTAATAAACTCATCTACCCAGCCCTCAGGCTACACCTCACCAGGGGGACTACCTGATAAAGCAAGATTAGATAGACTCCAGAGTCTCTAATATAATATATAAAATATCCAGAATACAATTGAAAATCAACTTATACCAAGGGCAAGAAAAATCACAACTTAAATGAGAAAAGAAAACATGCAATGGCATTCAGCTAAATTCATGTTAGAATTATCTGACTAGGATATTTAAGCAATTTTATTTTATAATAAAAACTGGCAATGACCAATTCTCTTGGGAAAAAAACAAAAAATAGAAAATCTCAGCAAAGAAACAGAACTTATTAAAATAAAGAACCAAATAGAAATTATAGAACAAAAACATGCAATGTATTTGTCTGTTCAGGCTGCCATAATGAAATACCCTGAATGGGTAGCTAAAACAACAGAAATTTATTTTCTCAGAGTTGTGGAGGCTAGAAGTCAAGGTCAAGTGATGGAACATTCAGTTTCTGGTAAAGGCTCTCTTCCTGGTTTGTAGAGAGTCACTATCTCACATGTGTATTCACACGGCCTTTCCTCTGAGCAAGCTCAGAAAGAAAGAGAGAGAGAGACAGCACTCTGGTATCCTTCACTCTTCTCCTTTTATAAGGGCACCAATTCTATCAGATAAGGGCCCTACCCTTATGATCCCATTTAATTTTTTTTTAATTAATTTATTTTATTTATTTATTTTTGGCTGCATTGGGTCTTTGTTGCTGTGTGCGGGCTTTCTCTAGTTGCAGAGGGCGGGGGCCACTCTTCTTCATTGTGGTGCGCAGGCTTCTCATTGCAGTGGCTTCTCTTGTTGCTGAGCATGGGCTCTAGAGCACAGGCTCAGTAGTCGTGGTGCACGGGCTTAGCTGCTCCGCAGCATGTGGGATCTTCCCAGACCAGGGCTCAAACCCATGTCCCCTGCATTGTCAGGCAGATTCTTAACCACTGTACCACCAGGGAAGGCCTCCCATTTAATTTTAATAACCTCTATAAAAGCTCTATCTCCAAATACAGTCACATTCAAGACTGGGGCATCAACCTATGAATTTGGAGAAGACACAATTCAGTCCTTAATATGCAGTAAGTGAAATTTTAAAACTGTCTGGATACATTCAATAGTAGAGAGGAGCTGACAGAGGATAGAATCAGTAGACTTGAGGACCAACAAATAGAATTTACCCAATCTGAACAACAGAGAAAAAGCAGACCGAAAAAAGTAAGTGCAGTCTCAGAGACCTGTAGAACAATAACAAAAGAGCTAATTCTTATAATGAGAATCCCAAAAGAAAGGTTAGAGAGTGGACTGAAAAAGTACTTGAAGAAATAATGGCTAAAAAGTTCCCAAAGGTGGACAAAACAAAACAAAAACAAAAGAAATCTACAGATTTAAGAAATCTAATGAAACCCAATAGAATAAAGTCAAAGAAATCCAGATTAAGACATATCGTCACAATTAAATTTCTGAAATCTTTAAGACAAAGAAAAAAAAAACTTGAAAGCAACCAGAGGAAAATAATGTATTACTTATAACGGAACACAAATTTGAATGACAGTGGAATTCTCACCTAAAACCATGAGGACCAGAGGAAGCAGCACAGCATTTTTCAAGTACTGAAAGGAAAATATTGTCAACTGTAACTTCCATATCTGGCTAAAATCTCCTTTTGGAAGGAAAAGCACATAAAGAAATTCTCAGATGAAGGAAAACTAAGAGGATTGGTCACTAGCAAACCTACCCTTGGAAAATGCTTAAAGGAAGTTTTCTAAACAGAAAGGAAAAAATAACAGAAGTCTTCAGGGGAAAAAAATCAGAATGGGTAAAAAGAAGATCAAATATAAATATAACTTTTACAAGTTTGTTAAATCATATTCAATAGTTAAACAAAAGATTATAAGACCTTCTGATACAGTGTATGCAGAGGAAATGCTTGAATCAATTATATTTTCAAAGAGGGGAGGGTAAAGAGACCTAATGGAGGTAAGGTTTCTACATTCATTTAAGGTGGTAAAATATTAATACTGTAAAAGTAGACTGTTACATAAGTATGTTGTCACACAAAGAGCAAACATTAAGAAAACTTTTTTAAAAAGCAGAAGTAGCTATATTCATATGGAAAATAAACTTCAGAGCAAAAAAAATCATTATAGCCAAAGAAAGATATTACATAATGATAAAAGAATCAATCCTCCAGGAAGACATAATGATACTAAATGTGCATGCACTAAACAACAGAGCCTCAAAATACATGAAGCAAAATGGATAGAGCTGAAAAGAGAAATAGACAAATGCACAACTATAGTTGGGAACTTTAACACTCCCTCTCAACAACTGATATAACTTGTAGGCAGAAAATCAGCAAGGACATAGAAGAATTATCGAACAACACAATCAACCAAGATGATATAATTGATATATATAGAACACTCCACCCAAAACAGCACATTTATTTCAAGGGTCCATAGAACACTTCACCATACCCTGAGCCATAAAATAAATCTCAACACATGTTAAATTTTTTTAAAAACTGAAATCATAAAGAACTTTTTCTGACCATAATGGAATCAAATTAGAAATCAGTACAAGAAAGACTACTGGAAAATCTCTAAACACTTGGAAATTAAATAACACATTTTTAAGCAATCCATGGATCAAAGAGTAAGTCTCAATGGAAATAAAATACATCAAACGAAATGGAAATTAAAATACAACCTAACAAAATATGTGAGATGTAGCTGAAGTAGTACTGAGATGGAAATTTATAACACTAAAATGCTTACATTATAAAACAAAAAAAGTATCAAATCAGTAATCTAACATCCTTCCGCAAGAAACTTGTAAGATAAGAGCAAAATAAATACAAAGCAAGCAGGAGAAAGGAAATAATAAAGGTAAGAGCAGAAACAAATAAAATGGAAAACAGAAAAACAATACCTCTAGGAAGATCCAAATCATCAGTATCAGAATTGAAACACGACCTCTAGGAAAATACAAATCATCAGTGTCAGAATTGAAACAAGAGATAGATATCATTACAGATTCCATAGGCACTAAAAGGATAATATGGAAATACTATGAACAACTTTATACTTAGAACAATTTAGAAGAAATAGACCAATTCCTTGAAAACCAAAAACTATCAAAATTCAACCAAGATAAAAAGTCTAAATAGTTCTATAACCATTATAGAAATCAAATTCATAATTTAAAAGTTCCCACAAGAAATATGCAGGCTCAGTAGGTTTCACAGGAAAATTCTAACAAACATTTAAAGAGTAAATACCAATTTTACACTACTCTTCCAGAAAATAAGAGGTAATAATACTTCTCAACAGATTTTAACAATAGAATAAAAGAAAACTACTAATTAATTTATCTCAAAACTTAGACATATTAATCTAAAACAAAATATTAATAAACCGAATCCAGAAATCTATAAAAAGAATTTTACAGCATGACCAAGTAGAGTTTATTCCAGGGAATGTAAAGCTGGTTCAATATTCAAAAATCAATCAATGTAACCCATCATATCAATGCACTAAAGAAAAAAAGATAAGTGCTCATATCTACTAATACAGAAAAGGCTTTTGACAAAATCTGAAGCCATGATAAAAAGTACAATATCCAAAATTATCATAAAAATTCTCAGCAAACTAGAAGTAGAGGGGAACTACTTCAGCTTATATACAGCATCTACAAAAAGCCTACAGGCAACATCATACATGGTATTGAAAGACTGAATGCTTTACTCCTAAAATCAAGAATAGGGCAAGGATGTTCACTCTCACCTCGCTTAGTCAACATAGTAATGGAAGCCCTGCCCAGTGCTATAAGAAATAAAAAGATACAAAACACATACAAATTAGAAGTGAAGAATTGAAACTATCTCTATTTGCAAATAACACAATTGTCTACACAGAAAATCCCAAGGAACTGGAATCTACAAAAAGAAAAAAATACTGACACCAATAAGTGAGTTCAGCAAAGTTATATGATACAAGATCAACACACAATAATCAATCAAATTTCTATTTACTAAAATTAAACATGTGGAAACTGACATTAAAAGCACAATACTGTTTATAATTGCTTCTCCAAAAATGAAACACTTAGGTACTAATCTAACAATACATATACAGGATCTGTATCCTAAGATTAACAAAATTCTAATGAAATAAATAAAAGAAGACCTAAATAAGTGGAGAGATGCCCCCTATTCATGGATTGGAAGACTCAACATAGTAAAGGTATCAATTCTGCCCAAACTGATCTGTAGATTTAATATAATTTCTATCAAAATTACAGCCACATTTTAAAATAAGACAATTTTATCCTAAAATGTATATGGAAAGGCAAGGACTCAGAGGATTGAAACTGTTTTTTTAAAAAGATAATGAGGTAGGAGAAATCACTCTACCCAATGTTAAGGCTTACTATACAGCTAAAGTGATCAAGAAAATGTGGTATTGGCAGAGGTAGATCAATAGAACCTAAAAGCAGACCAACTCAAATATACACAACTGATCTTTGACAAAGGTGCAAAAGCAATTCAAAGGAGAAAGCAAGGCCTTTTTAACAAATGATGCTGGAGTGACTGGACATTTATAAGCAAAATTTTTAAAAGTAGCCTAAACCTCACAGCTTGTGCAACTATTAGCTCAAAATAAATTGTGAACTTAAATGTAAAATTATAAAACTTTTAAAATTATAAAATTTTAATGTAAAATTATAAAACAGGAAAAAGTCTTTAGGACCTCAAAGCACAATCCATAAAAGGAAAAATTGATAAATTGGACCTCACCAAAATTAAGATCTTTTTGCTCTGCAAAAGACTGTTTAGATGACGAAAAGGCAAGTTAACAGACTGGGAGAAAATATTTGCAAACTACACATCTGATCAAGGAATAGAATCTAGACTATATAAAGAACGCTCAAAACTCAATTGTAAAAGTCAATCAGTCACACCAATTAGAAGATAGGCAAAAGACATGAAGAGGCATTTCACTGAAGAGGATTATCACATGGCCCAACAATTGCACTCCTGGCCATTTACCCCAGAGAAATTTACCCCAGATTTATGTTCACACAAAAAATCTGTACATTAATGTTTGTAGCATCTTTATTTGTAATAGGCATAAACTGAAAACAACTCAAATGCCCTTTAATGGATGAATGGTTAAACTGTAGTACATCTATACCATGCTCGGCAATAAAGAGAAATGAACTACTGATACCAGTAACAACTTAGGTGGATCTCCAGGTCATTATGCTTAGTGAAAAGGCCAATATCAAAGGGTTAGACACTATATGATTCCACTTATATCACATTTTTGAAAAGACAAAATCATAGAGATAAAGAATAGATTAGTGGTTGTCAGGCCTAAGGAGGAGGAAAGGAAGGGAGGTGGCACAGAGATAAAAGATTAGCCTGAGGGATCTTAGTGATGGAATTGTTTATATCTTAACCGTGGTCACGGTCACAAAGCTATACATGTGATAAAATTGCACAGAACCACACACACACACACACACACACACACAAATGAGTAAAATCACAAAACTGGTGAAATCTGAATAAGGTCAACGGTTACATCAGTGTCATTTTTCTGGTTGTGAAATTGTGCTATAGTTATGCAATATTTTATCTTGTGGGAAACTGGGCGAAAGCTGCATTATTTATTAAATCTGCATACCAATTATCTCAAAAACAAAATTTGAAAAAAAAACTCTCAGAAAACTAGTAATAGAAGGGACTTCCTCAATCTGATAAATGTCCTGTACAAAAACACCAGCTAACCACATCATTAGAGACTGAATACTTTCCCCAGGAGGTCAGGAACAAGGCAAGAATGCCTGCTCTCACCATTCTTTTTTTCTTTTTTTGACAAATAAATATTGTGTATCTTTAAGGTGTACAACCTTTTTATATATGCAAACATTGTGAAATGATTAGCACAATCAAACTAATTAACATATCCATCACCTCTCATAGTTACCTTTTTAAAAAATTCTATACTGAAAGTTCTAGCTGAGGCAAGAAAAAAATATATAAGGAATCTAGATTGGAAGGTATGAAGTAAAATTATACTTAGGTGCAAATGACACATATAAAGTCCTGTAAATTCTATGAAAAGCTACTAGAACTACTACATGAGTTATCACAGTTGCAGGATGTAAGATCAATAACAAAAATCAAATTATTTCTATATACTAACAATGAAAATTCAGAAATTGAAAAATTTTAAATTAATATTAATAACAAGAGCAGCATGAAATATGAACTACATAAGGAATTGTTTTATCAAAATTTATAAGAGCTATATGCTAAAATCTACAAAATGATGTTGAGAAAATATTTTAAAGACCTAAATAGAGAAATATATTGTGCTCATGGCTCTGAAGACTCAATATTGTTAAGACAATTTTCTCCAAATTGATCTACAGATCCAATGCAATCCTAATCAAAATCCAAGGAGAACTTTTTTTGTAGAGATTAACCAACCTACTCTAAAATTCATGCAGAAATGCAAAGGACCTAGAAAAGCCCAAACAACCTGCAAAGATGACAATAAGAGTGCAGATCTAACATTACCTGATTTCAAGACCTATCAGGATGTAGTAATGAAGACAGTGTGCCATGGGCATAAAGACAAACTGATCAATGGAACAGAATCTCGGGTCCAAAAATAGTCCCACACATTTATGAATAATTTCAACAAAGGTGTAAAGAAAATTCAGTGGAGAACAGATAATCTTTTCAACAAATGGTGTGGAAAAAATGATAATCCATATTTTAAAATGATCTTAAACCTATATCCTGTATCATATACAAAAATTACCTTAAATGAATCATAGACCTAAATATAAATGTTAAACTGTTGTATTTCTAGAGGAAAGCAGGAGAAAATCTCGGTGACCTTGAGTTAGGCAAAGACTGCTTGACTTGACAGCAAAAAAATGATCCATAAAAAATATCGATCAATTGAATTTTATCAAAATTAAGAAATTCTCCCCTTCTAAATGCACTATGAATAGAACTCATGGGAGAAAATATTTGCATATTAATAAAGAACTTGTACCCAAAATATATAAGGAACTCTCAAAACTCAGTAATAACAACCAACGCAATTAAAATGGGCAAAATATTTCAAAAGATATCTTACCAAAGAAGATACATGGATGACAAACAAGCACATGAAACAACACTCACATCATTAGACATTTGTAAAATGTGAAATAAAATCACAATGAGACCACCACACACCTATTAGAATCTCTGAAATTAAAAAGTCACCAAGTGCTGGCAAGGATGCTGAGCAACTGCAATTCTCAGACACTGCTGTTGGTTCTGTAAAATGGTACAACCACTCTGGAGAATAGTTTGGTGATTTCTTAAAAAGTTAAACACACACCTACAATATGATGCACCCATTCTGCTGCTAGGTGTTTATCCAAAAAAAATAAAAGCATGTGTCTATACAAAGACTTGTCCAGAAATGTTCCTAGCAGCTTTATTTGTAATAGCCTAATACTGAGAAAGACATGTCCATCAACAATAGAATGAGTAAATAAATTGTGGTATATCTATATGATGGAATACACTCAGAAATAAATAGAATTTAACTACTGATACACATGGAAAGGTAAAGAAATCTCAAAAATAATTATGCTGTTAATGAAGCCAGACAAAAAGCATACATACTAAATGGCTCCATTTATATAAAATCTGGAAGATGCAAACTAACCTATACTGACAGGAAAGAGATCAGTAGCCGTCTGAGGAACAGGATCAGAGAAGGGTAAGAAGGACGGTGCAAGGAAATGTTTAGGGGTGATGGATATGCTCATTACCTTGATTGTG
Source organism: Neophocaena asiaeorientalis asiaeorientalis (assembly GCF_003031525.2). Lineage (NCBI taxonomy): Eukaryota > Metazoa > Chordata > Mammalia > Artiodactyla > Phocoenidae > Neophocaena > Neophocaena asiaeorientalis. The sequence goes on from NW_020172627.1 coordinate 3,088,608, forward strand.
GTGATGGTTTCACAGGCATATGTCAAAGTGTACACTTTAAATATGTACAGTTAGACATAGAGAATAGACTTGAGGACATGGGAAGAGGGAAGGGTAAGCTGGGACGAAGTGAGAGAGTGACATGGACATATATACACTACCAAACGTAAAATAGATAGCTAGTGGGAAGCAGCCGCATAGCACAGGGAGATCAGCTCGGTGCTTTGTGACCACCCAGAGGGGTGGGATAGGGAGGGTGGGAGGGACATGCAAGAGGGAAGAGATATGGGGATATATGTATATGTATAGCTGATTCACTTTGTCATACAGCAGAAACTAACACACCATTGTAAAGCAATTATACTCCAATAAAGATGTTAAAATAATAATAAATAAATATGTGCAGTTTATTAAATAAATAAATCATTATTTCCTTAATAAGGAAAAATAAATAAATATAATTAAATATAAATAACTTAGGTAATTATAATCCCAAAACAGAATAGGGAATTATCATTCTTAAAAAAAAACACCCTTAATGTAAAAATATTAATAATTTACAGTAGTACAATAGAGCTAAGCTTCCAGGATATGGAATAAAAAATTGGGAAGTGACAAGCAGTGAGTGAAAAATTACTTATTTTCTCATCTTGGGTGACAATATATAGTAATTTATTTCTAAAATTGGTACAGTGAACAAAATGTTTAAGAATTTAACTAAAAATTTTAAAGGTTGACTTAAGGTTATTACTTAACATTATAAATATAGAACTAAAAAGATGCTCTATCTTCCAAAGTAAAAAATAATAGTAAAACACAGGCCATACTGCAAAAATAGAAACCAAAGGAAAATCAACAAAGCATAACATAAGCACCATTAAAAAAAGAAACAATTCCAAAACCCAAACATTGGCTGTGAACAATAAGTTCACATTTTTAAAGAAAAGTAAATACTTTTAGATATTTTCAAATTTAATTATTTTTAATCTGTAAAAAAAAACAAACCCAAAACATAGGACCTCCAATAGGTGGAAGCGAGGATGGGTAAAAACACATGTCCCCTGGAAAGTTAGGGTGGGAAATAAGGCATGCACTCAGAAGTGAGGCTGGGAAGAACACACGTACCCCCAGAAAATGATGGTGCACATCTCCATTTGTGGGCCAAGAAAGTGGTTCCCAGCACATCACTGAGCTGACAAAGCAGGTCAAACAACAACTGTTTTAATGTGATCCCACTCATATAAAAGTACTGGCAAAGTGTCAACAGTCATAAAGGAATACCTGAACAAATGCTGATCTGAGTGTTAACAATGGCCATCTTAGGCTATTGGGACTCTGGGGATTTTTAACAATGAAGCTTTATCACTTTACAATGAAACAATAAAGCTATTTTTGAAGCATTTGTCTTCAAATTAGAAATTCACGCTATTGAGAGTGTGTTGCATGCATTTAGACAGAAACTATTAAAATTTAAAGTATGCATATGCACTGGCCAGGGATCAGATCTATGTCATAAAGATATAAATATGTTGGCAGGGTCACAAAGCCACCATTTGGGCTTGGAGGGTACAAAGATTTTACAAGATTACTTGTATAGACCAGAAGAAAGAGGAGAAATGAGGAACGGGGCTGGGAGGAAGCATGGGAAGAGTAAAAAGGACAAGAAGAGACTCAAGACTTAATCATCGTATATCCATATTATGGAGTATATGAAATAAGTTTTGAAAAATAAACTAAGATCTATTTGACAGATGTCCAGGATGTACTGTTTAGGAGACAGAGGTCCATTTATTTAATATTAGGTGACAGAAACAAATGAAAATAATAAGTTCTCACTTTTTTTTATTAAATAAAATATCCTATACATTTTTGCGTGAGTTTTATGACCACTAAGACAAATGTGGGGAGATGCATACCAAAATATTAACATCAGTTACCTCAGTGGTGTGAGTCTGGGGGGAGGGATGGGCATTATTAGCTTTTAACTTATACACATCTGCATTGTGTAAATTGTTACACATATTACTCTTTATCATCTAAAAAATACGATTTGAGAGCAAACTGCAACTATGTGAGGCAACGATCTTTAAAATTCTCTTCAGAATGCTAACTCCTTTGTCCTTTTGCTTTGGTTTCTCATTTTCTAGTATTCGGTGCACCTTACAGTTAATTCCTTTCTTCATTCATCCATCCATCTATCTGCCTTCAGTCCATCCTTCCAGCCGTCAAACAAGCACTCTGCCAGGAGCTGGGGACTCAGAGCCTACTGGGGAGCAGCTGGAGACCTCACAGCATAGCATAGTAGACAGAAGTAAACAGAAGAGCCCACCACACTGTGATTAATTAGTGCTAATTAGTGCACAGAAAGGGCCCACTTAGCCACTCTCTAGTAATTGAAATGCCAGTGGAAAAATGAGTGGAGATTTTAGACAGAGTAAATCCAAGGACAGACTTGGTTTTTGGAAATGTAAGAAATGTTTCTCAGGGAGAGCTCCAGGGACCAGCTGCATTAGAATTAACTATGGGGTGGTTAAAAGTCATCTTTTACTGTCTCAGTCACTTAGATTCTGCATTTTTAAACACCCAAGATAGATGATTCTTTAATACAATCAGAGTTTAAGAACCACTTTTCTATAGACTCTGCAAAAGCTCAGGATATTACAGATATTACAAAACCCTGAATGAAAGCTTCCAAAAACCCTGCAGGTACCCCGATCCCTGGGGCAGAGGGAACAAGCACAGAAGAAGAGCAGAGGGGAGTCGCTGCTCCAAGGGTGAGCCATAAAACCTGCTCCCCCCAGGAGGCTTACAGGTGCAGGAACCTTGGAGCCAGGCGTTCTGTGCAGTGCAGAGTAATGGAGCTTGGAGATCCAGAGGTGGAGAGAAACATGCAGGGCAGACAACTTGAGCTTCACTCTCCTGGAGAAGCACTAAGTTTTGAGTTGTAAGAGGCCAGTGTAAGGTGGGCAGTGAGGAAACAAGCACTGCATGTTGTGATGAAGGTACTATCGCTGTCAGCTCACCTGGGAAAGTGTCAACGTGCTGCTCAGAGAAGAAGGCACTGTTCTCCTGAGACCTGAACACCCAAGTCCCAAATTTCAGGAGGTAGGACAGCAGTCTTGAAGACTCAAGCTTTTGCGTTGGAAAGCTGGGCCATCAGGAGAAATCACGCTTTTTGTATAAGAGTGAAAGAGGGACGATGGGGCTTCCGAGACAGGGAAGATGCCCGGGCAGAAAGGGCAGGTGAGCCCTGGGTCTGGGGGCAGCCAAGGCTCTGGGGCAGGGGAGTCAGTCTTCCATGCACAGAAGCTGCAAATTCCATTCTGCTGCTTCTGAGCCCAGTGAGTGGCAAACACTCCCTCTAGCCAATGACATGCTATAAGAGGCATTTCTGTGCCCTCCGCCGAGCCCCAGTGCCCTACAGATGACAGGAGAATCATGTAGCAAGGAGGATGCAGCAGTGACAATGATGCTAACCACACAGGCTAAGAAGAAGCTCTTGCCCATTCTCCTGGACTTGTGAGCCCCAGGATATTTGTGTGATCTAACTGAAGGGGAGAGAACCCCAAGAATGGCCAGTATTGTGTTTCTTTCTAACCCTGTTAGCGAGGAGAATAGATGCTCGGAGCCAGATGTAATTTGATTTAGAAAAATAAAGAAATATGATGCTTCTTGCACCTGAATGTGGAAGGGCAATTCATAACTTACACCATCCTCTTATTAATTCCTCTCTCCACGTGTAAACGATTTTAGATCACCTTGACTTCACTGCTGAAAGCTGCATTCCCCTTATCGTTCAACATCCCGAGTATTCAAGGCACTTTTGCGGGAGCTAAAGTTTATACAAATATATTATGTCTTAAGCTCTTATCAAAAATCAGTTTTCCAGTATTTATGTTTTAGATTTCTTGCACTTTTGCGGGTGGGGCAGGGAAGGGTAGAGTGAGTTCTCATCCAGAAAATTTTAAAAGTGGCTCCCAAGAGAGTGAGGAGTTGAAAAGTAAAGAAAGCAAGCCTCGAATGTTTATGCAGCAGCCTGAAGCAATTTAAGAAAGTAGGGTTAGAGGGCCTGCCAAAGATACAGGCATGGAAATTATTTCCCTTTTTAATGCAGATAGATGAAAATAAGAAAATTGTAAGCCTAAGAGGTAATTCACACAAACAGAAAAGTCTCAGCACTGCCACCAATTGTACATTTATTTTCCGGTGAATATAAATTTAATATGTATATACATTCATATATACACATACATATATTTATATTTACTAGAAAAAGTTGTAAATGTATAATTGGTGGGAATTTGAGACTATAGATATATTTTTTAATTGGTACAAAGTCCAAAAGTGACCAGAGAAATACAAAGAAATAAAAATTGGTCTTTTCTCTCCTTTCAGTCCTCCAGTCATCCTCTCCAAAGGAGGATATGTTACTGATTTTGTCTCTATCTTTGCAGAAATATTCTATGGACATCTACATATATACACATCTAAATACATTTTAATATGACACCTCACTGCACAAATTGTTCTGCACTTCACTTTTTTTTTTAATTAATTTATTTATTTTTAGCTGCGTTGGGTCTTTGTTGCACGTGCGGGCTTTCTCTAGTTGCGGCAAGCGGGGCTACTCTTGGTTATGGTGCGTGGGCTTCTCATTGCAGTGGCATCTCTTGCTGTGAAGCACGCACGGGCTCTAGGTGCCCAGGCTTCAGTAGTTGCAGCATGCAGGCTCAGTAGTTGTGGCTCGCAGGCTCTGGAGCGCAGGCTCAGTAGTTGTGGCACACGGGCTTAGTTGCTCCATGGCATGTGGGATCTTCCCACCAGGGCTCGAACCCGTGTCCCCTGCATTGGCAGGCGGATTCTCAACCACTGTACCATCAGGGAAGCCCCACTTTTTTTAATTAAAATTTTTTGCTGTTAGGATGAACCATAACTTATTGAACCAGACCTCTGCAGGACATGAGAATGACGCCAATTACAAGCTGTGCTGAAATAAATACTGGTGATGTATTTCAAAGGCTCTTTCACATTAGTGAAGTCAGGATTTGCCTAAGACACAGGAAATATACTTAAGGGTTAGTTTTCTGGGTTTAGCTGGCTCATGGAAGAACACCTGAGAAGAGTGTTCAAGATTCCCCTGACAGCAGAACCCTGGCCTCCCCATGGCTCATACCCTTTCTCCGTGCTGTCAGGACACATTCATTCCTCAAGACTCTCTTAGGAGGAGGTCCTATTAGTTAATGTAGGAAAGATGCTTCATCATCAAGAAAAATCCTTTTCCTTTTCACAAGGAAAGGTTTAGAAAAATGAAAAGAAAACTGAAAAAGTAGAAAACATACATCAAGATGAGGCTAAATTCAGAATAACTTCAGAACCTAAATAGGGAATCAGTTCAACAAGCTGAGAGCCTAGACCACCAAGGTGGCCAGAAACCTGAGTGAGTATCAGAGAGGAGGAGTGAACTTGTAGAAAATTCTCGAGACATTTCCTTTCCCAATAAACCTTCACATAACAAAGCTATTTTTGACAGGGTTGAGGTTTCCGTGTAAGTGATATGGACGGCTTTGCTTTGCAGGTGCAAGAGGCTCCCAAGATAAGTCTGGTGGGGTTCTCAGAGCATTTCATTTGTGGCTCAAGGTTGACATAGTTGGAGGACAAGAGAGAAAACTGGAGAAAGACGCAAGCCCTGGGAACACCTCCTGCAAACAAGTGAATCCACCCAAACCCCATTCTCTTTCTTGCAGAACAAGGTCGTAAAGATACAATGAGGTTACAGAGAGGGGAGAAACAAAGGGAAAGCACTTCATAATCATTACCTCATTTAATTCCTGCAGAAGGGGAGGGAGAGAGCATTGTTTCCATTATATTAACCACATTCCAGAAAAACTGGAGAATAGTGAAAGAAAGAGAAAAAAATCACCCCTAGTCCCACAATGGAAACAAAGCTATTGTTACCACTTTGGCAGTTTTTCCATCCTGACATGTTAACATATTTATTATTTTTTATATAATTATAGTCAAAGTGGTACAACTTTATAACCTCCTTAATTTTTTTTTCTTTTGGCTGCGTTGTGCAGCTTATGGGACCTTAGTTTCCCAACCAGGGATTGAACCCGGGCCCGTGTCAGTGAAAGCACCAAGTCCTAACCACTGGACCACCAGGGAACTCCCAACCTCCTTCTTAATTTTTCACTAACCGTTATAGCATATCTTTTTCCCATGTTGCCAAATTCTACAAAATCACCACCTTCCTAAATATTAACCAATTATTTCAGTACCTTCAGCTTCTTTTGGACATTCCCTTTTTGTGGAACATTTACAGTGCTCTTGGGGTTTTATTTCTGCATTATTTAAAATAATCCTGGGCTTCCCTGGTGGCGCAGTGGTTGAGAGTCCGCCTGCTGATGCAGGGGACACGGGTTCGTGCCCCGGTCCGGGAGGATCCCACATGCCGCGGAGCGGCTGGGCCCGTGAGCCATGGCCGCTGAGCCTGCGCATCCAGAGCCTGTGCTCCGCAACGGGAGAGGCCACAACAGTGAGAGGCCCACGTACCGAAAAAAAAAAAAAAAAAATAATAATAATAATAATAATCCTACAATTTCAGCTTGTTTTAGTAAGATAAAACCCCCTGATGGGCAGGGGAGAGAGAAAGGGAAGCGAAGGAGAAGTGTGTAGACAACCATCCTGAGATGCCCTCAGGAACTTGCAAATAAGATTTCCTTTGAGAGTTCCACTAAAATAACCAACCCATAGTTGGTGAGTATAGACATTTGAGATGTTACCCTGAAGGGATAGAGGCAGCAAAGAATTAATAACAGTATTAAAGGCATCAGTGTAGCTAAAGAATATGACCATCAGAAGTAGAAGTAGAGGTGGGTTGGCCAGACAAGCCCAGAAAAAAGTGGCCAGACAAGTAAGAGTGTTGGGGGGTTCATGGGTGGGGTGGGGCAGAGAGCTGGATAGTCCTGGTTTACTCCTGTTTTCTCAGCATTATTATTAATACCTCCTGCTTGCCTCCATTTCGCTCGCAAAACTGTCTTGTTTTGGAAAATAAATTACATGGTCACCTTCTACGGATGATTTGACAATGACAAGGTCTGTCTCTTCTAGTGGGGCCAGAAGGATGAGCCCTAATTTGCACAGAAAGTTTGGGATAGACCCTTTTCAGTCTTTTAAGCTGGAAAAAGGAAAAGTGAGTCTGAGAGGAGGAGGATGGTTACTGGTTCCTCTAGTAACACAGATGCTCTGAGGGCACGGGGCCTCGTAAGGCATGGCTGGAAAGTGAGCTGCAAAGACTGGGCACTGGGCCACCCACAGGAGCTGTAAGGAGGGACTCTGAAACCATGATGAGTTAGGAGAAGTGAGGGCATCCCAAAGCATCCCCTGGCTGGGCTGAGCCCAGAGTTGCCTTGTGGTTATGATACCTGTGAGCTGAAGGAACAGATCCCTCCATCTGGAGAGATGGAGGGCTCACCGAACTGTGTCCTAGGCTTCTCACATGATCCAAAGATCCAAAGGGCAAGCCAACATTGCAATGGCCTTCCTGCCAATGCTGGGCAGGACTGTTCAAGCAGGTTTAATGATGTTCTGGGAAAACAAAGAGATGTGATGTGCAGCAATTCTTAATTTCCACGTGGTCCAGCAGGCTGTGGATTAAACACTGGACCAGGGTCAGGCCTCTCCTTGCTCTGATTCCACACTCACCATTTAGCATCCTGTGGGATGAGGACAGCCTTGACAGGTCCATGTCTCACTATAACTTAATAAATTGTCACTAGATCTTAAACAATGGTTTTATGAATTTGGACAGCTCAAGTCAGCACTCAGGGGTTTGATAAGCCCTGGAACAATAAAAAAATATTGAGTTTCTGAGCCCACAGGATGAAGGACAGACCCTTCCTCCAAATATCTGATGAAGTTTTTCCTTTCATCTCCCTTTGGTTGTTCTGTATTTTAACTTTTATATTAATTTTTAATCAATTTGAACTTTAGTTTGTTTTCAGACTAAATTACTCTTTCTCCCCAATTTCTAACAGGTTATTCCTATGTGATTTGTAGAATAATACATTTATTTGTGCTGCTTTAGGTACCATATCATATAGCCATTCATAGATAGATGTATATATATGAAAAATATACATGAAATATATATGGCAATCTATCTACTTATGTATCTATATCTATATGTATATCAAGATCTTTGAATTATTTTTGCTTCACTGACTTGTTTGTTCATGAGCAAAAGTCAGATTGTTTTGAGCATTGTATCTTTATACCATAATTTGGTAACCACAAGACTAATCACTGTTTTAACTCAACAATTTATTTTAAACACATTAGTAACTTCACAATTTGGTTTTTTTTCTAAATTAGCCATGAGGATATTAAAATGACTTACATTAAATTTGTGCATTAATTAGGGAAAAATTAATATTTTTCACAATAGTCATTTTCTTACCCAGGAACAGGATATTTGTTTAAATGTATATATTATTTTAGGTGTACATTTTATAGGTCAAAAAAGATTTGTAATTTTCTTCACTGCAATCACATCCATTTTCCTTAAAAATACTCCTAGGTGTTTTATGGTTTTTGCTGTTATTCTTTATTTTTCTCACTAAATTTGCTTATTCCTGGAGAAATATGTATTCTAACCACCATCTTATGTATGAAAAAATTAGGGCCAAGGGAGGTTAAAAAATTGCTCAGGATGTACTGAGCAATCAAGCAGGAGAGCAGGAGTGTAAAGCAGGTGAGAACGACCTCTGACACCCTAATGAGCTGTTTTGGTTACTCTGTGTTCTTTCCATGGCTCTTTTCTTTTTCTTTTTTTTTTTTTTTAACATCTTTATTGGAGTAGAATTGCTTACAATAGTGTGTTAGTTTCTGTTTTATAACAAAGTGAATCAGTTATACTTACACATATGTCCCCATATCTCTTCCCTCTTCTCTTGCATCTCCCTCACTCCCACACTCCCTAACCCACCCCTCTAGGTGGTCACAAAGCACCGAGCTGATCTCCCTGTGCTGTGCGGCTGCTTCCCACTAGCTATCTATTTTACATTTGGTAGTGTATATATGTCCAAATGGCTCTTGGCAGTGGCTTCTGCAGGGCATGCAGAAGTGGGGAGCCTGAGACCTAGTCCCTTCATCCCGTGCCCTACACACTCGACTGCACATGGTACCTCCGGCCCCCTGGGTCTTCATCTAGATTGGATTTGCCTCTCCTCTTGGTCACACTTCCATCTCCAACCCTTTCCAAAATTCCCTCCTTTTCTGAGTAAATTTACCACTTCCTCCTTCAATAGGAAATATTAGCTCTTATTTTCCTCATGACCATTTCAGAAGCCAGATTAGTGAGCAGGCTGTTGGGTAGATCATAATCAACACAAAAAGAGAGATTAGATCACAGGACACCTGAGTAACTGGGCTGCAGCGGCCTAACTGTACCCACCACCTGCTGAGCACCAGCCAGGAGGAACTCTGGAGGTGCCGAGGTGCCCAGGAGCTGATATTCTGAGGCTGCCTGGCATGGGACTGGAACTGGATGCTTCCCGTCAAGTGAGCCATCCATATCATACCTTATTTTATGTCCACCAGTCAGGTGCTTTTCAAGAAAAAAAACTTAGTGGGTGAAGTGCAAACTGTCCCCAAGGAGGGTAGTGTTTTCCTGAGTCTCATGTCCCATGGCTGTGATCTGTGTTCTTAAATCAGAACTGGATCTTAACCAAATCCCAACTGGTGTTTCCATTCAGCCACAGCTTTTCATTCTGTTGCTCCAGTGAGGAAGATTGATGCATCATAATTATCCCACACTTATGAAACTCTTCTGGTTTGGGGAGATGGCTTCCTTGGGGTTTCTTAGTTAACATTCACAGTCCTCTGCAATATCTTATTGTTAACTCAGATGAATTAACTGAAGCATAGCGAAATGATAAGATTGGTCTCAGATCACACAGTAAGGCAGGGAACCGGCAACGCAGATCTTATAAGCCATAGTCTGCAGTCTGTCAGGGTTACAGCTCAGCTGCCCCAGGGTTGTCTACAACCCTTGCTGGCTGTTGTGAAGGGCCTACTGCTGCATCAAGGACTGTGGGCATTGGGAAAGGTACACAGGTTTGATTCCTTGCCCAAGGGGCCTAAGACCATGTTGGAAAGACAGATGCTTGTGAAGTGTGACTTGAAGAAGGTGGGAAGGGTCACAACCAACAATAAAGACCCTCAGAGATCAGAGAAGGGAGAAGTCATTAGGAGCAGAAGGCCAGTCAGGCTCAGCTCCTCAGAGGGCCTTATAGGAAGGTACGGTTTAGGCAGGAGGGGTGTGGGGCACCCAGGTGGGGACTACTGCCCAGGCAGAGGCAAAGAGAGAATGCTATTCTTTCTTATGAAGGATCAGAGTGACTGAGCAAGCCAAACCCTGAATTATCATAGATAGGCATTCTCATCTAACTCCTCCACTGGCTCTCTTTATAACTCATCTTAAGTCACTCTTCCCCAGGGAATGCCTGCCACTTAATTCTCAGAAATGGGAGTAGGCACTTTGACATCTTCAGAATAAAGGACTCTATAAATACAAGTGATAGGAAATTCTCATCCCTTATAAAGATGTTTTTCAAAAGACCAAATCATAAAAGGGTAAATAACAAAAGCACCAATACTGCGAGGTCCAGGCATTATTTTTAGACCATTCCTCCTCATTCAAAACAGACGTGTGAGATTGGAGAGGTGATGCTGGCTGCCGGTCATGTTCCATTTTGGTCCTCACCCCCCAGGAAGTGCTGAATCCTTAATTGTTTTGTTGAAAACATCCCAGAATGGATTTTGTTGTCAACTGCTCTTGATCTCTTAAAATTTCCTGCATTTGCTTTTGACCGGCATTCCTAGCCTTGATAGAAATCCAGACAAACCTATTAGCCTATGAGCTGCTGCTTTGTAATCAGCAACTTCAGCCACCCTGGCAACTGTTTTTGGCCGGAGCCCCAGGCAGCCTGGGTGGCAGGAAGCCAAGTTGCTCAGCCCAGCCTGGCCTGGGACTGGCCAGACGCCTGGGACCAGTCCTCAACTCTTGGTCTCTCCATTCCTGCTCCAGCTCAGGACAATGGATGATGTTCTAATGTCAGAAACCTGTAGAGAAACCTTGCCACAAACACAAAGCAAAGCTGTGTGTGACAAGGTATTAGAAATGCTACTAAATGTTTCGTGTAGTTGAACGCAGTGAGAATGTAAAAATGGGTACCAAGTCTTGCACTATACAGCCCCCAGGCCTGAAATGAGGGGCCTTTCAAAACGCAGAAGGATCAACTCACTGTAATTGAATTTCTCAATTTGTTATAATTTCTGCAATAGTCTAGCTGAGTCCTCCTAACTTTTAAAGAGTTAGAATTAGTGGTCCTCCTGAGGAGGAGGGGAGTTAATCTCAGGGTCCTCAGAGTCTAATCAAGGCCAGTACGTGATTGGTACTCACTGACTGGTAAAGGAGAAGGGGTGGAAGGAGGGAGGGAGGGAAGGAGGGAGGGCAGGCAAATAGGCTAGGAAACATGAAGACACAAAGGAGAAAACTGTCATTCACCCAGCTCCAATCTCTCTGTCCCCAGAGCCAGAGTACACCAGTATCCAGCAGCTTCCAGCTTATGGCAGAAAGCCACCTGAAGTACATGTGCCCATCAGAGAGGATGACAGAGTCACCGCCAGCAGATCCCAGCTTTCCAGTCAGTCAAAGAGGCCTTCTTGTTGCAGAGACTAAAATCTGGAGGAGCCACGACTTGGCAAAGACTTGGACATTGTCCTCCCATAGGGTTTAACAACCCAAATAGTTTGTGCCATTTTTTTTTTTCTTAATACATGGACTCTTCAGTTCCCAACAACTAACTGCTAGGACTAAATTGTGACCTAGAGCTCTATCATTAATCCTGAAGGAAGTCAGGTGAACTTCAGAGTGAGAAGCCTTGTGTTTCTGTTTCCTCGGGTCCCTAAACATGTCTTCAACTGTCATACACTGAAACTATAAAATACGAGTTTATAACAGTCAAGGGCATGAAGGGAAAAGAGAAGGTTCCATTCTCTAACTTCTATTTCAATTTGTTGGAGGGTTACAAGTGAAGGCGGGGGGAATTGGAGCCTGTGCCACATGATTTGCAGGGAATTGTGCCACCTTCTCACACTTCTTTGCAAGTTGCAAAGATGTTGGATCTAAGAAAGCAAAATACACACACTTAGCTCATCAAGTTGTAGTTTGACTATAATTGCTGAAACAAAAGATGAGAGGAATACCAATTTTCATGAAAGGCGGACATAAACACACCCCATCAAAGCTCATGACTTTCATTAACCTAAATATGTGTAGTGGGGTCTCCCTTGAGAGGCCACACCACTGCATTTCTAATAACTAGTTGTAACATTTCTAACAACTAGCTGTGCAATTATCCATGAGACAAGAGGAGTGTCAGATGTGACCTCTGACCAGGACACAACAGAAGTGGCCTCCATCTTATGGAAATCACAGTTGATGAAACTAACCCTTAAGTTAGATAAGAAGAAATCTAATTAGAATGCCCTTGAACAACATTATTTTTAAAGCTCTTTTATTTTAGCTTCATCTCCCAGTGGCCATTACAGCTAAAAAAATAATGCACAGGCTAATTTTCATATCCATGGGTAGACACACAGTTTTAGAAGCACATTTTACTTAAGGATATTAAATTATTTTACTCTGAAAACCTTCCTCAACCTTAAGAATTTTAAGAGGAGCAAGTGCTATTGCCTCTACTTCACAGAGGGAGAAATTGAGTCACAGAGAAACTATGGCTTAGATGAGTTCACCCAGTATTCATCTTGGAGTCAAAGTTAAACTTCAGAATTCCCAAGAACTCAAGCTCAAGAATACTATGACCTTAGGAATTCTGAGTTCTAAAGGTTCGGCACCTACTTGATTAAGATGTAAAAATATGTAAAGGAAAAAGTCCCAAGGTAGAGAACTGGGATTCCACTAGTTAAATATATGCTTTGCATGCATGTGTGCGAAGTCGGGAGTTTGGAAAAACCTCATTTCAGAAGGTATGATCTCCCTTGATGGTGTAGCACCTGTGAGAAGCATAAATAAAGTACTTGTGAATTGACTGTAAAGAACTCTTCAATCTCTTGTTAATCTAGAGTTAAGTATTCCGAAATGCAGTGCAAATTTATCCATATTCTTGTTGATAATATATGTTTGCACTAATGCCAAACTTCTAATGGCCCAGCCTATATATAAATAGTTTCAGGATATTTGTCCATGCCAGAACCTCTCCTTAAATAGAAGCTAAATCTTTACTTCCTTTATCAGTGGTTCCTGGTCACTGTGACACTAGAACTAAGAGGCACTGAACAAGAACAGGGCTGGTCATTTTTACAGAATTTCAGGGTTTGGGCATTTTTTAACATAAATCCAAAATCTGAAAATTATCCTTTCAATTAATTGGATTTGTTTTTGTCCATGCCAGCAATTTTATAAGCTGAAGACACTTTCTTGATCACAGTGGGATGACATGTAGGTCAACTCATACATTTTAATCAACCACTGGCTCATCTGATTATCTGTTTCACAATAGTTTTCAGAAGACTTAATATATTTTGGCCAAAATTTAATACCCTTGTTTCTAAAGCCCACTTTATCTTAAAAACAAAACAAAAAACTTGTAACTGATTTTTTTAAAAAAATAAACTTCCCTATTAGGCATTATTTGTAATTTAATAAAATCCAGCACATGAGAAGAACTCTCTGTGACACGTGATAGCCCTTAAGAGGTCTGCAATTCATGCACACCAGCCTGCATGTGCAGCAGCATGGCAGCTGGTCAACCATTGACCTTACACTGCTAACAGCATTCTGCCACAGGCTTCATAAAACGAGCATTTAATGCTCTCTTCCTCGTGAGTTTATCAATGCTTAAGCATAGATGTAACAGATGTACAGAATCATGTCACCTTAAAATGGAGAAGGATCTTTAAAGTCATAAGTCCAAATTCCCACCTGGAATAGGAACTTTCCCACTGCCTCTCCGACACTGAAGCCCCCCTGCAGTGGAGCATCCCCGGAGGCCTGCTCCAAGGCTGAACACTTCCATGGTCAGCAACAGAAAGGGAAAAAGAAGTAACTGGTGCTGAGCTCTTTAGACGGTGTGTGTCCAGCACGTGGCTTGGTTACGTGGCACAGTGACTCTGATCTTATTCTCTCCATTTCAGATATTCACAGAGGTCCAGGGATTGAGTGAGCTTCCCTGTATCATAGAGCTTTGAGTGAAAGGGCTGAAGTGAAACCCATTTTTGACAGACACCAAATCCCATGTTTTTTCTACCATATTGCTTCTTTAATGAAAAAGTGCAAAATTAAAATATGCCTTCTATCAGTGTTCACCATTGGCTCCAATTGGCCTTTGTGAGTCTAATCCTCATTATATGCCAATCATATATGTAATCCATATTATATACCGAAATATACCCTTTTCTTCATCTACAATGCCTCCCAGGTCAAACACAATGATCTCTGGTTCTACAATTGCCCTTTGGTCTTCCCTGTCCAGCCTTTCCCTCTGCTCCCAGTAAGTCGTTCTCCATCTAGCACTCAGCATGATTCATAAACACATAAATTAAATCCTACACTCCTTGTTTAACCCTTCCTAGTGGCTTCCCATGCCCTCCGAAAGCAATCCAAATTCCTCAGTGTGACTACAGGACCCTCTACTGTAGCACATACATGATCTTACCCACTAACATTTTATATTCAATGGTTCAGATGTAAGGGGTACCTCACTTATTGTGCTCCACCCTCTTTACAGTCCTCAAATACCCCAATCTAGCTCCTGCCTTGGGATCTTTGCTCTGGTCCTTTTCCCCTGCCTCATGTCTCCTTGGGGCTGACTCTTCATGCCATTCAGTTCTCATCTGAAATGTTCTCATGTAGAGGCTCTGATATTCTGGAAGCCCCAACTCTGTGATTTTCTACCACCTTATCTTGTTTTCTTTTCTTCACTGCACTCATAGCTCTCTGGTATTACCATACTTTCCCCTTGTTTATTGTCTCCCACCACCTTCTTTTAATTAGATGTCAGGGCCTTAACAGCAAAACCTTGTGTCCCTGGACCATAGCTCTGAACCTGAACTGGGCTTGGAAAAAGCAGGGATAAAGATCATCCATTGCAGGGCTTCCCTGGTGGCGCAGTGGTTGAGAGTCCGCCTGCCGATGCAGGGGACATGGGTTCGTGCCCCGGTCCGGGAAGATCCCACATGCCATGGAGCGGCTAGGCCCGTGAGCCATGGCCGCTGAGCCTGTGCGTCCGGAGCCTGTGCTCCGCAACGGGAGAGGCCACAACAGTGAGAGGCCTGCGTACCACAAAAAAAAAAAAAAGCTCATCCACTGCATTTCTTGAATGCTCCATATGACAGTCCTGCACTTGTCATGTAATGGATTACATGACTCCAGGGAGAACCTTAGATACATGCAAGGACCCGAGGTTAGCAAAAGTAGGCTAGCCTGGCAGACAGCCTCCACATGGAGGCTCTCAGCTTAGGAAGCTACAGACCCCTGTCTCTGCCCCCCAACCCCGTCCTTCACTCTGGGGCATCTCTGGGGGCAGGCGGGATGGGACAGGGACTCCTGGATGGTGGGAGCTCTGTCTGCTCCAGCTGCTCCAGGCAGATCCTCCTCTTCCAGCCCCTTCCAACACAGTGGCTGGCCTCCACACACAGCTTGAATGTGGAAGACAAGACTACAGACTCAAACAAAAGCACCCACTCCTAAGGGTTGGGAAACAAAAGCTAGAACTTGTCTGCAGGAATGTGCTCTTCAGAGGGAAGGCCAGAGAGATGCAAAGAGTGCTAAGTTCATGATCAGCAGGGGCCACTAGCTCTTCACAGTTTCTCTAAACCTCTTACAGGCATCCACCACCCATTTCTGTCTTTCAAGTCAGGAGATGAGCTAATTTCATAGCTGAGGCAATGAGATAGCAAGTCAAGATGGTTTGGTACCCATTTGATTTGGAAACAGTGTAACTTGTCAATCCAGAAAATTCAGTCCACAATGGGACTGGTGAATTTGATTGTACTGTCTCAACAACCAGGTGTTGTAAATGCTCCTCATACTTTCTGAATTCTACTATCTAGGAAATGGAAAGGCCCATAAGGCCTCAAAATCCAACTAATATGAGAGAACTCATAAGGGGGTACCAATGGAAAAGACATGACCACACTGGGAGCCCAGACTCCTGGGTCCTAATCATGCTCTTCCTTTAACCCCCATGTGATTCTGCCCTGGTCCCAAACATCTCTGCACCTATGACCAGGTATATTTACACTCGATTACTCTCAAGGTTAATTTCAGCTCTGGAATTTTGCAGTCAGGATTTATAGTTATAATCAGCTTCATTTCCTTGATGAGGTCTTCTTTGACAATCCTGGTCTAAATTAGTTCCCCAACTTATCCTCTGTCACTGCACCCTATTTGTTTCCACCAGGCACTTATCCCCACCTACCCTGAATATTTGCTTCATGCTTTCATTCTCTGCCCCCCACATCACACTCTCAGCTCCAAGGTGAGAAGGGATTCCGGTGTTCTCTTTCACTATTATAGCCCCAGGGACATAACACATAGTAGGTACTCAAATTTGGTGAATTATTTAATTATAGTATCTACCTCTGATTGAAGAGTTGTGGCATAGGGCAGAATTCTTCACAAGGCTGAGACTACTCCATGTGAGCAACTACAAGCACTGAAACTTCCAGATTGAGCCCAAATCTGCTTCACTGTAGTTTCTAGTTCTTGGTCCCAGTTCTAACCCTCCTCTATTCTTGTTAACAGTTGTTCAAAGCATAAAGTTTCTTTGGAATCCTGCTGTAAAACCCTTCAGGTTGATGGCCTGGAAAATAAGGGAAAGGGCAACACCTAGCAGTGCTGTCTAAACCATAACCTTTTCCTGGGGAGAAGACTTTAAATGCAGGTAGAGCTTTGTCTGCCAAGGCTCTGACTGTAGAAACAGCAGAACTGAGATGGAAGTAGGCTGCCCTTGCTGCTATTTCTGTGCTTCAGCCACTGTCCTGGGAAAATAACCTTTGAGATAAGGCTCCAGTGGAAAGCTGGCCTAGCTTGGATTTCCCCAGAGCTTCCCTTACCACTGCATCGTATACCATGGAGCAGTCTGAAGAGACTAAGAACATCTCAGGAAAGAAAGACTGTCCTGGACAAGTGCACATTTTTTGTGTATTTAAGTGTTTGGTTTACATATTTCAGGTAAGTTGAAGTCATACTCCTCTCTCCTATCCTCCTAGCCTGTTATTTATAGAAACCACAATGGCCCCATAGGACCTATGTATGAAGAGATGGGGCTGTATAGGCAGGATATTGCCTACCAGCAACCCCACCTGCTTGGCGAACACAGGACCCAGTATCCACAGTGCCTTGTGGCACAGCCCTCCGTGGCACTGAGTGACCATGGGGTGTTCTCCTCCTGCTACTGGGTCAACCTTGAACCTTTCTTCTCAACTGATGCCAGTAAAGGAAGGGAGTCCACTTCAGTGGGAATGCTGAGGGCGTAGCCCTTGGGGAAGTCAGGGGAGGTCAGCCGAGTGCACAGAGCAGCAAGTCTCCAGCAGGGCCATCAGGCAATTGGCAGGCTCCAGGTGACATTGGCCAAGCCCTCATCCTCTGTGATCACAAAGCACGTTCACCTCACATGGCAAGCACGGCTTCTTTTGTTCTCTTAGGTCTCCATAGGGTGCTGAGCCTTTGGGAACGAGAATGCACAATAACAGGTTGCAAAGTCCTGGAGATTGTTTCTGTCAACAGCAGCTCTCTGTGTGAGCCGTGGTTCCCAACTGCATCTTCACAAAATCATTTAGATACAGACATAGATAAGTAGTCACCATGTAGTAAAAGGGCCATGAAAACAAAATGATTCAAGCTAAAACTGTCATCACCATCCACCGCCCTCTCTTGGAAGATGCTTTATGTTCTCAGTCCTTTGATGAGTCTCTGTGGAAGTCTGTCCATTTGCCTAAGTCACCCTCCTCCTGTCATGGCATGGAGGGGAGGCACAGATGGCATTATATGAAAGAAAAATCCAACTTTCAACAAATCCCTTATTTCTACCACAATGGAATCTGCCTCAGAATGCTTATGGTAGATCATGATTACAAGTCCAAATATCTGGTTCTCAATCTAAAAATGTAAGGTTAGCAATCTGGAGTAGCCTTTCCAAGCATTACCTGTAAGCAAAGAAGATGTCTAAAACCAAGATAAAAATGCAGCAGCCACATGGGTCAAGGTCCTCACCAGCCACGGTTACATGTTAAAAACCTGAACAGCTTTAGCAGCTCTGAGACCTAGGCCCAAGCCCAGGCCAATGAAAGCAGGATATCTCTAGAGAGAGGAGTCATCTTTATTTTTTTTGAACTCCCCAGATGATTTTAATAGGCATCCAGGGTTGAAAACCCTGGGTCAAGCCTTAAAGAGATACTTTGACTGAAGTCTGTTGCTCTTTCCATAAGCCTGTTTGCAATTCTCTCCACACAGGTAGCATTCCATCCCACAGACATGTCACAGGATGCCATATTATCTAGTCAGTGTTTCTGGGACTTGGACGTGTTTCTGAATCACCTGGGAGATCACAGAGTCCCCAGCTCCTTGGAGGAGGCTGGGATGTGGGCCTTGGGGCTTCACAAAGCTCTCCAGGTGATTCTGATGCCCACCAGAGTTCATCAAGCACTGGCTTAGTCCTTCCTGAGCATAAGGTGGCTCATAAGCAAAAACAACTATTCCCATTCACGTCAGTGGTCGTCGGGACAGTGCTTGTTGCCTATATAATAGTAATATTAGTTATAAGTCAATTGTCCCTCCTGTGGGTCTGAGCCAACTTGAAATCTCCTCTTAAATTCCCCCTTCCCCACACACCAGATGCCATTCTGGAGAAGTATTCTTGAGCAGAAATTGGACTGTGCACCTGGGAGAGTCTTCTATCCTCTCAACTCACCAACCCTGGAACTCTGTCATGTGGGACCCTGCCTGATTTGTCTGTGCCCCATATGCTCATGAAATGCCGGGTCCCCAGCCCTTCTGTACATGAAACAAACAAAACAGGGTGAGTCCATGTGGTCAAACAAGAAAACCCCAGCAAGAGTCACTTTCCTGATCCCACGTGTTGGCACTTCCCCACCAGGACCACCACAGTCTCCATCATCTATGAGGAGAAGGGCTTATGGACGGCACCTCCTTCCCGGAAACCAAGCTTCTGTCCACAGCTCGCCAAGGGCTCCAAGACTGATAAGTGCCACGGAGAGAGCCAAGAATGGCTGGTTCGCTGGAGAAAGGAAGGGGGACTAGAGTCTTTGGCCCGCTTGAAGGTGTCTTTCTTAGCTGTAGTTCCCCTGACTGAATAAACCGAAAATGGGGAGGATGTGGTGTGGAACCATCATCCACTCAGCCTATCTCAAATCCAGCCGGCAGCCTCTCCAGGCACCTGAGAGGTATTGATAGTAATGCCTGAATCCAGCCTGAATCCCAGGATGGAGGCTAGGGGAGGAGACAAGCGTGAACCAGCCCACTCTGTCCAGAGAGGCACAGGGCCTTGAGGAGCCAGCCCCGCCCAGGTGCTCAACCTCGAACTCTATGTCAGGGCCCATCCTCTGCATGGACCTCACTTGCCTGCCTTCCCTCTGTCCATTCTGTGCCACCACCCTCGGCCTGCCTCTCCTTCCCTCTGCTGGACTCCTGCCTCTGCCCCCTTCCCCTGCAGCTTTACTTTGTCTAGATGCAGTCCTTGTCTTTTATCTTCAGAACTTAGGCCACCCTGCAAACAACATTTACTTCTCTGCTTGGCTGCATACATTTATGAACTGCCCTAGAAAATTTCTCTCCTGGCAACACCAAGCCACCAAGAGGCTGTTGGCAGGGCCAGGGAGGGGCTTCTCAAGACAGAGAAAGAAAGGACTACTCTCTGGCTGCCCTGAGGACTATTTTCCAAAGACGTACTAGGTCAGCACCTACAGGGGTGGAGTTTGAAATAAGAAGGAAGCTAAGGTCAGGTGTTTGGAAAGGGAGCTCAGATCCCAAAAAGTTAACACAGAGACTGTTGTTTTCAAACTTTAGCATGTACCTGGAAGAAATGAAAATGCAGATTTCAGGCCCCTACCCCCAGAGGCTCTGCCTCAGCACAGGAAACTGAGGAAGCTGCATTTTAGCAAAGCCTTACAGGGCCCGTGGACACAGGAGGTCTGAGGAAAGATGCTAAGAGACACTACTATAAAGCAAAAGCAGAATGCAAGGATGGTCTGAGGCCAAATGACCAGAGCCAGAGCGCAGCACAGCAACCTGAGAGAAGCTGAGGTTCAAGCCTGCAGGATGGGAGGGAGAAGCAAGAAGTGTGTGGATTCAGCTCCTGGAGCATAACTTTCTTTAATTCTGGAAGCCCCTGGTGTCTTAGTCCAACCCTGATGCAACACGTGAAATATGAGCAGGTCGTAGGGAATCTCGGGGACTATGAAATCTTCCTCCTTAGAAATAGACTCCTAATTTATAGAGTTAAGAATCCACTCGAGAGCAAAGAGCTGGATTTATTGCTGGTAAAATATGAAGGATGTAACATGATAGCTCTTCAAACCTCCTTATATATTTTCACGGCCCAGGCAGTAATTGCCGCCAGAGGTGTGCCCCTGATGGGTCAGGGGAAGAACTCCCACCGGGAGGGGTTTCTGAGGCCAGGCAGGGCTGCAGGAGGGCTGAAGAGAAGAACAGAATACAGTAGCACAGGCAGAAGACAGACATGGGTGGGTCCACCCAAGGGCGAGGGATCAGAAAATAAGGAAACCACAGGGACAGACAGAAGGTAGTAGGCAGAGTGGAAAGGAGCCAGGAACCTGCTCACTACAAACGCAGGACCCCTGCTCCCCTTTCAGATGGTGCTGAAATCGCTCTGGAGGATAACTGTTCATGCACAGCTTCCTCTGGGTGAAACAGGCACAATGAGGGGCCACCAGATGAGTCACCCTTGCCCCCGTCTCGCCTTTTGTCCTCCTGGGCTTTGCTTAGACAGAAAAACTGTAGCCGAATTAGGACACTGGAAGCACCTAAAGGCTTGGCAGCCCTGCTGGCTTGGAACGCAAAGCCTCCAGACTTTCTACCTAATTTGTGATGCTCCTTAAATCATTGAGCCTCATTTTCTTCATCCATTAAGGATGTTTATCAAAGACGTGGCGGCTTGTGCAGGGGACCACTAAATGGTGTCTATATGATGCCAGAGCTGGGCTGGAAAAAGAAAATGTTATTCTCTTAACTAGTGGTTGAGGAGAAAGAGGCATGGTTCCCACAGCACTGGGTAGACCTCTGTTTACCAGGCATCATGCAGGCACTATGCGGCAGCTGTAGGAGGTGTGGGAAGACAGCTCAGTGCACGATGAGGTTACAGGACCTGCTGCTCCAAGACTCAGCCAAAGCTTCTCTAAGAAGCCACACTGGACTGAGATCTGCAGGACAAGTGTGTGTGAACGGGCCAAAGAGCGGGAAGCAAACAAAGTAACACAAGGAAGCCCAAAAAACGAGTGGCTGGGCCAAGAGCACATGGGCCCTTGTGTGAGAGCATCCTCAAGAGAGAAGCAGAGACCAGCTAGAGAGAGCTTTGGGTCCAGTTAAGGATTCTGCCCATTGCTCTGAAAGAAAAAGAATGTAGAGCCACTGAAGGGCTTAGGCAGGGAAGTATCATGATGAGCTCTGAGAAAGATCACACTGTCCAGATGCAGCTGTTGGAAATGGATTGCAAGTAACAGGAGCAGATGCAGAAAATGCTTCTAGGCTATTTCAGTGACGCAAGAAAGAGACGCTGCAGCTTGGACTAAGGTGCTGACTATGGGTAAGGTGGATGTGACTATGGGTAAAGGTGGTAAAGGCAACATCAGCAGGGGGAAGACTGCATTTGGGGTGGTTGGGAGGACAGTGTCAGCCTGGTGACTTCCTAGCATGAAGGACACAGGAACAAGGGGTGACTTGGAGCTCAAGATTCGGATTCTGTTTTTATTATGTCAAGACCGAGGTGCCATCGACACAGAAGCTTCAAGAAGGCAGTTGGATATGTATTTCTGGAGCTGAGAAGAAAGTTCTAGAAGATTTCAATGTCCATGTCAGCTGCCCACAGGAGCTCACTGAAGCATGGTCCTGAGTGAGGGCCCAGGACTGAGCCTAGTGGAATGCTACTATTTAATGCCTCAGGCAATGAGCCTGCAAAACACATGCCCAGAGAGATAGGAAGGAAACCAGGAAAGAGTGGATCTTGGTTATATTTAGGTAGCTTGAAATAGGGAAAAAACATAGCTAGATGTTCCAAGAGCTGGATAATGCTACAGTCTGGTAAGAACTAAGGAGGTCCCGAATGAGGAAGCAGGGGCCATGGGGAATGGACAGGTGATCAGGTCGTGGTCATTGAGTTTATGGTAACTGAATTAAGGGATGACCACACAGAGTTGGAAAAGAGAGACTTAGTGGAACTTACTGGTTACATGGGCCGCTACGAGGTGAAGGCACAAAAATAACTAGGAGATTAACAGGAAAGAGAAGCATATTCCGCACTCTCCACGTCAGAGCCTAGACTACCAGGAATTCTGTGCTAAACACTGTAGTTGGCTGCTGTTTTCGATCCCAATAGAATGTCACATGGAGATGTTCACCAGTCATTGTGACTTTCAGAACTGGCTCTCGGGAGGACTCAGAGCAAGCAAATATGGGGTCACCAGCAGGGACTGAAGAAGGTGGAACCTTAGGAAGAGAGGGAAGTGGACAGCAAGGAGTCATTAGGAGCGGGGCACAGAGGCCCAGGAGTATCTCTGCAAAAGGACGGAGAGCCTGGTCAGCACTGTGGAACACAAGGGTCAGGGTGCAGGGTGAGGCTCCAAGATCCTCTGGGTGTGGAGGGCATAGTTTTCACATGTTTGTAGGAGCAGGAGCCAGAGGGAAGGGGCAGGAGACAGAAGGGAGAGGTCAGAAGAAGCAGCAGCTGGTATAGGACCATCTGAAGGGGAATGGTGCCAAGAGGGTGTGGGAAGATAAATAGCCTGAGGGTTCAGTAGAGTCCGAGGGAGGGAATTTTGCACTTGTCTTGGTTGTGGGTCCCAAGGAAGGAAATTTTTGCAATTGTTTTGTCCTTTAGTATGTTTTTAATAAAGAAGACTTGGGTATGAAGAAATAGAAATAGCCAAAATTCTATTAAGAAAAAAAGATCAATCACACTAGTTAACCAAGATGCTAATTAAGACAATAAGACATTTTCCATCTCTCAAAGTAATGAATATAACCAGTTTCTCCAGACACACCACTGGGGATTTAAAATAGGGTCAGATGTCACAGGACAGTAGTTTTTCTTTGTGCTGTTTGACCTCCTGGCCCTCGTTCTCGGCACATCTGGATGCGTTCTTTGGGCCCCAGGCACAGCCTGGTCTTCTGGTTTCCCCTGCAGGGGTGGCCAGTTCCCTGGGCTGGGCTGCAGTTGCATTTGTGCAGTGATCTGCCACAGAGACCCCTGAAGGTCCCCCGGAGCTCCAAGATGCTATGTCAGCACCTGTTCTCATGCCAGGCAGGAGGACAGGCACTCCGTGGTGTACTGGAGATTGCCTCTAGTGTCACAAAAAGAAAAGAGACCAACGGAGCCATATTCAAGGTGCAACACCAAAGCAAAGTGAGCAGAGGAAGTTAGCATTTGGATGAACTGACCTGACCCACTAACACACAGCTGGTAAGCGGCAGAACCAGGAGGTGACCCAGGCTGTCAGAACTCAGACCCAGGCCCCATTCACCACGCTCTCCTCCCTCCTTAAGTCCATCAGTACCCACTCCCATTCGAAAGCCAGGAGACGGTGGGAGGAAGTCGGCTGAGGGAGGGAGCAGGGACCCACCTGTCACAGCCATGACACAGACCTGTCCCACTTGATTCCATCAAGTGTAACACATCCTGAGCATCGCCTCGCGTGTCAGCAATTGGATGTCCAGAGCATGCCACGGGCAGTTGGTCATCAGAGTAAAGATGGATGGGCAAGATGAGTTGCACCTAAGGAGCCTACCCAGGGTCAAGGGCTTGCCACCAGCCAGGCCTCGCAGGGGAGACCTCCTCAACCTTCCTGGCCTCACTCTCCTCCTTTGTACACTGGGGCAGGGGGAGGTTAGAAGGGATGAGATTTTTAGTCCTCTCTGGCTCTACAGGCTCCAAATCCAAGTTATTGGGTGACAGTAAATTCCAACTAGCATCACTTATGCTACATTACAGGTGTCCTTAGAGGCTCTGTTGCTCAAGAGTAAAATGTGAAAATGAGCACAGGTCCCTCATACCCCAGACCATGAAAAAAATACAAATAACAAGCAAAACAACATCTGCCTAGCTCAGAATGAGCCAGATTTTCCAATGGGGAGATGAGGGAACAATTCCTAAGCCTTCGCCTTACTATACACAGGCTCTGAGTCTGAGGGTCACACCTATGAAGGGAATAAGTTATAAAAGTCGCCTGCTGGGGCCGTGATTAGGACCTCCCAGATAAAGCAGGTGAAAGTGCTTCACCTCACCTGTACCAAAGGCATGTCACTACAGCGACCCCAGAGTTTTTGTTCTGCATGACACTGAATAGGCCAGCAGACAGGAACTCCCTTCTACCCAGAACTGGCTTATTTCCAGGGATCTAGGTTTTTTTAAGCAAAAACAATGACAACTTTCTGTCTGTTGTCATTTCCTAAGAACACTTATGAGACAAAGTCCGTGCTGTAGTAAACAGGCTGGGAAGCCAAATGTCTCTGGCTCCAGCTAGGCATGATTCATCTGGTGAAAATTCTCTCTCTAAAGAGGGAAAACCAGGTTAAACAAGGGCCTGCACAAAGTTGTCTTTCCATGAAAAACAAAAGCCTTGGCCGGCCAGCCTGTCAAGCAAGCTCAGGAGATTTCATCAACCAAGCCCACGTGTGGCTTACACACAACTCTCCCTGATCAGACTCTTGGGGGTGATAAGATGGTGGTGGTGGTAAAGGTGATGGTGGTGGTGGGTGATGATGGTGGTGATGGTAGTGGTGGTGGTGGTGGTGGTGATGGTAGTGGTGGTGGTAGTAATGATGGTGGTGGTGGTGATGGTAGTGGTGGTGGTGGTAATGGTGGTGATGGTGGTGGGTGATGATGGTGGTGATGGTAGTGGTGGTGGTGCTTAATGGTGGTGGTGATGATGCTGGTGATGGTAGTGGTGGTGGTGGTGGTGGTGGTGATGGTAGTGGTGGTGGTGATGGTAGTGGTGGTGGTGATGGTGATGGTGATGATGCTGGTGGTGGTGGTGATGGTGGTGATGATGATGATGATGGTAATGATGATAACATAGCATTCCTCCAGAAGAGCCCAAACCTTCCCAGTGCAAAGTCTTCTCTGGGAAGCAATATCGTCCTGGCAAAGCAATGGGACCAGGAGACCTCTAAGTCCCTCTAGGGCTGGGGGAGAAGGAGAAGGTGCCTTTAAAGAGATGAAAGAAGTATGGTGAGCTCCAGAGGGAGCTGAACTTGAAACCATGGCTTGAGGAAGAACCTGAGGGGGTGGGAGCGTCCAGAACCACCTAGAGGACACAGAGAGCAAACAGTGGAGGGGTGCACAGCCCCATGGTTTGGGCATCCAGGGCAGCAATGACAGGCAGGGTGCAGTAGATCTTCTGAGCATGACAGTTTCACTCAGGGCCAAGATCAGTGCTGAGCAAATAGTTTACTAGGTATGTGGGGTCTGCAGAAGCTGTCATTATCCTGCCTGCTCTCATGAACCAGGCCTACCTGCCCTGACCATCCCACCCAAAACCACAATCACACCCTTCCCAGGGCACTGCAAACCCCCTTAGTCCACTTAACATTTTCTTTGCCATGGTCCATATCACTTTCTGACTTGCTCTGTGATTTATGGATTACGTTAGTTATCACCTAGAGCACGGGCTCTAGGCGTGCAGGCTTCAGTAGTTGTAGTACACGGGCTCAGAAGTTATGGCTCACGGGCTCCATAGCGCAGGTTCAGCAGCTGTGGCACATGGGCCCAGCTGCCCTGCAGCATGTGGGATCTTCCCGGACCAGGGCTCGAACCCACGTCCCCTGCATTGGCAGGTGGGCTCTCAACCACTGCACCACCAGGGAAGCCAGTTACAATCAATATGCATCAGCTCTGGGAGGACAGGGAACTTTGTCTTGCTCACTGATTTACCCCAAGCACCTAGAACAGTGCCCGGCACATAATAGGTATTGACAGTATTTGTGAACAAATGGCATCTATAGAGTTACCTGCCTTACAGGGACCTGAACTGGCCCAGCTGGTGGTCCACACCATCAACTACACCATCGCCTGTTGGGTAATTGTTCAGCTGCAGCTCTGCATGCAGCTATTCCTGCATAGATACAGACTCAGCCCTTCTGTCTAGGCATGGTGCTCCCTCTGCCATTGATTGGAACCAGATGGAGTCTCGCCTGTAACATGACTGAGCACTGATTTCAGTAAAGTAAGTGAATTACCAAAAGGTAGTCATTACAATCTATCTTCATCTTGGTTGGTGACACATTTGGCGATCTGTTACAAACCAAGACTTGAAAAGTAAATGCAAATTTACAGACCTCTCAACTCTGCCCACAGGACCCAAATCTGGCAGAATCGTCATCTCTATTGAGCTGTTACAACAGGATAAGAGCCTTCTGCCCATGGATTTTTCTCTGAATACAAGGGTAACCCAGCTAATGATCACCCCTGCCTGATCATTCATCCTAGGACCTCAGTTTTGGAAAGACCTTTAACATCACCGAAACAAATTCCATCTGCTTAAACCAATGGCAGTTAATCACCACTACTACTCTTTTGCACCATGACAAGACCCTGCACAAAGAACTCACCATATTCCAACAATGGTCCCACAAACAAAACAGGTCATCCGCTTCTCAAAGCTGAGTAAGCCTTAAAAAGTCTGAGAGGTTGGGCAACTTAGTGCCCAGGCAGGACAAGTAACTGGCAGAACCAATACTTGAACCCAAGTGTTTCTGACTCCAACCTGTTGCCCCTGAATCCTGGAGCAAATTAACAATAGAAATGTAGGCAACTGGTGATTCCTAGGTCCACAACACCTGAACTCATCAATCAATCTTAATAACATAAAAGTGACATGAACAGACATTATTGCTTCTCAGTATGATGCAGTAGGAAGTACATAGCATTCATATAAAGCATTCTTGACGAAAAAGAAAAAAAGCCTGAATTTAACTGAGCCTTAGATATAACCACCAACATGCAGGAAGCATAGAAGATAAAAAGCTTGTTCAATGAGAGGGCAGTAGCTAAATCCAGAACATAATACACTCTATAGGACACTGACTCATGACCCAGCTTCTTCAACAAATAAATGCATGATAAAGGGAGGGAGAACTATTACAGATTAAAGGAGACCTGAAAGACCCATCACTGAAGTGAAATGTGGGGACTCTGCCTGGATCCTGAATCCAGCAAAGCAACTGAAAAAGACAGTTTGATGTAAATTTTTATGTGAATACCTATTAAAGCATTACTGACTGCTTTATTAGGTATGAAAATAACACAATGATTGTGTTCTTTCAAAAACTCTTCTGTTAGAGAGATATACTGAAGTATTTATGGATGAAATTACAGGATATATAGAATTTGTTTCAAAGGAAAAAAAAGAGTAAGGGATAGACGAAGTAAGAATGCTAAGTTGATCATTATTGAAGCTGGGAGATGAATAAATCAGGTTTCATTCTACTATTTGTTCTGCTTCTCTGTATGTTTAATATTTTCCACAATAAAGTTAAATTTGAAAAGAAGTGATAATATTGGGGAATCGAATTTTTAATCCTAAAACAGCATCATGCTCCATGAGAAAATGGGCAAGATATTCCTTTGAAAAGCCTCCCCATTATAGGAGATGAAGTTACCGACTTAGAAAAAACCCCAAGAGTTTTCAACATAGTGAGGGACTCCCCAGGAATGTACCACAGAAACCAAAAGAAAAATGATTAAGAGATAAAACCATGTAAAACTTAAGAAAATATGTATGTTAAAATTATTAGTTAAAACATTTAAATGCATGTGATGAACTGGAAAATATCTGTAAAGTACATGTCAGAAAAAAGCTTAGCATTATCATTAAATTAAGAATCTCTTATAAATCTATAAGAAAAAAAGAAAATACTCCACCCAAATGGGCAAAAGATATGAGCAGAAAGTTTGAGGGAAAAAAGGAAAGAAAGGTATACAGATGGTCAACCTGTAAAAGGGAAAAACAAGAGCACAGGTTCACTTGTAATAAAATCAGCACATATTTTAAAAGCACACCAAGGTCTACACATTACTGACAAAATTAACCTGTTAAAGAACATCCCACAACTCCCTGGTGAACAATGAGCTCAGGGAGACCGTCCTTCCTCTTCACTGCTGGCGGGCCTGGAAATTGGCTCACACTTCCTATTTATATGCAGCAAAAGCTGCATTAATGCCCTCTGTCCCAGCAATTTCTCTTGCAGGTATTTATTCATCAAAATCAGAAAGAGGTTGTCTTATCTACAGTGTTAGGTACAGTTTTCTCGGGCACTGTATGAAAATTATTAGTGCATGACTCAGAACTTCAAATCATGGCCAGAAGGCTTGAATCCTAGTGCTGACCCTACTCTTACAGTTGGTTTTCTTTTTATCCCATGGGCTAAAAGTCTGCACTGAAGTTCACAGCTACTGAAAAACTGGAATGAATCTAGGAGACAAAGTGTGTATTTTTGTTAATATATATAAGAAGTCACCTATTATAAACCTACTTATCCACTGGATATCATAACAAAAATAAATAAGAAAATAAAAAATAAGAAAATTTAAAAATGAAATAAATATATAAAAGATTTTAAAATAAAAATCGTTTTCTTTGGTCACATCACCTCTTGAGTCTCAGAATCTTAATCCGTTCTGTTTGGTGAGCACACTGGGGTTAGTTTAGAAAATATACCCACCCAACTGGTCAGTGTTCCAGTTCTAGACCAGAATAGAAAATGTTCCCTGGTATGATCCCAGACCCAAATCAAAGGCAGAGCTAAATTCCCTAAGATGTGCTCTTGGACTTCTCCAGAAAACTGATTTTCTTGAGCCTTAGATTGCTACTGGATTGACCTCATAGGTTAACAACCATAAGAGGGAAATTTACCAGTAGCTGAGAACGCTGAACTGAGGGGCACACTGCCCAGCTGGCTTCATTTGCATTTCCCCTGAGAAGAGTGATGTGTGGGAGGCAGTTGCCGAAGCCTGCAGTTCTAGAGTGCCAGTGCTCTTCTGAGAGCAGTTAGAGGCCAGCTACAGTGGAAAGAAGGTCAGTCCCACACCTCCAAGGAAACCACAGCCTGAAAACCTAAAGCTCTTGGTGTCTGGAGAAGCAGATCCATGGACAGAACAAAAGGCTGAACAGCCCATCCCATAAAACCAAAGAGACGTGTGAAACAGATTAAGGAAGAGCGGCAGTAAACAGAATGAGTGAGTCCTCGAGCTGATCCCAATGGTGATGCGTTGGCTTATCCAAACCCAAATCTGAATGGAATGCTGCAATACTTCCAGAAACATGAGGTAGTGATTCGTCACCAGAAGAGAAAAAACCTATGTTGACTTTTACGATGGGAACAGAGATTCCTGCCCCCGCCCCACCCTCCTTTCTTAGAATGACACTTAGAAAATCTGGCATTAAAACAAAGCCAAACCAAAGAAGAAATGGAGGGTGACAGCGAGAGAAAATATCTTGTCAATAAAATCTTGGATGCAGTTCTGAGCCCTATTCCTCAGGATGCATTCCCAATTTGGCACAATCAGTAATATCGGGATGAATTAACTAATCAATGACTATTTAGGGAAAGGAGGTACTTGATCCAGAGAGCCAGTTCTCAATCTGAACTACACGGTGGGCTCGCTGGGGAGGTCTAACCAATACTGACCCTGATTGCACCCCCCAGAAATTCTGATTTATTTGGACTGATGTGCAGCCTGGGCACTGGTATATTTAATACTCCAGGTTATTCTCATAGGCATCCTGGGCTGAGGATCACTGATCCAATGTGACAGCCAGATGAGTGTGATGAGAGGGAGAGCTATTGGATATTACACTATTCAATTTCTCCATTCCTGTTTCTCATTGGTATAAATGAGGATATTGACAAGTAGTAGCTCACATCATTGTCACCAAGGTGAAACAGGATTATCTGTGTGAAAGCACTTTGAAAATTTCAAAGCACTACACAAGTAGTTAGGATGTAGAAATAGCTCTCAGTCCACATCTACTGAGTTGCCAGCAGCCAAATTATAGTAAGAGGAATGAGGCCAAACTTGTGGGTCTAAACACACACTGCTTTACAAAATTGATAATTAGGGGAAAGTCATGTAAAATATATGCTGAAAATCATATAAAATGTCCTCCAAATTGTGTGAAGTTTTTTCCAAAAGCATAAGAGTGAGGTGCATCTAAAGGAATGTCCTGGGTGTGTGACTGAGCATCTATTAAGAAGCTGTTCTCAAGGACAGATATGGATGCTGAGGGAAGGTAAGGAGAGGGTGAGGGGAGAAGAGGGGAGAAAAAGGGAGAGATGGGACTGGAACTGAAGTCTTGATTACATTTGCTTACCTGGGTTATCCTTCTTCAGGTTAATAAGTACCTGGTACAATGCTGAAGGTTTTTTTTTTCTAATTTTCAATTCAGAGGCCAATTTAAAAAATATATGCTCTTTACTAGTTTATGCACACAATTGATTTTATTAATGTATGCATGCATCTATGCCTAAAAGAGCTAAAAGTTTGCACTGAAGTATATAACTACTGTAGAACAGGAATATATATGGCATAAACCTTATTTCAAATATGGGAATATGTCATGTTTAAAACCTTGTTATGTTCACTGAGCACCATTCTGCACACAAAAAAATCTTAAAAATAGCCACCAATTAATATTAAAAGATCAGACTTATAGCCAGTGAATGGAGCAATATCAGAACCTATTTTCCAGAACTAACTAGACAATCATTCTTTAAAAGATTCTGCCAGGAGAAAGAAAAGAAATATTATATATATATATTTATATATATGTATATTTATATAAAGATTCTATAAAGATTCCTTCCTGGGAAATTTCTCAGAAATGTGGTCCTCATCACTGAACACAATGCCGTGTGTGCTGCCTGATTTGACTCTGACTCTCCCCAACCACACTAGTGCTTTGGGGTTTTGCTCTCATGATACAGAAAAGTCCTTATTTATTAAATGTGTTCAAAATAAAATACAAACAGCAAAGTTTGATTCTTTTCCTTCAAACTGATTGCCATGTTTCTCAGTTTCTGCCTCAGCTATTTTAACAAAATCTTTCAAAGTCATCTGCAAAGAATTGAAATGATGATCCCTTCAAAGTTTGTCTTTCAAAATCCCTGCTTCGTTTTCTCTTTGAAATTGAAAATTACCATTACCATACTGCAGATATATAGTGCCTTTCTCCAGAAAGCTCTAGTGGCCAAGTAGAACTGTTTCTCTTCAGATCCAGGAAATGGTGTTTTACGATTAAATTATTTTGAGCACCACTGCTCTGCGTGTTTTATGTTGCAGAGCAGTGATTTTCTAGTACTGTAGATGGCTTGACATTCTTATACTGAGACCAGTCTTAGTTTTCCAACTTCAGTTAAAATCTTTAAAATGTTTGCTTTGGAAGGAATTGCTATACAAGGGAGAAAGAACCATATGCAATACCTTATCATATAGGGAAAATATTCCATAAAGAAACTGGATTTCATTATGGCCTGTTTTGCATAACCAGGCTACAGGTTTGGTTGCTACACACGTTGTTAGGATATTACAAGTGTCTGCTTTTCATTACCTTGGCTGCACAGCCCAGCCTTCTGCATCTGTGTGCATTCATGCTGTGATTCATTACAATAACAGGAATTTGCTGCTGTTATGATTGAGATAAATCAACTTTGTGGTCTGGGCAGCCTTTTTGATAACCATGGCTCCACCTCAAGTTTGCTGCCTGGTCTTAAGTCATCTGCAATATAGTCTGAGTGAAGAAGCAAACATATACTATACTATCTTAGAAATTTTTTTTAAGTAGTTACTGTGGGCCAGGAATTTAACTAATGCCTTTCCCTGTATCAATTCATTTAATCCTCACAACAGCCTTAGGGTATTTGGCCTTCTCTTATCTGCTTTAGGTAGATTAAGGGATTGCTATCCTCAATTCAATAACTTGCCCAAGGCACCACAGCTAGTATGAAGCTCAGGTTGGCCCCAGGGTCTTGTCTCTGAACAGCTTTTCTTATACACTGCCCACCAGCCCTGCTGGATCCAGGGAGAGCGCGGGGATCTCCCACTGTTCATTTCTGCAGCGGGTCCTAAAAGGCGGAAGGACCAGGCTTGGTCATCCACACTTTCCCCCACTCAACCACCTGTCTGCACTTTGGGCTGGGTTCATCACTGGCCATGGGATAGACTGGTCTCTTCAAAGCTGAGAGGAGGCCAGCCAACCCAGAGGCTTCTACCTAGTCACCTCCCTCTAAGTAGGAATGGTATCTGCGACTTCTCTCTCTTCTTTCTTCTATCCTTTTTTGTATTTACTTCCACAACAGAGAATTTTAATATTTTCTGTGGGACATACTTATACTAAAAAATTATTTTTTATTTATCTGAAATTCAAATTTAACTGGGTGTCCTATATTTTTATTTGCTAAGTCTGGTCCTCCTCACTAGATGCTAACCAATAAAGAATGCCATTGGACTCCTCAGGTAACCAGAAAAGAGCACAAATGCAGAGGGTCTAGAGACTGCTGCTCTTTCTCTCCTCCTTGGTGCACTTTTCCTTAGAGTCCAGCATCATGGCCAGCTCATCACCCCTGTTTATGACCTTGGACTGTGCCGGTCCCCTTGCTGTCACTTGGTCTCACCTCAGATGTCACCTCCTCATGAGCCTTTCCCCAACCAGCCCCATCTTGCCTACCCTATAATGCTACTTTGTGGTCTCCAGGGCCTCACCATATTTATTTAATTTCTGTGTCTGGTTATGCTCAATCTCGCCCCATTAGAAAGCAGGGATCTAGACTGTTGGGCATTGGGACAATGCACCAAGTGGAGCTCCTACTAGCAACTGAATGAACGAATGAATGAATCCCCCAAGGGGAGCTTGCGCATTCTTTGACACATTAATGACTCTCTGACGCACATTGCCTAGTAAGGCTATGTGCTAGTGGTCTTACCAACTACCCCTTCTGGTGTGAAATGCCTCTAGCCATGACAAGGACAGCAGGCTAACACTGCATGTTACTCTTCCTTCCACTCCAGGGCTAATTTGCAACACTCCTCCATCACCACAACTGTCTTGGGATTCCTTGCGTATCTATATTATCTTCCTAGCCAGACGGAGTTCACACTGAGCAGAGACTACTTCCCACTTGCCCTAGCAGCGTGGACGGCACAACCAGAAGTTGCCAACTCCAGAGCCTTGGGATGTGTTGTACAGGCGCTCAAGCATTCAGATGCTCCCTAGAGTCTCTGTCTAGGCCAGGCTGATTGGGATCAGGCCATGGGACAGGGGCTTCTTAGGCAGACACTACACAGACACATGTGCAGACATGGCCAATCAGGATAGAGTACTAATGCCTTATAACGCTTGAATGTTGTAAGCCAGCTGTGACAGCAGGAAGCAGGAGCTCTAGTTGCCATGCAAGGTGACACAGAAAGTCCTAGAGTTGGACGAGGGACCTAATAACCAGAGAAAAGAAGGTAGTTAATGTGTCTATCAACTTTTTCAAATATATCTAAGGAGTGCCTACTTTGGTGCCAGCTGCTCTACCAGTCACTAAAAATACAGATGAATAAGATGTGCCCCTAACCTTGGGTAGTTTGTGGTTTTCTCCCTCTCTCTGCTCAATTATGATGTTTTTGAGGACAAGAAAATGTACTTATCACTTTGGATGCCTGGCGCCTAAGAGATAGTTGGCCTTAGTAAGGAACATTCGGCTTGCTTCATGTTTCTCTAAGAGAACAAACTAGAACAAAAGGGAGAAAGACTCAGAGCAAAGGAATTTGTCACAATAATATAAGCAAGATACTTTTAATAGCCTCAATTCTCCAGAGAGGGAATGGGCTTCCCTTTGAGAGGTTACATTTCCTTTTTCTGAACATGGTCATGTATAGGTTGGGCTACCCCATAATGAGAAACCTCTGGAGGAAGGTCAGCCCCGTTTGACATGACTGTCAGCTCTCTTTTGTCCTAGGATTTGCAATGTTCACTTGGTGATGATAGTGTTGTTTTAAGATACCCTTTACAGGCACTGCTACAGTCATACTAGGTGATTCTCTTAACATTTATCAATTAATTTGCAAAAGAGGGTAGGATCATGGAATTGTTCTTTCTGGGTGATCAAAGTCTTTATTCATTGATGCTGTACCTGGCAAGGAAACATCATCCAGCCATCTTTCCCTCCACTGCCTCAACTTTTCGCCCTTCCCTGCTCTCCCTTTGCATTTGGCATCTATACAGTGGGACTCCATCACCTTACAAATCACAGTCATGCAATGGAAAACTCCACAGAAGTAGAAGACAGGGCTAGAACTTCTTCTAGGAAGCAGACCCTCGTCACAGGCTGTGGTCACATTCCATGCTGGTGACACGTGTACTTGGAAGGACATGTTCTTTTAGGCACAATAAAATTGAATCTCATCTCCACATCTGGAGCTGAGAAGGAAAATTACCTTAATTAAACACAGCAGAATCCAGAGTTATGCTCAACACATGGAGTCCTCTTAGTCTCTGAGGACCAAACCTAATATTCCAAAAAAGCCATTTTCCACTGGCACTTGTACACTTGTCCATCAATGGCCTTCAGATGCATGGAACCAAAGAGAAGAAATGTGTTCCTCAATTTTCAATATGGTAAAGAGATTTACAGTGTAATGAAAAACATAAGGCCAACACAACTAGTTGAAAAATGAATACAAAGTCAAATAGCTGTTTAGGCCACATTTCCTTCCAAGCAAGTAGGTGGACTATTTGTTCCCACTCCTCCCACTGGAAGCATAGATGATTTTCTTTAACTTGTGCTTTGGTATCCTGTAGGTTGTTTTTAGTTCCAGGTAGTAAAAACTATTGGCTGTGGGAAAGAGATTAGAGAAATAAAGTAATAGATCAACAGTACATAAAACTGAAGCCCTGAGAAATGAATTGTTTTCCCTAGCAAATAGGTCTAATCCGGAAAGAAGGAAATAAACAGAGTGCCCGGAACAAGGTGAATGGCCCAATTGTACCACAAGCAATTCAGAAAAGCAGGCAACAAGGCTTGCCCATCTAGCAGTTCTCATGTTGAGCTAGAATTCCCTCTGAGTCATTTCTTTTAAACACCACTAATAATAAAATGCTGGAATTTTCATTGAACGTGAAATAAAAGGCCCTTTATAGAAAAAGAAATACTTCAAGTACACATTAGATCCTTACCGCACTCACTGGCCTTGACCATGATCTTCCTTGGCTTGTTTCCTTTGTTTCAACCGCAGCAATCTCACAGATTCCCATCATCACCATAACCATCTCTCAGGCAAGGACTCAATTCCTGACTCCTCTTCAAGGCTCCAGAGCCCCATTCCAGTGCTTGACTGGATGTCCCCACTTATCTACTGGACATCCCTAATGGGGGCCCTACAGGCACCTCAAATTCCACATGCCCCCAACTCAACTCAGTATCTTTTCTCCTAAGTGTGCCCCTCCTCCTCTCTTCTCCATTCTGGTCAACTCTCCCCATGACGTCAGACAGAGAACTCAGCCATCGCCATCATGCTGGGCCCTGAATCACCATGGCACCAGAGCTGTGATGCTCCCTGGCACTGACCACCCTACCAGCGGTGTTCCTGGCTTCCCCACACAGTGCTTCACCCTGCTTCTCCGCTCATCCAGCCCACATCCTCATGAGCACAGTGAGCTCCTTTGACTGGGATTCTGACCAGGCTCATCCAGGCTGGAGCCCATCTTGCCCTGCAGCACTCTCCCAGCCTAAGCCCAGCTCTGAGAAAGGGGTCCAACATGCTCTGCTCTCATGCCGAGACCCACGACAACTCACAGGATGCCTCCTCTCAGTCAGCTTGTTTGAGTAGTACCACCTAGCCAGCACTGTCTTTGCCCCTGAAGTGCATTCCTGTATGCGTCCCAAATAGCCAGTGTCTGTCCTCCTTGGCACACACTGACACCTAACACACCTCTGCAATCATGCCATTGCCCTCCTGAGAGCTTTACATCATTCCCCACAGCCTGTTAAATACAATCCTACTATTTCAGCAAGTAAGGCTCTTAAATACCTGCATCCACCCACTCAGCCTGCTCAACAGCATCCCCCAACACCCCCTTGTGTTCCAGTCACAGGAGACTTCTTTCCTCAAATAAACCCTGCAGGCACTTCCCTGCCTCTGTGCCATTTGTCACAAATACTGACAACTTCATGACTTCCCAATTCCCTTCTCCCTCTGCTGTGCTGCTGCAAAACCGGGAGTCTGACTATTAGCTTTTATTGCCCTCGGCCTGTCCCACAGTTCCCCTGGAAGCAGCTGTCCCCCACCAGCCCCCACAATCCCACGTTAAACACTGGTCCAGAGGGGACGCCACTGTGAGTCGGCAGAATTGACTTGGTGCCGAGCAGAAAAGAAAGAATTTTCTTATGAGTTTATTTGAGTAGGAATCCTGAAACACCCCATGTGACAGATGAATTAAAACACAGCAAACACTTAAATCTACATTCTGAAAGCCTCATTAATCTTTTCAGATTCTAACTCTGGAATCTCTGCCTTAGCCCTCCTGTTGTGGCCAGCAAATTGGAAAGGGAAAAGGTATGAATCGGTGTCTGTTGCTACATCATCTCCCAACAAAGTCTATATGCAGATTTCTGACCCCGATGGCAAAATAAGCCACATGTTTACCTCTTACCTCCCCCAATCCCATTGAAATAACTGAAAAAAAATATGAAAATAGTGGCAAATGTTTAAAAGCATAAAACAGGAAAGGTTCCCATCAGAGGACCAGAAACTCCAGGGAATTTCTGACTCCGAGTCAAGGGGGAAGTACAGAGGGGAGGTCTCAGAAGGCACTGGGCCAAACAAAGGAGCATGGCAGTACCCCAGGAACGTCTCCCTGCTCTCATGGATACAAGAAAAAAGGGAAAGCAGCATCTACCTGGGATAGTATTAACGTCTCCCAACGCTCTCTGCCCCCAGACCAACATCTTCACAGCTGTCCCAATGGGAGGGGGCCCCACCTGTCTCCTCCTAAGCATCACCCTCCAGCCAGGGAAGAAGAAACTCAGCGGGAGGGCAGGGTGGAGAGCTTGGCAGGGTAAACTGAGCTCTGCCTTCACAACCTGTACACTAATGTACAACCACTACCCAATGTCCAATCCAGAACTTTCTTTATAAGTATGAATGCTAAATGGTCACCCCAAATTTGAGGAAAATCAACCACCAAGAAGAAGATACACACACACAACAAACTGGACCAGTAGAATAATTTGCCTTTGAGGAAACAGAGGTATTGCAGGAAACACAGAACTCAGAAATGTTGTTCAAAGGGTACAAAGTTTCAGTTATGAACAGGATGGACAAGTTCTAGGGATCTAATGTACAGTGTGGTGACTACAGTTGGTAATACTCTTTCGCATTCCAGAAATCTGACGAGAGTAGATCTTAATTGCTCTCAGCAAAAAAAAAAAAGGTAACTGGTGATAGGTATGTGATTTTAGCTTGATTGTGGTAATCATTTCACAATGTATGCATGTATCAAAACATGTGGTACACCTTAAATATATACAATTTTTCTTTGTTAATTATATCTGAATAAAGCTGGGAGGAAGAATGATTTCAGTTAGTATCCTCAGAGAAATTCAAAAGTAATCATGTGAATTAACCCCAAAACAAGGCTGCTCTCTAACACAGCTATTCAACAACGAGAAATAAATAACACCCAGTATAAAACTCAGCAGAAAGGCCAAGCAATGCTGCAAACTAAGAGATAAAACATAAAACATCTAGGAACGAGACCAAATCTATCAGAGATTATTACACGTGGTTTAAATTCCCATATCACAAATCAAAAATTTACCAATGGGGTGAGGGGAGGGGAGAAGAATCCAAAATTAATATTTTACTTATAAGACCAACAAAAAGGATACAAAAGTATTGATACCTAATTGCATGGATTGTATGACTGTCTGGATAAATATGTGTATAACGTGAGTACCAACAAAAAGAAAACTGAATCATCAACATTGCTAACGGAGAAGTCAAGCCAAACCTTAAATGAGAGAGAAGCGCTTTCATAGTAATAGAAGGTACTGTTCCCTCTGCCTGGAGGACTGCCCCCCAGCTTTTCGTGGGGCTGGCTCACCTTGTCCTTTGGCCTCCTATTCAACATCCCCACCACAGGCTGGACTTCCTGACCATCCCACCTCACTGTCTTTAACATTGGTCCATTGGTTTGCTCCAGAGCACCAGTCAGAATTCTTTCAAACTAGCATTCACTTACTTACTTCGTTATTATTTGTTTCCATAACTATACATATATGAATCATGAAATGCAGGAAACTTAGGCTTTTTTAAATTTGCCATCATATTTCTAGTGCTTAGCACAGTGCCCAGAACATAACAAGCATTTAGTATTTTTTAAATGTACCAATATATAACATCACAAATCTTCAAGTACCCAAAAGCTTCAAGAATAACCTAAAACATATTTAAATAAAGACAAACTTAACAAAACTACATGATCAAAACAGAAGAATTTAGTACAACTCTGAAAATGATGTTCATATAGAAAGAAAACTAGGGATATAAATTTTTTTAATTCATTCAATATGAGTCAGATCCTGTTAGGCATTTGTGGCAGAGCTGAGAATGAAACGGACAAGTCTGCCTCAATGAATCTGCATTGAAATTAATCCAGAACTCGTCTAATACAGCTAACCATCAGACTAAATATATAAATATATGCACGTGACAATGTGTAGATGTGTGTGTTACTATATCCTAACACATAATATATATTCCATTATATATATTTGGAACACTGACAGAAATTGAGCATGTTCTAGGCTACCAAAAAAGATACATTTGTTAAAAATTGAAATCCTTCAGACTACTTTCTATAACCACAATGTAATAAAACCAGAAATTAATAACCAAGGAAGAGCCAACAACTTTAAGTGCCTGGACATTCAAATAAATCTGGAGCCAAACATGGAAACAAAACTGCAATTGAACCACAATTAGGATACCTCACACAGAAACCTATGGGATTTAGTCAAGGTAACACCTAGAGGAAAATTTACAGAATTAACTACTTTTTAGAAGTAAAATAGTGAAATAAATGAATTAAGCATCCAACAAAAGGATATAGCAAAATAATAATAACATAAACCAAACAAATATGAAAAAATAGTAAACTCGGAAATTAAAAAATAAAGGGGAAAATTACGTAATGGATAAGTAAAATGAAGAGCTTGTTATTTTTAAATAATAAAAACAGACCTCTTTAAGTCAGACCAAGAAGAAAAGAGATCAAACACAAACAGCATTAGCGATAAGAACGGATAATACCCATACCTGAGTTCGACTCCAATTGCTCCAATGGAAGGAAGTTCGTAATAATAACCTAAAAAATACATATTATATTATATTATATTACATTCTATTAAAAATTATATTATAAAATTATTTTATGGCTTTGAAGGTGAAAAGAGCATTTTTCACTTCTAACTGAGCAATCATCAATAAAATATCAATAACTGACAAATTTGGAAAATGTATGATTAATATATTTACAACAAATGCAAAGGCTTTATGAGAAATTTAGCTACATTTCTTAGGTTGCATAAAATAATGTTATTTTTCTACAGAGTACAGTAGTATGGAACCTGGCATCTTTAAAGATATTTTTTTATTGGAGAAATTATTAAAGATGCATGATAAGGGTATATGATTCTTATCATATTTTCATAAAATATTTGCCTAAATATAATGTTCAGAACAAATTTGGAGTCTTTGTAATGCTATGTGATCACAGTTTATTTTTCAAATAACACGTTTTTTTCTGAGTACAAAGGAAACATGGGCTCACTACACAAAATTTGAATGTTCTAGAAATGTATAAGAATTTTTTCTAATTCAACCACTCAGAGAAAGATGTACATATATGTCACACTTTCTTATATCTAAGTTTTACAAAATTCATATATTTTTTCATTCTAAATTTTTCATATAAGATTATATTTGATACATATTGAATCATTATGCTGTATACCTGAAAGTAATATAATGTCATATGTCAATACCTCAATAAAAAAAGCAAGGAAATGGAAAAAATATATTTGATAGATATTGTTTCATTTAATAAAATAATATCCCTTTATGAATGTAAAAGAAAAAGGAAAGAAGAAAGGGTTTATAAACACAGGCAGTGGAGACTAAATAATTATGAGAGAGCATCATGTTGAACGCTACACAATAAATGTGATTACGTAAATGAACTGGGCAGTGTTTTAAGAAATCACGTATAAACAAAATTAAGCCAAAATGAGAGACCTTGAATAGACCACAGAGAAACTACTGAGTTCAGCTGCGCAGCCTGCATCACCAGGATCCCGACCCTGGTTTTTGGACCCTGCCTGGAACTTCTGTCCCTGCAGCCTTGGGTCACTACTTCCAATCTCTCTAATGACAGCTCCAAATCGATGCTGTGTGGCCCAGCTTTTGTTTCAAAGCTCAAGCACATGCAACTAGTTCTCAAAGCCTGGGTCACAGGGCCACACCATAGCTCAAAGAAGCCTTGTCACATCTTTTACAGAAGGTGGGCTCTGCTCATAAAGGCACAAAGCCTCTACCTAAATACAGGTATGGGATTCAGAGAATCAATGACCAGAAAAGACACACAGCTACCATCGTGGTCACAAAAAGCCTTTTTTGGAAAGTAAAGCAGATTTTAATTAGCATTTCAGCAACCTCATCCCACTGCCCAGGAGGTTGCAAAACAGACTCTCATCTACCCTCTCAAGTTCAGTACTACCCCTGGAGGGCTTACTTCCCAATTTATATCTCACCCCAATTTCATTCATCACTTATGTACAAAGTTCCTGATATGAGCAAGGTGTGATTCTGATGGTTTATTTCTATATCTCCACCTAAATGCCTCTTATGGGTACCTCAAAGTCAACAAGCCTCAAACCTGACCATTGACCTCCATTTATTCTTTTGTAAAAGAAAAAAGGATAATCAGAGGACCCATCTAATAAAGAGATTACAAGGTTTGAATGGGATCAGGCATGCAGCACTGTGCCTGGAACAAAATGAGGGAGAAATAAACATTAGTATGTCACCTTTGTTATTATCCTTTCTTGCTTCCAACCTGAGCCTTCCAGGAGTCCCACATCCTTATAAACCCACTTGACCCACATGCAGCTTTTAATCCTTCAAGACCTAACTCACATGCCATCTGCTCTGTGAGGGGCAGTGGCACCCAGGCAGAGCCCTCTGTGTTGCAGCACTGAGGCAGCCCTCCGTGGCCTCCCACATCACTCCTCCTACTCTCCAGTCACAGAGCTCCAGCCACACTCCCCTCCTTTTGTTCCTTGAACACCCCAAGACCATTCATGCCTACGGCCTTTATTTGTACAGTCCTCTCTGCCTAGAAGCTTTTGCCCCAGATGTTTACCTGGCTGCACCCTTTCCATTCTTCAGTTATTAGCTTATCCCTGCTGTCCTCTGAGAGAATTTCCCTAATCACTCTACCTGAAATGCAACTCCCTTCCTGCCCCATGCCTCAATCTTCTCCCCATTTCTTCATCTTATTTTCTTCATTATCATTGCCTGTAATGATTCTTCTCTGTTAACCTGGATATGGTTTATCTCTCCCCCATTAGAATGTAAGCTCAGTGATCTAAGCGAGTTTAGCCCCAGGACCTCAATAAATGATGCATGGATGGATGGATGCATGCATGCATGCATTCATGAATCAATAGGCACTTCTGTTATTCAGTTATAATACGTAAAATATTAATGACTATCTGCTTAATGTATTAGAAGGAGTACTGAAAGACAGAGACTGGGTCCCTGTACACTTAGTGCCTAAAACCATGACATAAGCCTTCTGCTGACTTAATTTAACTCATTTCTTTGTCCCAAGGCAAAGCAAAAAATGGGACACTAGAGTACTATTCTAGAAGCCATCTATAATGGTAAGAACTCAGCCTGTTGTAGAAACCAAAGTGCCAATAATTAAGATGTGTCTGTTAGAAATAGGATGATGACTCAGGGTCAAGTAACAGGAAGGATTCTGTGGTTGTATTGTTTTGCTTTGTTTTGTTTTTGGCCTTGTTTTTAAATAAACGGTATGATAATGTTGACAGGTTGCTTATCACACAAGGTGGGGGCTAGAATTTAGTGCAGGCTGATACCCCTTTCAGCTCTGTCATCGTAATTCTGAGCCCTTCCCTTCCATTCTAAAGCAGAAATCTGATCATGTGGCTTCCCTGCTGAAAATCTGTCAGGTTAAGATTGTCCACAGCAAAAAACAATTCGAATCATGTGGCCCTGTTCCTCCCTCACTGCCACCACCTCTCACCATCTAGAACCCCCTCTGGTTATGCTGAATC
Source organism: Neophocaena asiaeorientalis asiaeorientalis (assembly GCF_003031525.2). Lineage (NCBI taxonomy): Eukaryota > Metazoa > Chordata > Mammalia > Artiodactyla > Phocoenidae > Neophocaena > Neophocaena asiaeorientalis. Next base: position 3,131,266 of record NW_020172627.1, read on the forward strand.
AGGGGTCCTTACTGAGGTGCTGTGCTCTTTCTCCCTCGGGATGCTCATCTCCTAAATAGCAAGGACCGAGTAAAGATGTGAGGTGCAGGTTGCATTTGCTGGCTTCTGTATTACTCCTGCATTACCTGTTGAACTTCCCTGAACTGTACTGCCCTTGGACTTGGAAATGATTTGGAATCAGCTTGCTTTAAGGTTGTCCTTCCTTGGGGTAACAGCCTGGCTTTGCATTGACTGATTAGTTTTGGATTTACCTGATGCTTACTCTACCTTGCTCAGACTTGGTGAGCCCCGCATTCCTCAGCTGACAGTAAGAAATTCTTCACCCTTTTCCCCCTCACAGCCCTGTCTGATGCTTCCCCACTCATCCTTGCAGACAGAACAATGACCGACATGCCCCACTTTGCACACTGCCATGCACCTCTGCCCAAACGCCCCAGCTCCTCCTCTGCCATTAGCATCAGGAACACTTCTACTCATTTTCAAGTCTGTCTTTTAATGCTTCCTGTTCTAGGAATAAGCACTTAGCACAGAGGTCAGCCTTTAATAAGGAAAAGCTATTTTTTACATCATTTCCTCATGTACTTTTTAAATTATATAAATAACTTTTGGATAAATAATACATAATACAAAATCAAAAAGTATTTTTGGTTAAGAGGCACAAAATTTGAAGCTTCTAATTGCATATTAATTTTATCCAGCTTCCTAGTATTTGGCATGCAGAATATTCAATCCCAGGTGGTTTAAAGAATACCCCCAGGAAACTTCACTTTCTCTTTAATTTGCTCAATAAATTCAGCATGTCTTTCTTTTGCTGCTGCAAATGTATTATTCTCAATGTGTACATGAATATAAGACAGTCAGTGTCTTAAGCGCTGTGCAGCTTATTATGCTTTCATAAATTAAAAATATTCTGATTTTAAATGCCACAAAAAACAGAAATGTATAAAAAGGTTTATGATGAAAGGCCCTATCTCATCTCTGTCCCCTGACCAAACCACCTCCCTAATTTTTGTTATTAATATATTAAGTTATCCATCTGTAGAGTTGAGCATTTCCTCCTTTTGCCACTGTAATGTCAAATATCACTTTACTTTGGGGCACTAATTAAGATATTACAATTATTTTCCACATACGTCTCCCCCACTTGATGGCAAGCATCTTGAAATCAGGGAATGGGTCTCATTTATCTTCACATCATTAGTTTGTACTGTGTGAGGAACGCTAAGGTTTCAATAATGTTGATGAGGCTGCCCCTGCACAGAACTCAGTAACTAAGGGAATAAATAAACTACATCCTTGTGGAAATTTGGGGGACTGGGGGCTCAGAATCCACCATATCTACATCTCTTCCCTTCCCATCTCCAGAGTAGCAACCAGGGCCCGTACTGCCCCATCACATCGGCATCAGACACATCCCTTGCCATTCCCCACGGATGCCAATTTCCCAAATTCTGAGGCCACTTCCTGTCTAGCAGGAAGTGCCTGAAGGGGAAGCACAGAGGTCAGAGCGCTCTGGCCTGAGGGTCAGGCTCACTCCAGGCTTGTTTGCTGGGATTCTGATGACTCCTTTTGATGCACTGGGATCTGGTCTATCCAACAGCAGAGACTCCCTTGTCTAACCACCATCCCCTCCCCACCATTCTGGTTTCTCACTTCACACCTGCCTCTGCCCACCAGCAATCCTAAATACTGGCCTGACTTGTAGGTCCCTTCACTGGTTACGTTTTATACCACAATCCTTTCTTACCTGTTACAATATCTAAGATGAGAAAACTGAGTCAGAGACAGTGAAAGTGAACTGCCCTAGGTGACAGGCCAGGAGGCAGAACCAGCCCTCGGAGCAGGCCTCCCAGCCCCAAGCACTGTGCTCTTAGCCCTGGGGCACTCCAGCTCTGGGGCCTGAGTTCTACCCTCTGGGTGAACCAGTCACACACATAGGCTAAGTGGAGGGTGGAGAGTGGACCCAGGCTTTAGAAATGGTGGTGTGATTTAGGTTCTAACAGATAATAACCAGTAACACACAGATCCTGCCCCAAGTCCCTGCCAACCCCTCAAGCTCAGAGAGGTGACTATGCCCAGGGAACCTGTCAAATGGGAACAAACAGTGCTTACTTGCCAGCTGGGCTTTGCATGGGCCACACCTGAAGCAGAACTCCTGTCAGTGCTGGACAAGAAGGCCTGACTCCGGGTCTGAAGGGCCTCCCTGGACCTTGACCCCATCACTCCCTCCCACCCCTGGGAAAACCAAACCTCCCCTCACTCTGGCCACAAAGAGCAGAGGAAGTGACCAAGAGAGACATTAGGCAGTCAGGCCTGCTTAGGGGCTACAGGCCTTGGTTCTGGTTATCACATCTGTTATGTGAGCAGATGATTTTATAGAGAGCAAGAGAGAGGAGGCCACTGCTGGCCCTCCTGTGCTGCCCCAGGAAGGAGGAATAGGAGGTTTCTACCACACAAATGAGAGACTAAGTGAGTGAGCATACCACACACTTCCCAAGGAACTGGCCACTAGCATGTCTGGCCTTCAGCCCTGAAGGTGACCTGAGACTATTTCTTCCCCCTCCTGGAAGCGTTGTTAGGGAGACAGGGTGCCAAGGAAGAATTAGCCAAAAGGATCTTCTGGAAAGTTTCTAACAATTGGCATTTTGAGTTTGCCCTTTCCTGTTCTCCCAAAATGTTAGAGAAGATAGACATAAAATAAATTGATACTAAAGGCACTGAATGACCTGTAAGTGAAACCCCAGTTCGTCACTCAGAATGTGCTTATTTCTTTCAGTCCAGAGCATCAGCCTCCCTCAGGGAATAATGCACAGCCTTCTGAGGGTAACTGTTCAATCTGTCTCATTCCTACTATTCTCCCTGGCTTCCCTCCTAGACAGTCTCTGGGTGTATCCGGGGAGGAGTCACATGGCCTTACCGCAATGGAGGGAGGTAATGAGTTCCAGAGTCTGCTCAGCTGCCAAGCCACTACTCTAGTGTCTGAATCCATTGTTGGCCCCGCGCTAGGAACCAGATGCTTGTGTAGTGGTTGGAGTGGAAGTCTGTCCTTCCTGAGCTCAGTAAGGCCCCGTGTTCCCTCTCTGCTGATTCCACTAACCACAGAACATCCCCACGACGCTGACTCACCCACCATCTCACCTGGACCAGGGGATCCCACCCAGCCTCTGATGTGCACTAACTGCTTCCGCATCGTGATGAACCCACTGGCAGGCCCACTGGCTCTCCATCAAGCATCCACCCCAAGCAGGAGCCCAAGGTTGGATGAGGAATCCCGCGAGACCCTTCTCTGGCTGACCCTGCCTTGCACGGCAGTCGCCTACAAGAGCCCCAAGCAGGGAGCTCCCCCACATATCCTAGGTGTCCCTCCCTGCTGGTCTAACGCATCTGCTCTCTGGGGCAAAGCCAGGGGAGCAAACATCAGTGCACACATCTGCTTGTCTCCTCCTCCTGCCAGCCTCTTCCTCCAATCCTCTACCAACAGAGGATGCAAATTTCCCTTACTTGCCCTGTCTTCATCAGTGCACACTGCAGACTCATGGTTAATCCTTTGTGGTGGGTTTCTTCTCAGCACTGTGAGAGAATCTCCATCTAGGCTGATGGATATGCAAGAGAGAAAGTTATGTGTATGGAACACATCAGAAAAATAGCACATTTCTCTTTAAAAAGAGGATCCTTCCATATGCTACCTGGGGAATTCTGCAGAAGGAGCCCCTTGTTGAGGCTGGAGCCAGAATCCCACCCAGTATGCCCCTCCAGGGGATGCTGAGTGCAAGTGGATCAACTTCCAATTGGAAAAGAAGGCTTAGTGCACCTGGGGACCCTGGGCACCAGGAGGCTTCATGGACAGGCCCTCAGCTGTCCCATCCTCTCTCACGGGGTGATACCTGGCCCTAAAATAGCCAACTAAACCACTGCACTAGAGTCTAGTCAGTAGGTTAATTTTAAGGAACTCAGTGGGGAATCAGAGGGTGATGGGTACGCTGGTGAACTGTAGGTCTGAGTGTCCCACTTGCACACAACATAGGGAACAGGCTCCGCCTCCTCTGAAGCTGAACTACAGTCCTGGGCCATTAAGCTGAGCTGATACCACTGGGAAAAACACAGAGCCCTGGAAACCTCTGTTTCCAAAATAAAAGAACAAGAATATCTCCTGGGTTGCGAATACTCTATCAGGAAATAACCACAGGGCCCTGCCTGCCAATTCTCCTTTGAAGACAAATGGAAAAAACAAACAGAATCCTAAAACAAAGACTATAAACCACTAAAAAAAAATTATTTCAAGGAGGGGTTGTGACGAGACTGCCAAGGAGGGTAAAAAAAAATGTGGCTATGTTATAAATCAGCCACTCTTTTATGCACCTGCCAACGTTCCAGGTTACAACAGGGGAAGTCACTGGGGGATGCGATCATCGAAGTAGAAATGCTGAGCCCTGAACTGGAGTTCTGGCAGGAGAAAATGACAGTAGATTTTCTCAAACAAGTTGTGGCCCATCTCATTAGGATTTAGCTGAAATATTCAGAAGAGACCTTTGGGCTCTGAGGACAAGAAAAGTGGGTTGATAGGGTAGGTGAAAGCCATCCTTTCTATCAACATTGGGGTGACTGTGGCTCCAATTCACCCTTGTCCCTTGCTTCAGGAAGGTGATGGGCCAAAGGAAGGAGCAGAGAGGTATGAGTTGATGATGGGTGTTTGAATCTCGACTCAGCCACTGCTGAGAACCTGGGGGTATGGCCTGGCAGACTGGAGAGAAGCCCCTCAGAGCGTTCCATAGCTGGGGAAGAAGCCAAGAGACTGAGTGGAACTCATTGCTGAAGTGAGGAAGACGGAATTTTTTCTTTGGTTTTCGAGGATGGAGGAGTAGATGCCGGCCAGGGAGGAGGCATGAGGATTAGAGGTGGGCATCACATCTCCCAACTCCATACCAACTCCCAGTCCCAAAAGTTGCATCCCTATAGGGATTTCCCTTCAACAATCCTTTATTCTGCACCAGGCCCCATGCTAGAAGCTGGGGAGGGAGGAATGCACCCTCTTTGTCACTGTGGCCTATGGGGCAGTCATCCTGCATGGATGTGGCCCATCTTGACCATCCTTTACACTGTCCTTGTTCCAGCCCCTCCCTTGGCTCCTCTACCTGCACATGCCAATTCAATTTGATTCTCTTTTTGATTCTTCCTTCGTCAACTTGAAGGAGGTCATGTTCTCCTGCAACTCTCTGAGCACTTCATCTTCTAAGGTTATTTTCAGCTCTGTTCTATTGATTCGTCCCCAGTTCAGGAAGATAGGGAAAGCCCTCCTCCTCTCTGAGGGTAAACCTGGCAGCCAACTGGGTGAGCTCAGGCGGATCTGAGGAATGGAAACTCTGCCCACCAGGACTAACTCTGGAATTGGAAGCCACGTTCAGGACTGACAGCAGTTGTGAAACTGTCAGTCATTGTGTATTAGCACCGAGGAGATGGCCCCACTTCCTAGTTCAAGAACACCACCCAGCTTCTTGTCTGCACGATTCTCACTCATAGACTCACAATGTCCATTGTTTTCTTTTATTGATACTTCCGTACAGGTGACCTTGGATAACTGTTATTCAGTGTGGTTACGCACACAGTATAATTATAACTTGTGACTATTATTTGCCTTCCCTCCAGCTCCACTACCTTTACCCTTGGTCCTCATCATCTCTCACAGTGACTTTACCTTCTTGAACTGTCTTGCTTTGTGTGTGTGTGTGTGTGTGTATGTGTGAGAGAGAGAGAGAGAGAGAGATGGGGTATGTGTGTGTTATTTGGTGTACGCGGGACTGTGGGGTTTGGTGTGGTGTGTGTGTGTGGTGTGTGTGTCTGCCCCTCTACCAGATCCCAATGGGTAGAAATCTTGTATTTACAGCCCAAGTTCTGCACAATACATAAAACATGGTAGGTACTCCATAAATATTTGTCTGTTGAATTAAACTGAACCTTATAGTTTATAATTTTCAATTTTGGAAATAGAAGAGTAACTCAAACAATGGGCACCTGAATATTGAATAAGCATGTTGTGAGAGACTACTAACGCTCTGGTCATCCCTGTGTGGGTCTGCAGTGTGTGTGAAGGTGGTTACAAATGGAACAGTAGATATTTCTGCCCTTCCTCTCACCTGGTAACTTCTGTGACATTTTCCAGCCCCTCAACAAATGTAAAGCCCACAACAGTGCAGATTCATAAACCGTGTCTGCTCAGGTATGAGGATGCGGCCACGTGGACAGCTGCAAGGGTCAGGTTTGGGGGATATCTATAGCTCCTGTAGAGGAAGTTATTCTAAAGCTCAGGGGACATTAGGAAAATTCATGCATTTCAGGACCCATGAATTTTAGGGACTCAGGAAGACCACTATCAGGTCAGCATTTCCCTTTTCATAGCTATTTGACATGTGTATGTGGGGAACATTCTAGAGTCATTGGATCTCTTCCCCTCTGGCCACACAGACTACTTAAGAGATATCTATCTTGTCTTTGAAAATACCTATCATAAAGCTGTGAGCTTTTTTGATAATTCTTACATCTGTGTGGCTGCTGGGAGTTCTGGAAATTTGACACAAAACATTAAGTATCAAATAAAAGAAATAATGGAATCACTTCTGGCATCTCATGGCCATCATAATCATTATCATCATAGAGTTTGTATATGTGGTCTCACTGTACATTTTCAATGACACCATGTGTAGTTATTATTATCCTTTTCTTTAAAGATTTATTTATTATTTATGGTTTTTTTTTTTTTTGGCTGCATCGGGTCTTAGCTGCGGCACACAGGATCTTTGCTGAGGCACGAGGGATCTTTGGTTGTGGCACACGGGCTCTCCATTGTGGTGCGGGCTTCTCTCTAGTCGTGGCATGGAGGCTCTAGGGCGCATGGGCTCTGTAGTTGTGGCACGCGGGTTCCAGAGCACATGGGCTCTATAGTTTGCAGCACGCAGGCTCTCTAGTTGAGGCATTCAAGCTCAGTAGTTGTGGCGCTCAGGCTTAGTTGCCCCACGGCATGTGGGATCTTAGTTCTCTGACCAAGGATCAAACCCGAGTGCCCTGCACTGGAAGGCAGATTCTTTACCACTGGACCACCAGGGAAGTCCCTATTATCCATTTCTTATACACTGAGGATCTGAGGATCAACTCACCCAGGATCACAGGTCACGGCAGCCAGGACTGCTGATTCCATCCTTTTCTGTTGTATGAATACATCTGTTTAGTGCACACTAAATAGAAACTCCTTCACTGGACATGTCGCGGGGTGTGGGGGGGGAGGTGGTGGTAATTACAGAGCAAGTAAAAAGAGTGACAGCAGTTTATATGCCTGTGAAACAGGGCTGGAAGTGGGGCCAGACTTATATAGGTCTCTTTGGAATAATCTTCTAATAAAGGGAATTTGATGGCAAAAAAAATCATTAGATGTCACCCAACCTTACCTACCAAGCAGTGCTTCTGCCTCATCCTGAATACCGACCATGAATGCATGACTTTACAAAGCAAATTAATCACATTATATCTGGCCTAATAGGTGGGTGATTCTTCCTTCTATATGTTGGCCTCCATTTGGACAAGATGCATTTAATCTCAGCAGCCACAGATGTTCTTGTTCAATCCTGGACTATGATCCAACATATTTTCTGTTTCTGTTAATTTTACATCAAGTCTCACTAAAACACCTCTGGATAATTTCCCTCCCATGTGATATCGTTGGCTACATTCACTCATCCAGGTGCATACAAACCTATCTTCTAGTTTACCATTTAACAAGTGGTAGGCAGTGTCAAGTGTGTGCTACATGTTGGTTATCATGAAGGTGAATGAGATAGTTAACTGAGGCAGTGAACAGAAACATTAAGGGTTCTTGATGATGGCTTGAAACCCTAACATTCAAACAAAATCCAACCCTCCCAGACCAGTAATCCTGTCAAATAAAGAAAATTATTCATTTAAAATACCCCAATCTTAATGGTCATATGAAACACACAAAAGCAACTGATGATTACTACTTCATCTTATGGTGGCTTACAAACAATCATTTCTAAACCTCCAACATGAACTATTTCCTTAGATCATTGTCACTCATTGCTCTGCTGTTTAAAGAAGTCATATTATCAAGTTTTATTTTATTTTGTTGTAGTCGTGTTTGGTTTAGGTGGGGATGGATTTATCTGTCTAGTTCGTACTAACAAATATCACTTTCTTCAAGCCTCTGTGGTAAACTTCCCAATGTTAATGCAAGTGACCATTCTGGGAAGGCTGGTAAATACTTCTTAGCAAAATAAATGCTGGGCTCAAGAGGCAAGGGAAGGTAAGGGACTTATGGGCCGAGTGTGGTAATGTGGGGGTGAGATTTATAGACAAAGGGAACAGCAAACGCAAAGAGTCCATAGAAGATGAGATCATGTCATAAGGCAAAAGAAACTGCAAATCCAAGAGTGTTCTTAGGTAAACTGTTAAGACCCATAAGAGAAAAATTGTTATGTATAAGACCAATATTCAAAAAAATAAAATTCACCATGGACAACCAACTAGAAAAAGTATTTTAAGAAAGCGGATTTCATTATAGTAACAAGAGACTTTATGAAATCTAGTGAAAAATCCAACAGAAGAGACACAAAACCATTATGGAAAAGATTTTTAAACTTTTTTAAAAGACATATAAGAAGATCTGAAAAACTGGATCAGACATCATAGTTATGGTTGTAAAGACTTAATATCATATAGATGTCAATTTCTACTCAAATAAATCACATATACAATGAAATTCCCATCAAAATTCCAAACAGCATTTTCATGGAACGTGTTGGAATGATCTTAAAAGTCATTCGAAAGAGTAAAGGTACAAAATAGCCAAAACGATTTTGAAGTCAAAGAAAGAATAAGAGAAAAATCTGACATACAATATCAGATATGACTTATGAAAAAGCTTGAGTGATTAAAATAGTGTGGCACTAACCTAAGGACTAATTTAACAACACAGAGAGCCCAGAAATAGACCTCACATTTATGGGAACTTGAAATATGACAGCAACGGCATTATAAATCAGCTGGGAGGAGGAGACGTTCAAGATGGCAGAGGAGTAGAACATGGAGATCACCTTCCTCCCAACAAATACATCAGAAATACATCTACATGTGGAACAACTCCTACTGAACACTGGCAGAAGACCTCAGACTTCCCAAAAGGCAAGAAAATCCCCATGTACCAGGGTAGGGCAAAAGAAAAAACAGAGACAAAAGAATAGGGGTGGGACCTGCACCAGTGGGAGGGAGCTGTGAAGAAGGAAAGGTTTCCACACACTAAGAATCCCCTTCACTTCTGGAGACCAGGGGTGGGCGGGGGGGAAACTTTGGAGCCATGGAGGAGAGCACAGCAATAGGGGTGCAGAGGGCAAAGCAGAAAGATTCCCGCACAGAGGATGGGTGCCGACCAGCACTCACCAGCCTGAGAGGCTTGTATGCTCACCCTCCGGGTCAGGCGGGGCTGGGAGCTGATGCTCGGGCTTCGGAGGTCAGATCCCAGGGAGAGGACTGGGGTTGGTTGCGTGAAAACAGCCTGAAGGGGGCTAGTGAGCCACAGCTAGCCAGGAGGGAGTCCAGGAAAATGTCTGCACCTGCCTAAGAGGCAAAAGACCATTGTTTCAGGGTGCGCGAATAGAAGGGATTCAGAGCACTGCCTAAATGAGCTCCAGAGACGGGCACCAGCCATGGCTATCACCGCAGACCCCAGAGACGGGCATGAAACGCTAAGGCTATTGCTACAGCCACCAAGAAGCCTGTGTGCAAGCACAGGTCACTATCCACACCTCCCCTCCCGGGAGCCTGTGCAGCCCGCCACTGCCAGGGTCCCGTGATCCAGGGACAACTTCCCCGGGAGAACACACGGCACGCCTCACGCTGTTGCAACGTCACGCCGGCTTCTGCCGCCACAGGCTCACCCTGCATTACATACCCCTCCCTCCCCCGCAGCCTGAGTGAGCCAGAGCACCCTAATCAGCTGCTACTTTAACCCCATCCTGTCTGAGCAAACAACAGACACCCTCAGGTGACCTACACGCAGAGGCGGGGCCAAATCCAAAGCTGAACACCAGGAGCTGTGCAAACAAAGAAGAGAAAGGGAAATCTCTCCCAGCAGCCTCAGGAGGAGCAGATTAAATCTCCACATTCAATTTGATGTATGCTGTGTCTCTGGAATACCTGGATAGACAAGAAATCATCCCAAAATTGAGGTGGTGGACTCGGGGAGCAACTGTAGACTTGGGGGTTTGCTTTCTGGATCTACTTTGTTTCTGGTTTTACGCTTATCTTAGTTTAGTATGTAGAGTTTATTATCATTGGCAGATTTATTTATTGATTTCGTTGCTCTCTTCCTTCTTTACATATATATTTTTTCCCCCTTTTCTCTTTTTGTGAGTGTGTATATGTATGCTTCTTTGTGTGATTTTCTCTGTATAGCTTTGCTTTCACCATTTGTCCTAGGGTTCTATCTGTCCAGTTTTTTTGTTTTTAGTATAGTTTTTAGCACTTGTTATCATTTGTGGATTTGTTTCTTGGTTTTCTGCCTCTCTTCTTTCTTTCTTTCTCTCTTTTTTTTAATAACTTTTTTATTTTTAAGAATTTTTTTATTTTTTATTTTAATAACTATATTTTTCTTTCTTTTTTTCTCCCTTTTCTTCTGAGCCATATGGCTGACAGGATCTGGGCACTCTGACCAGGAGTCAGGTCTATGCCTCTGAGGTGACAATTGATATTTATAGGGCATTCCATCCCAAAACAACAAAATACACTTTCTTCTTAAGTGCTCATGGAACATTCTCCAGGACAGATCATATATTTTTTATTTTAATAACTATATTTTTCTTTCTTTTTTTCTCCCTTTTCTTCTGAGCCATATGGCTGACAGGATCTGGGCACTCTGACCAGGAGTCAGGTCTATGCCTCTGAGGTGGGAGAGCCGAATTCAGGACACTGGTCCACCAGAGACCTCCCGGCTCCAAATAATATCAAATGGCGAAAGCATTCCCAGATATCTCCATCTCAACGCTAAGACTCAGCTCCACTCAACAACCAGCAAGCTACAGTGCTGGACACCCAATGCCAAACAACTAACAAGACAGGAACATAACCCCACCCATTAGCAGACAGGCTGCCTCAAATCATAATAAGGTCACAGACACCCCAAAACACACCACCGGATGCAGTCCTGCCCACAAGAAAGACAAAATCCAGCTTCATCCACCAAAACACAGGCACCAGTCCCCTCCACCAGGAAGCCTAAACAACCCACTGAACCAACTTTAGCCACTGGGGGCAGACAACAAAAATGATGGGAACTACAAACCTGCAGCCTGAGAAAAGGTGACCCCAAACACAGTAAGTGAAGCAAAATGAGAAGACAGAGAAACACACAGCAGATGAAGCAGCAAGATAAAAACCCATCAGACCAAACAAATGAAGAGGAAATAGGCAGTCTACCTGAAAAAGAATTCAGAGTAATGACAGTAAAGATGATCCAAAATCTTGGAAATAGAATGGAGAAAATACAAGAAACGTTTAACAAGGGCCTAGAAAAACTAAAGACCAAACAAACAGTGATGAACAGCACAATAAATGAAATTAAATATTCTCTAGAAGGAATCAATAGCAGAATAACAGAGGCAAAAGAACGGATAAGTGACCTGGAAGATAAAATAGTGGAAATAACTACCACAGAGCAGAATAAAGGAAAAAAAAATGAAGAGAATTGAAGACAGTCTCAGAGACCTCTGGGACAACATTAAAGGCACCAACATTTGAATTACAGGGCTCTCAGAAGAAGAAGAGAAAAAGAAAGGGACTGAGAAAATATTTGAAGAAATTATAGTTGAAAACTTCCCTAAAATGGAAAAGGAAATAGTCAATCAAGTCCAGAGAGTCCCACACAGGATAAATTCAAGGAGAATCATGCCAAGACACATTTTAATCAAACTATCAAAAATTAAATACAAAGACAAAATATTAAAAACAGCAAGGGAAAAGCAACAAGTAACATAAAAGGGAATCCCCATAAGGTTAATGTTAACAGCTGATTTCTCAGCTGAAACTCTACAAGCCAGAAGGGAGTGGCAGGACATATTTAAAGTGATGAAAGGGAAAAAACTACAACCAAGATTACTCTAGCCAGCAAGGATTTCGTTCAGACTTGATGGACAAATTAAAACCTTTATAGACAGCAAAAGCTAAGAGAATTCAGCACCACCAAACCAGTTACAACACATGATAAAGGAACTTCTCTAGGCAGGAAACACAAGAGAAGGAAAAGACCTACAATAACAAACCCAAAACAATTAAGAAAATGGTAATAGGAACATACATATCGATAACTACCTTAAATGTAAATGGATTAAATGCTCCAACCAAAGGACACAGACTGGCTGAATGGATACAAAAACAAGACCATTATATATGCTGTCTACAAGAGACCCACTTCCGACCTAGGGACACATACAGACTGAAAGTGAGGGGATGGAAAAAGATATTCCATGCAAATGGAAATCAAAAGAAAGCTGGAGTAGAAATTCTCATATCAGACAAAATAGACTTTAAAATAAAGACTATTACAAGAGACAAAGAGGACACTACATAATGATCAAGAGATCAATCCAAGACAAAGATATAACAATTGTAAATATTTATGCACCCAACATAGGAGCACCTCAATACATAAGGCAAATGCTAACAGTCATAAAAGGGGAAAACGACAGTAACACAATCATAGTAGGGGACTTTAACACCCCACTTTCACCAATGGACAGATCATCCAAAATGAAAATAAATATGGAAACACAAGCTTTAAATGATACATTAAACAAGATGGATTCAATTGATATTTATAGGGCATTCCATCCCAAAACAACAAAATACACTTTCTTCTTAAGTGCTCATGGAACATTCTCCAGGACAGATCATACCTTGGGTCACAAATCAAGCCTTGGGAAATTTAAGAAAACTGAAATTGTATCAAGTATCTTTTCTGACCACAATGCTATGAGACTAGATATCAATTACAGGAAAAAAATCTGTAAAAAATAAAACACATGGAGGCTAAACAATACACTACTAAATAACCAAGATATCACTGAAGAGATCAAAGAGGAAATCAAAAATACCTAGAAACAAATGACAATGAAAACACACTGACCCAAAATCTATGGGATGCAGCAAAAGCAATTCTAAGAGGGAAGTTTATAGCAATACAATCCTACCTCAAGAAACAAGAAACATCTCAAATAAACAAGCTAACCTTACACCTAAAGCAATTAGAGAAAGAAAGAAAAAGAAAAAAAACCCAAGTCAGCAGAGAAAAGAAATCATAAAGATCATAAAGATCAGATCAGAAATAAATGAAAAAGAAATGAAGGAA